>NC_141992.1:52473417-52779028 GCF_049901715.1 Pseudonaja textilis | reverse complement strand
CTCCCCACCTTTGTTAATGTGTGGGCCATTAAGCCTGGGCCAGGGTATTCTACATAACAAAGGCCTCTACCCATCTCACCACCTGGCCTGGGAAGATTGCATCAGCCAGCACTCAGGTGAAGCCATGTGGTCCAGACAAAGCCTACAAAGACCCTCACCCCTGGGAGCCAATGGGATATAAGTCTTACACAGGAACAGGAAACACTAAGGTGGGGCCCAACAGAGCATCTCTTTCCTTTTTGCTCAGGAGCTCCAAGGCATGTCCACCATTAAATCTTCTTTCCAAGCAACTTCCATGAATTCAGTGTCTTTTTTCCCCACTTGGAACTGAACCCAGAAGGATATTTCTTCCAATGACATCAATATAAAAATCTTCGATAGTTCTTAAATTATGTCTTATTCAAGAATAAATGATTGTTTGGACATTTGAGTCCATTGTAATAATATAGTTTGAGTCATGTTAGAGATATAATAAGATTAATGTTTTATTTAGACACATTGTCCCATCAGTGTGGCTGTTTAGTAAGACATTACATGTATTCAGTTAATGAAAAAAGTTGTATGTTCCTATTTCCACATTATTGAAATTGGCAGAGTGGATTCTTCATGCCCTTGTTTTCATTAAAAGAGTTTAGCTCAGCAGGTGGCTCTTTTGTTCTGTCCATTTAATGACCTGGGAGATCACTTAACCACTGAAACCAAAAGTACTAAGACTATGGTCATTAAATAAAGCAATCACAAAGCCATCTCACTTAACATCTGCTTCACTCAAAGACCAAGATTCCAGGCCCAACTGTGGTCAGAAATCAAGGATTACCTGTATCATTATGTCCTTATTTTGAGTTCCGATGTGAAACACCTCCTCCTCCTCCTCCTCCTCCTCCTCCTCCTCCTCCTCCTCCTCCTCCTCCTCCTCTTCTTCTTCTTCTTCTTCTTCTTCTTCTTCTTCTTCTTCTTCTTCTTCTTCTTCTTCTTCTTCTTCTTCTTCTTCTTCCAAAATCTTTTCTATTTGTCCTAATAGAATCCAGAGAGCATTGTTTGGAGATGACGGCATCCATCATATTGGAAGAATATGGAGGTGCCTCTTATTTTATATATTTGTTAAGACCTATGATGTATATATTCCATGAAAATTGATCTGGATGTATTGATTTGTCTATTCATTTCATCAGGCAGATAGTCCAGTCTCCTGAATCAGGCATTCATTTTAATCCCATCAGTTCAGCATTTCTGTCAACTGGAACAGAGCAAATGTGGTTGTAGTATAGAGCCTGATTATGGATTTGGTGGTGTCTTCTGGGTGGCAGTAGGAAGCATGTAGACTTGTACAACAATCTGAAGATCTATAGATTTCCTGTGTGATGTTTAATATTCATTGTGTATCTTTACAGTGACATCAAGGCAGTAGATTCTTCTTTGGATAGGTCTAAGGACCGGAGAGGGCATGGTTTCGCGGGCTGCCTGATCCCACAGAAGGGGCTCCGCTTGTTTGCACAGTCTGCTTTCTGGCGTGCCACGGCCCGGGGACAGTCCATGGACTGGGGGTTGGGGCCCCCTGGGGTAAACAATTGAAATCAAGATGGAATTTGATGAGAGTTTCCTTTCCATGAGTTCAGATAATGACAATGTCATCAGTGAATCTCAAAAAGACAGGGGCTTGATGCTGTAAAATTAAGAAAATTGTTTTTAAGCTAGGCATGAAGATATTGACTTATTGAAGAGCAGTCACTGGCAGAAAAGAAACAGGAATGGAGATAAAACTCAACCTTCACCAGACTACTCATTCTATTTATTGTAATTATTCTTCTGTGATGTTCATTGGTCAGCATCGATGCTTCTTATAGTGTTGGAAGAATTATCCTTCTGGGTTCAGTTCCAAGTAGGGAAAAAGATACTAGAAACATGGAGGCAGTTTGGAAGGTGGTTTAATGGTGGACAGGACCACATGGCCTGGAGCTCCAGAGTGAAAAGGAAGGATGATCACGTGCTTCAAGGTGAAGGAAGAGATCAAGAAAAAGGACTGATATGCTGAGAGTGCCTGAGTTTTATACCCTCTGTTGGGATTTGAATTTGAGCTTGTATTCTGATTGGTTGTCAGACTCCCATGGGGCCATGCAGGGGCAACTATGTAGGCTGTCCTGAGTTCCAGGCTTGGTTGAGCCTTGCTGGATGATGATGCACTGAAAGGGTTTTTGAGCAATTGCTATAGCTTTATCTGGAGATCTTTGTTATGTAAAGTATTCTGGCCCAGGCCTTAATGGCCCACCCTTTAACAAAGGTGGGGGTGAGCTTCTGCTTTTGAGATGAGTTTCTGCGTCTGAGTTTCTACTCTTTTTAGAGGAAATATTCTGCCTTTTTAATATTTCCTAGGATATTTCAATTTTCTAGATCCTAGGAGCGGGGCGGATGCTAACTTCCTAAAATAGTTTATCAATACAAAATAAGTTTAAAAAGCCTAGGTAGAGCACTGAAATTGCAGAGTCACAAACACTTGGTTGAGATATCAAGGCAGGGATTGATAACTTACGAGCCACATTTTTTTTTTTTCAGAATTAAACTTTCTAAGGCACGGACATGACTTGCTGAATGTTTGGAAAGCATGACATGTCTACCACTAAAGAGCTTTCTCCAAGGAATATATATAGAATTTACATAATGTATATATTGGTGTAATTTTTTAAAAAAATGTTAAAATAAAACCTATGTTAGATTATCAAACAAGAGTGGAGACAAATGTAAAGGATTGCCAAGGAATTCTGGGGATAGGTCATACAACTAAAAAAAAGTAATAAAATAATGTTATGACTCAAGAGGAAACTTTGGGAAGATTTTTAGGAAAAGTCATTAAGCTTGCAAAATTATTTTTATTAAAACAAGTATATAGTATATCATTTATATTTCTGGGCAGCATACATTAGGAATTAGGAAGCATAATGGAATATATTAATTTCCACTTATTTATATTTTGCTGAAAAAAATTAAAAATGAACTAAAGATTTGTAGATTTGATGATTAGAATGGTTTATGGATTATGAAAGATTATGGAAAGAAGGAAATTATTTTGCAATCTTAGAGAGGAGCAGTAAAATATAAATGTACTTATGTATGTGCTGTTAAGAATATCAAAGGCTACTTCTTTATTATTTTTCCTTTCTTTTCTTTTTTGTTCTTTCTTTTCTGTTTCTTTTGTTTCTTTCTTTCTTACTACTTTTCTCTATTTTTTCTTCGACTCTAAATTTGTATTGTTTTTAATCTATTGAAAACTTTAATAAAATTAATTTTTAAAAGATATCTACATTTATTTGCAAAAAATATTTTTAAAAAGATATGTACATCTATTTGCAACCATAGGTTTCAGTGAAATTAATTTTTTTTTAGTAAAGGAATACAATGTAGGTTAGACAGCGCCACCACCAGACAGATTCTTAACTGGCTGATCAACCACACTCAACATGTAATCCTCAATGGAACTGCATCTACATGGTGGTAAGCACGTAGTGGGGTACCCTAAGGCTCTGTTTTAAGCCCAGTACTCTTCAATATCTTCATCAAAGATTTGGATGAGGGGACAGACGGGGAACTCATCAAACTTGCAGATGACACCAAAGGAATAGCCAACGTTCTAGAAAATAGGCTTAAGATACAGAAGGATCTTGACAGACTTAACAGATTTAACAGATAATCAGCGTTGGTCATCTAATCTATCTTGTAGGTCATCTAGTCCAACCCCCCGCCCAAGCGGGAGACCCTACACCAGGGGTGTCCAACCTTGGCAACTTTAAGACTTGTGGACTTCAACTCCCAGAATTCTGGGAGTTGAAGTCCACAAGTCTTAAAGTTGCCAAGGTTGGACACCCCTGCCCTACACCATTTCTGACAAATGGCAGTCCAATCTCTTCTTGAAAGTCTCAACTGATGGCGCTCCCACAACTTCTGAGGGAAAGCTGTTCCATTGGTTGATTGTTCTCACTGTCAGAAAGTTTCTCCTTATTTCTAGGTTAAATCTCTTCTTGTTCAGTTTCCATCCATTCTTCCTTGTCTGGCCTAGAGGCGCTTTAGAAAATAGCTTGACCCCTCTGTGGCAGCCCCTCAAATATTGGAAGACTGCTATCATGTCGCCCCTGGTCCTTCTCTTCACCAGACTAGCCAAGCCCAGTTCCTGCAACCGTTTGTTGTATGTTTTAGCCTCCAGTCCCCTGGTCATCCTGGTTGCTCTTCTCTGTACTTTTTCTAGAGTCTCAACATCTTTTTTATAATGTGGTGAACAAAACTGGATGCAGTACTCTAGGTGTGGTCTTACTAAGGCTTTATAGAGTGGTACTAGTACCTCACTTGATCTTGATTGTATCCCTCTGTTAATGCAATTTAGGATTGCATTAGTTTTTTTGGCTGCTGCTACACACTGCTGGCTCATATTTAGCTGGTTGTCCATTAAGACTCCAAGATCCCTCTCACAGTTATTGCTATTAAGCCTGGTTTCACCCAGTCTATATGTGTACTTTTGGTTTTTCTTGCCTAAGTGTAGGACTTGACTTTTCTCTAAATTGAATTTCATTTTGCTAAATATGGCCCAGTGTTCTAGTCTGTCAAGATCCATCTGGATCCTGAACCTATCTTCTTGGGTGTTAGTTATTCCTGCCAGCTTAGTATCATCTGCATATTTGGCAAGTTCCCCCTCTATTCCCTCATCTATGTTGTTAATGAAGATATTGAAGAGTACTGGGCCTAAGTCGGAACCTTGTGGCACCCCACTGCTTACTTCCCTCCATGTAGACTTAGACCCATTAAGGACTACTCATTGAGTACAATTTGTCAGCCAGTTGCTAATCCATTCTGTTATTGTGTTCTGTTATTCAGTAATTTGTAAAAATACATTAAATGAGATCCATCAAATCTTGAGTAATGTAAGCCACATGAAGCAGTTGCTCTAGGTGCCTAATTATAAATGTTTTTAAGAGCCTCATCATACCTATTAATCTTAAGAGGTTCTAAACAATTCCCATTATCCCTAGGAATTTATAAAGTTATACTTATTGGAGATTTTAAGAATTGTTCCAGCACATCCAGAAGATTCTAAGTTGGAAAAGATAGCTATAAAGGCAGCAAGCAAGCAAGAAATGTTTCATATTCCAGGGCCAGCATACCTCCCTTCTGTCTATCAATGGGAAGCATCAGCTATGGTCAGCATTCAATTCCTGGCCACCTCAACCTGCAAACATATTTTGAGGCAAGAAAAGAAGCCTCAAGAACTGGGAAGAGGACTCAATGTTACTGTAGCATTTCCTCTGGAAGAGAAGCAGAGCTAATTAATTTGCAGAATTAATCAATTTGAACTTTCCAGAAAACTATTAAAAATAGGTTCCAGAGAACTATTAAAACCAAAACATCCTAAAAATATACCAGTGGAGTGGAGTGGTGATCTGAGGTCAGTTGCATGTGGGAAGTCCCACCAGATTTAGTTCAATAGATACAATCCAATTGAATTTTTTTTCTGTCATCACAATAGTGCCTACTTTCCATCAATCCTAGCAGATCTTCTGCAAAGTAAATTTTCTCAGAGATTATTAATTATTCAGTAAGGGAGAGGCAAGTCTATTTTACAGGACTATCCAAAGCATTCATCCTCCCATCCTTCTGAGGTGGGTAAAATGAGGACCCAAATTGTTGGGGGCAATATGCTGACCCTGTAAACCACTTAGAGAGGGCTGTAAAGCACTATAAAGCAGTATATAAGTCTAAATGCTATTGCTATTGCTATTTGTCTTTGAAATAAAGTTACAAAGTTGGTTCAATTAGGCTTCCTCTCAATCACAGTTATAAATGTACCGTAAGATTTTAGCTCAAACGTGATAACAGAGAAAGCCTAGAGTAAGATGTATAGCTACCATTGATTATAAGAATAAAGAGAAATTGAATAAAGAGAAATAGTCAAAAACGAACTGAACTGATCACAGAGTTATTAAAACCACAAATTAAAAGCGATCAATTTAAGACTTTGGGATATCTTAACCTTCGACCTTAAGATGGCAGTGTTGCACTTCTCTTCACAGCATCTATAAGTGCCTGGGACAAAAATTGAATGTTAGGCTTTTTCTTGTAGATGTTGCTTTCTTAAACTTCAAAGGGATTACCAACTCTCACCCTTTGCTTAGTAATTTCAATGGCCCTTAGAGCAAAACTATCAGAAGGTATCTTGATAGGGTCATCCTTCCTCAAAAGAAGGGGTAAAGGTAAAGGTTCCCCTCTGACATACGTGCTAACCGTTTCCAACTCTAGGGGGCAGTGCTCATCTCTGTTATAAAGCCGAAGAGCCAGTGCTGTCCGAAAACGTCTCCGTGGTCATGTGGCCAGCATGACTAAATGCTGAAGGTGCACGGAACGCTGTTACCTTCCCACCAAAGTGGTCCCTATTTTTCTACTTGCATTTTTACGTACTTTCGAACTGCTAGGTTGGCAGAAGCTGAGACAAGTAACGGAAGCTCACTCCGTTACGTAGTGCTAGGGATTCGAATGCTGGCCTACCAACCTTTCTGATAGATGAGCTCAGCATCTTAGCCTCTCACCCACCACATCCCCCCCCCCAAAAGAAGGGGAAGGTAAACTAAAAATAATTCACAATGGGGATGAGAGCAAGTAGGGCTCAGCAGCTGGAGGAAAATTATCTCATCTAGTGGAAGCTTCTCCAAAGCCATATTTGGAAGAAAGCAGTGGAAAATCATATTTCTGTAATGTAGCCAAGAAAGGTGTACAGATAGTCCTTGTTTAACAACTGCAATTGGGTGCAGAATCTTGGTTTTTGAGTCACATAGGTGAATGCTTTGTTCAATAACCAAGAGTCTAGTCTCAGTTGCAGTTGTTAAATGAGGACTATCTGTATGGAATGATTAGGGGAGTTTGATAACAGATTATGAGATTCCCATATCAGAAGACATCAGTCTAGGTTGCTGAGGATAAGTTTACACTTTTATTAGTAGATCATCTGGAGATGATTATATGACCAGACCAAAGAAGCAAGGAAATCTGATTGCTCACAATTTAGTCCTAAAAATGAGAGTTCTTTTTTTTAAATATAAGAATATATGCAATTAGAACATGAAATATGAGAAGCATAAAACCCAGAAAACATTTGAAATGATCAAAACAGATTTTATATCAATTTTATATTTTTGAAATACATGAATTTAGATGGACTGGAATTGACTGCTTTAAACCAGATGATTACAGGATATACTATGCATACCATAAGACCATACAAAGGAATTGCATCCTTAAGTAACTACAGGTAGTGCTCAATATATGACCACAATTGAACGCAAAATTTCTGCTGCTAAGTGAGACATTCATTAAGTGAGTTTTGCCCCATTTTACAACCTTTCTTGCCACAATTGTTAAGTGAATCACTGCAGTTGTTAAGTTAGTTACACGGTTATTAAGTGAGTCTGGCTTCCTCACTGATTCTACTTGTCAGAAGGGGTGATCTCAAAACCCTGGGACACTGCAACCATCATAAATTTGAGTCAATTGCCAAGAGTCCAAATTTTGATGATATGATCATGGGGATGCCACAACGGTTGTAAGTATGAAAAATGGTTATAAGTCACTTTTTTCAGTGCCATTGTAACTTCAAACGGTCACTAAATGAACTGTTGAAAGTCAAGGACTGCGTGCCACAATACTACTAATAGGTAATTAAAGGGCCAGAAATAATTTAGAAACCTGGAATTACTGGAAAATTTGGATTAGACAGATGCAATAATTCAGGCACACATGAAATATTTATAGAACTGCAGGAGAAGAACCAGTTAACAGTAACAGCTTTGTTACTGCAAAGTAACTTCCTAGGAGATTATTAATTTTGTTCTTTGTTCACTGAATAAAGAACAAGATTGTGTGGCCCAGAGATCAGACAAGCTTATGCTGAGAAAAAAAAAATAAAATTAAATTCCATAATATTTATGGAATATGAAGAAGCTCATACAAGAAAAGGCAGAGGGATATCAGATTGGTAGCTAATATACAATAGATAATGGGGAGAGCAGGAGAATAAAAGGATGAGGTTTATTGTTGCTTTATTGATAAATTCAAAGCCTCAGTATAGGAATGTGAACCATATTAAGGCTAATGAGTATAACAAAAATGTTAAGTGTTTTTCAAAAGAACTTTTATAACAAAAAACGGCAGCACTGATTGTGTAGAAAAGAGTGATTCAGAAGTAATTTAACTTACTTTAAGAATAGCACAACTAACTAGCATCAAGATAGAAAGCCAAAACACTAACAACTTGAGATATCTTGATCACACCATTTTGTTATATGAAAATATATTTGTAGAAGAACTGATTATGTAGGTAAAATAGAAAATGAAAGATGAGGGTTTATGTTAAATACAAGGAGGGTACAGTATAATCATTAATCATCAGTATAATCATTAACTCTTAATAAAGAGTTAATGATGAAGAAAATGAGTGGATAGCTTTGTTTTCTAAAACTCAAGAATAAAGTTGGATTGTATGCTGAAAAAGTAAAGGAGGGGATTTCTTCCCATGGCTTGAGGAGGAAGATAATAATAAACCTAGAGAAGATCATGAAGGAATTCTTGTGACAAGGAAGTTCAGAAAGGCTAAGGCAATGATCTTTCCAGTGGTAACGTAAGGCTTAGAAAACTAGATATTGATAAAGAGCAAGATAAAGGACCTGCTTTTGTATCATAGATCTGGAGTTGTATTGAAAGTACCATGGTCTACAGAGGAACAACTGATTTGTTAATCCTGGAACAAATAAAGAGTGATCTCTTGAAGATACGATCAACAAGAAAAAAAACCTCTCTTGCTTTAGGTATATGATGCAAGAGGATAATTATTTGTTTGTTTGTTAATCTTATGGTCACCTGATTTACCTTCTAATTCTGGACAGATTATGGACTAGAAAAACAACAACTATTCTTTCCAAAGTTGATAGACATGGAGGTAGGGGAAGACAATGGATAAGATGAATGGGCAATACCAAAGAAATTTACAAGTTTCCCTTAGAAGCACCATAGGTTATTGTTGGAGCAAACTGAGATGAAAAGTATTTATCCATGCTCTTGCATTGGACCCATCAATTCTCTGTCTTCCCCTTGCACTCAGATATGAAAGGAAGGAGACTAATAGCATCTAATACCATTTCTCTATTCCATACCAGTTGGCAATTAAGGAGAACTAATAGATATATCTCTTAATTGCCAGCTTTGGCCAGCTTTTTAAAGTATATGCAGACACTAGATGTGCTTCAGAGTTCTCTTTTGTGTTCTGAGAAACCTGTTCTCAGCCATTATCATCTCATCACTATGAGAAAGTCACCCAATCTCATTGACCACTATTCTTGGTGCTCTCTGCTATATTGGTATTGCCTGCTGTTTTTTTTTAATTGTTTTTTTTTAATCCTTGTATGCAGTTCTGCAGGGCAAAAATAAGGTGCTACAAACACAAATGGTTTTTGTACTCCCGTTGCCTGGAGCGCCACATATGAGGACCTGGAACTGGATGGATTGCTTACTTCTCTATGAATGTTTCATTAGTTCCATTAAATGTGAGTTAAGATACCATTTCCCTGTGGTTTGTGGATGAGCCAAAAATCTGCATGGGTCCAGGCAGCTGTTTTGAGTTTCTGCCACTACAAACATTTGTATTTGTACTATGTGTACACTAAGAAAGGTTGGTTTTATAATGTACAATTTGTATAATCCACTTTTTGTCTGCAGGTAGGGCCAATCATTTCTTTTTTTAAAAAAAAAATTGGCTATGTTTCATATTAACTAAATTGAAAGTAGTTGAAATTCTGCCTCTTTAGGAGAATGCAAAGAATTTATTTATCTGTACTTCCCCCGGAAAGCTCAAAGAAGCTTTCTGGAGAATCAAGCAATAAGGGAAGAAAAGGGTGGGAGTGTTGGATTTGAATGTGTGTGGAGGATATACTTGATGAGATGATGGAGTTCAATCCATTCATATGGCAGAAATCTTCAGACATTTCTGAATTCCTAGCAACACCCAACAGCATGACTGTTTTTCTCCACTCTCGGATCTAATCACACCATCTGTTAATACTTTATCAGTTGGTTAACAGGACATTCTAAATCATTTTTATTTTAAACATATCTAAGTGTAAAGCCACAGAGTATCTGAAGGAAGCCACTGTACTATGTTCTCAGAAACTTCACCTTGGCAGCTCAATATCTGCTGAGATGACTATCACGGAAACAGAAATGTCTATCAGCAGATCTAGTTTCCCTGCATATCAAGCCTATTTTTGAGTGGTCTGTTTGCAACATCTTGTGAATTTAATAAATGGAGAAACCATCGCTAGAAACTGAGGCCTGCATGCAATAAAAGAAATAAAATAAAATTAGTGCAAGGAACCAATAAAATTAGTAGCATTAGTACAATTGTGCAATCCAATCACAAGGACATATGCACACACCTAGCTATAAAACATTCTACATTATTGTTGTCTGGGCAAACAAAATGTCTACTTGGCATCAGAAAGATACAATTTCTTTTCAGGAAAGAGTATATGGTACATTCTTAAAAAGATACCAGTATTAAGTTTTAGCAGTGATTACACTGGGATGCTGCTTCTTTTGAAATTAAAGAGTCAAGGTTTGGGCTTAAATCCTGGATAAGTATTTATGCACAGCTATTCAAAATATATTACCGGCCAATCCTCAATTGCCTGCCCAGAAGTCAGATTGTGTGTGTACGTGTGTGAGATGAGTTTTCCGCAGGTAACTGGGTATAGCTGCCTTCCAACTTCATGCCCTCCAAAATGATGGGATTTTTTACAGCCCCAACATTTTTAGGGAATGGTAGCAGAGAGCAGAAACCTGGGACAGAGAACTTAAATGTAAAATATTTGAAAAAAAAGAAATTAATCAAGATCAGTATGAATACTTACAAACAAACATAGGCATAATGAGAAATGCAGAATTCCCCAAATCATCTGCACAGTATGGGAAATCATCTTAATGGAAAAGGGCTGTTCAGCAGGTCTTTGTGGCTAGGAATGTGTGGCTGGGTGTCAGGGCAGCACAAGCCCAGCTGTGGAAACGTTAGTTTCCCTCGTACCGGATTTTGCCCATGAGAATAAATTCTTAAGTATAAATTTTAACTTTTCAATATAGTCCAAAACTGAAATAGCTAATACAAAAGAAGTAAGCAAAACATTTTGAACACTCAACGAATTAAGTTTAAATAGTAGATGCAGATTTAAAAAGATGTTTCTGACAATTGCACCTCCTTTTTTAAATCAGCAAAATATAGTTTTGGCCCAACAGGAATGGAGACATATGTTTTACTCACTAAAGATGCAACCCCGCCCCTTGGAGCACTCTGTTCTTAGCACCTTCTCCGCTAATTGCTGTTTGGCTGTGTCCCTCCATTCCTCAGAACAGCCTTTCCCTTCGGCTATTGACAAAAGAGGAGGGCAGAGGGCAAAAGATAAGTAGAGATATTTTATTCATTTATTGCATTTTTATCCATCGTTTCATAAAAAGTGAACTTTCTACATAGAAGTGGCCACATAGCAACAGCAATATTGGAGATAAACTGATTGGCCCAACGTTTCCCAATAAATTGCATGGTTGAACTTAGATCTTCTGATTCTAATCCAACGCTTTTATCATTACATTATCCTGTCCCATTTTGTTGACTCCAACAAAAAAATATAAATTGTTTCCCACAAAGGTGGAGGAATGGAGCATTTTTAAACAGTTGAGACCTCTTGTGCTCAGCCAAAGAAAGAGGAGAGGAATTTACATGAGATTGGCTTTGCAAAACATCTGGCACATTTAACTGATGCAAAACATAAAAATTAGGTTGCTAAGCAGTACATGGTTGCCTGAGCACAGTGCTCCGTTTTAGTTTTAACCTATAAAGCCCAGAATAGCTTAAGATCTCGCAATCTGAAAGAGTGGATGATTCTGAACTTATCAACAGAACAGTCTTTAGAAGCTCATGTAAAGCCCACTTCAGTTTTCAAAAGCAGCCCACTTTTTACCATCTCTTTGCAACAGGATGGACCTTTTCTTTTAGCCTTTTGAATTTTTCATCAGTGTCTTTATCATGTAAGCATTACTTTATGACTGGATTTATGGTAGTGCATTACTTATGTTTAAATCAATTACACATAAGGGTTTTCAGGTGTTGTCAAAGATCTGGAGTCCAGGACTACTATGTGTTGTAAAGAAACCACTCCCTGTTGTATCCTGGAATTTACTGCAGAAGACATCTCCACCTCTTGCAGGAAGGCTGAACCTATTTGATAAGCTCACCCAGATACCTGCTGGACCCAACCCAGAGGTTGGAATTATCTCTGAGGCTTCAATACAAGCTTTGGCTAAAGCCTTAGTCGCCTTTAGGAATGAAGAAGCAGCAGCTTTGGTTTAAATTGTGCCTACTATGGGTAGACTCCCAATATGCCCTCTGGTTTACGGAAGACTGGCTGAGGATGAAGCATTGAAAGACATTTGGACAGAAATAATCTGTTAGAGCCCACTTCCTAATGGACAATAAATGATCCTTGAATTGACTGTGCTGTATATATGTTACTGTGTGTTCTGCTTTCCTACCTTTTCAAATTTAGATTGCAATTCCAGATGAAACCAAACCTGAGGATCCCCTTTCCCAAGAAATGTGTAAATATCTGGGATATATGCCTGCAGATATCCGTTAGGATTTTGTTTTAGTGCTGTAAGCTGTCCAGAGTCGTTCCAATGCGAGATGGGTGGCAAAGAAATAAATAAAATTAATTATTGACTAATAAAACTAATAAAACGATTAATCTTTTGAATCAATTCCTGGATACGCCCATGCAATTTTCTTAGCAATAGGATGGTTACTGCTTTCTTTTGATGTGTGTCTGTTTAATTTTCCTTCTAGCCTGAAGGTAATGCTCTGATGCTCTCCAATCTCTTAAGCCTACACAGGGTCATCCAGTGCACCCATCAGCTGTATTGGATATATAACAGTTGGTTAAAATGAGTTGCTGCAGCCTTGTGTAATAGTCCAGGCAAGAAGAATATCTGGAAGTACTAGTTCTATCTTTATTGTGATGTTACGTTAACAGAATCTTGCACAACTGAAAGTACACTTCCCCCCCCTTTCACATTTACAGCCACAGAAAATAGGGGGGCTTCCCTTCAGACATGCTTATGATGCCCCCATTTGTTCTGCAGGTGCAGCTGCCTTTTACCTGACTGTGGCTTACTCTGCGGCTCTTCCTACTATCTCTCAAGATCATGCCCACATACCATTATAGTTGCCCATACAAAAAAATGATTCCATTTATAAAATAAATTGATCTCCTAGATGATTTTATCAGCAATTCTCTCACATACCTGCTAAGCAATCTTGCACATAGGAATTTGTCAATAGACACACTCATACACACATGAAAAATATTGACTTCTGTCCTTCCATCAGAAACAGCAAAATAGAAAACAAAAAAAACAAAAAAGAACAGGATAGAATTGGACTCCAAGCAAAAGGCATTTAAATGAGAAGGAAGAAAGGAAGGAAAGAAAAAAAGAAAGAAAGAAAAAATAATACTGAATATATATAGAATAGAATAGAATTTTTTATTGGCCAAGTGTGATTGGACACACAAGGAATTTGTCTTTGGTGCATATTTTCATTGTATACCTAAGAAAAAATAAAATATATTCATCAAGATTCATAAGATACACTTAGTGATAGTCATAGGTTACTAATAAGCAGTCGAATCATACTAGGAAACAAATGAAACAATATAAATTGTAAACATACAAGGAACAGGGTTATATTGATAAATGGGTAGAGGTAGGTACTAGGAAGGATGAGAAGAATAATAGTAATACAGTCTTAGTAAATAATTTGACAGTGTTGTAGAAATTAGTTTTTTAGCAGAGTAATGGCATTCGGGGAAAAACTGTCCTTCTGTCTGATTGTTCTGGTGTGCAGTGCCCCATAACGTTGTTTTGAGGGTAGAAGTTGAAACAATTTATGTCCAGGATGTAGATATTTTCACAGCCCTCTTTTTGACTTGTGCAGTATACAGGTCCTCGATGGAAGGCAGGTTGGTAGCAATTGTTTTTTCTGCAGTGCTAATTATCCTCTGAGGTCTGTGTCTGTCTTGTTTGGTTGCAGAGCCAAACCAGACAGTTATAGAGGTGCAGATGACAGACTCAATAATTCCTCTTTAGAACTGAATCAGCAGCTCTTTGGGCAGTTTGAGCTTCCTGAGTTGGTGAAGAAATATGAGGCAAGAGGAAGGGAGGAAAAGAGAGAAAACCTCTTGCGGCCCTCCTTGTTCAATTTTTCTATCCATTCTTGGTGTAACTTACTGGCTCCCTGATGCAATCCAGCTATTACTGTCTTTTTGTCATTCACCTGTTAGAGGTTCAACATTCTGACGCTGACACTTCTCTAGAAAAGAACTTTTGTCTCTCCTACCCCAATTTAGCCATCAGTAACATGTTACCATGCTTAGGGCTTTGGGGTGGGTAACTGCTATAGTTCCAAAATTGCTGACATGCTTTCTTGCATTTCCCTTTCAGAAATGACAAGGACTTTTCAATATGTCTGGGGACTGATATCTTGGTGGCAGAGATGCTTTGGGAGAATTTCAATAATCTAATTCCTGGCACCAAGCCGAGGACTGGCACAAATTCTATTAATTGCTTAATCTCTCTTGTGTCATGGTAACAAATATATTTTCAGTTCATCTGAGCTTTTCTTAAAAACCATGTTATCTGACTTTGTATAGTAAGAAGTGATTACAGTGTTTAAAAAAATCAAACATGTAACTTTTGTATCATACCTCATTATAGAAAGATTAATTTCTTATTATATGGAGTTAATTGAGGCCAACAACCATTTATTTTTCATTTCTCTTTGGGTAGAGTTTGTTTTGGAAGTGCTCCTGAAGTCTACAAGTCTAAAAACATTGTTGTGTTCACCAAATTTGGATTGGATTTTATCACCCAGATCTATAAGGTGTGCTTCAGGATATCAGTGTATGCAACTATTCTCATTTCCCAAAGATCATCAGCAATTCGGAGTTCCCAGCATTTACCTGGAGTAACCTGATTTACAGTACTTGTTTTCTTTTGAAATACTCTTCTACCATACCTTCTATATAACCTAAGCAAAACAAGCTCCTCTTAAGGTATTACCTGAACATATATTTCTCTTATATAAACCATAGCCCTTAGGAATGAGTACAATAAAGCACATATATTCTACATTTGCGAATCTTTCTATTTTTAATGACATTAAACAATAGCATTATTTCAAGAACTGTGATGGAGGTAACACAGCAATGTTTTGCCATATTGAAATTTAGCAGATGGAATTCTGCACTATTTGCTTGCCTGCTTTTTTTTAATGTAGACATAGAAATGATTATCACTTCTAAAACAGACAACATCATCACATTCATGAAAACTTTCAGGAAAATGAGGAAAACTCTCCTTTTGCAGTAGATATGTGGGATTTTATGCTGTTTTTCACTTTTCGTATAGTTAATTGGTATTTTTATCTTTACCTTTAAAAATAGTTTTAATTTTAGTTATTTGAATGTTATTTTGCTTATTGTGTTATTTGTTGGAGTCTGTAAAGCACAGTGAAGCGATATATAAGTCTAAGCACTATTGCTATGATAATTTGGGGACTGGAGGCTAAAACATATAAAAAAATGGTTGCTGGAATTAGGTATGCCTAGTTTAATGAAAAGAAGGACTAGGGGTGACATGATAGCAGTGTTCCAATATCTCAGAAGTTGCCACAAAGAAGAGGGAGTCAAGCTATTTCTCCAAGCACCCGAGGGTAGGAGAAGAAGCAATGAATGGAAACTAAACAGGGAGAGAAGCAACCTAGAACTAAGAAGAAATTTCTTGACAGCTGGAACAATTAATCAGTGGAACAACGTGCTTCCAGAAGTTGTGAATGCTCCAACACTGGAAGTTTTAAAGAAGAGATTGAACAATCATTTGTCTGAAATGATATAGGTTTTCCTGCCTGAGCAAGGGGTTGGACTAGAAGACCTCCAAGATCCCTTCCAGCTCTGTTTATTCTGTCCTATCCTATCCTATCCTATCCTATCCTATCCTATCCTATCCTACCCTAATTCCATTCCATTCCATTCTTCTTGCGAGTACGGAAACAATATGCTGTGATTGCCAAAGTAACTGTAAAACAGGTTGAATATGATAGGATCTTTTTGTCGTAGGGACACTTTTACAAAAAAACAACAACACAAGTTTTATTGGTTTTTAAAGACAAACAAAAACAAACAAACATAAAAACATCCAACTTTCTTTCATAAGTGTACAAAGCAGTGTGTCGGTTGGTTTACAATTTTTTTGTGCAACCATTTCATAGTCTCAATTACAGTCACATTGCATAATAACTCATATTACCAATCAAAACTTGAACACCCTAGTATCACTATTAAACAATCATTTGACTATAATTTTATTCATTCATACTTTGCGAGATAACTATAATTTACTTAGTTTATTTTATAACAATTCATATAATCCTCTCAAATCTATCCTAAAAATATTTTATAAATATGATAACAAAAAAAAGAAATACATCATTATATATTCATTATTTTCTAAAATTCTAGATATTCTATTATTGTATTTTATTATCTAACCATTGATAGAAAAGGTCCCAAATTTTATAAAATTGTTTATCCTCTTGTTCTCTAATTTCAAATGTCAATCTACTCATTTCAGCACGTTCCAATATTTTCTTAATAATTTCCTCCTGTAATGGTATTTTCTCATTTTTCCAATTTTTAGCAAATACAATCCTAGCCGCTGTTAATACATTTACAATCAAATATTTTAAATCTTTACTATATGTACCAGTTAAAATTCCCAATAAAAAAATCTCTGGTTTCAAGTCTATATGTTTCTTTATCATTTTTTCCAACCACATGCGGATTTTAGTCCAGTATTTTCTAGCATCCTCATAGGTCCACCACATATGGTAATATGAGCCAGGTATCTGATGACATTTCCAACATTTTTCAGATTTATTCTTGAACACATTTGTAATGGTATGTGGGAATTACTTTGGGAGGAGTTGGTGGAGAGATGCCACCAAGATAATGAACAGATAAGAAGCATAGCCCCGTAGCTCTATAATAGACAGAAAAAAGACATAGAAATGAACCTTCCTAACTTCACAGGCTGTAAAAGAGACAGCAGGAGATTTTTTACTATCAGGGTTGCAAGTTTCTGTTCAAGTGCCTTTAGCTCATTTGGTCAGATTTGGGAAGACTGAAACAATCTTTCTTCTCTCCAAGAAATGATGGAAGATGAGAGCCAAGCTTTCATGCTCTTTTCTATATTTTGTCTCATATAAGAGGAAACTTTAAGAACTGAATTTAGGATTACTTTTATAATCCCAGGCCAAGCCTCAGTTCTTAGTCATGCCAGAATATATAAAAGAGAGGAGATATAATTTTTTTAAAAAAAATACATGTTGATTATAAAGTATGGTGAGATGAATCAACTACAGAGATATCCAACATTACTGAGCTAATAGCTCCAACAGCCAAGAGTCCATTATATTACATTTTAATTCATTGGGAGGGCTCTCGTGGATCAGGCCAAAGTTTTCTGGATGTTTATAAACATGGGCTGAAAGTTGATAGTTCATCTCCACTTTTGTACTTTAGGAGCTTTGGATTTAAAGTATGTGGCCCATGATTTCAATTTGTATCCCACTCTTTTACTCTGATCTGAGTTATCCTAAGAGCCAATATGGTTCAGCAGTTGCTCCAACCAAGGAACCTTGAAAACATTTCCAGGGAATCGTTACGCGTTCCACCTGCAGTTATCTTACCAGCAACTTTTCTTGGAAACATATTGCAACTCCAGAAGGTAATACAAAATCCTAGGAAAAAAGCATTGGAGTTTCCAACAGGTACCTCATGAGGACTTTGGCGTGTTTCAAAGCGCCCTTTGAATCTGAGGCCTAGCACAGCTTGGTGTATATATGTGTATAAGAGAGAAATGAAGAGGAAATGTTTAAAAAAAAATCACACATTTCTTTCAAATTCCCTGAGGTCATTTAGATCATCTTGTAGAATCATCCAACTACAATAGTGCCAAAAGAATAGTAGTGAAGACAGGTTTTGTACCACTGAAATGTTGGTTGATACTATGAAGATGCTGTAAGTCTCTGCTGGAGAAATGGCCAAGCACCTCTAACTGAACATTATCAAAATATTTTTCTCTTCCACATCTCATCTTTGCAACGTCTATGACTGAGTTGCGAGAATCATTTCTTTACACTGCAGATGATGTGAATCACTGATGCTTACCAATGAAGAGAAATACCAGAAGAACTTTCCTTTCCCGTTTATTTATTTATTTGGTTGATTTCATTTCCTTTGTATAGAACTGCTGTCTGAGAAAACCCGCTTTTATCTGTTTGATTTTTTAAAAGAAATGTTTAAGATATTCTGCACGTTTCCGTAGTTTGAGGATTTTCAAAAACAAAATCTAAGCAGTTACTTTATGTTGTTCCTATTCTGCCCAAATCCCCAAAGGCTTCTCAGCATCACAAATTTGTGGCCTGCATCAAACTGACTTCACCTGCTTGTTGAATTCTACTATAGGTGTATTTTTTATGGCAGAAGCAGCTGTGCATCTTCTAGTGCAGGGGTCTCCAACCTTGGCCATTTTAAGATTTGTAGACTTCAACTTCCAGAATTCCTCAGCCAGCAACAAGATTGGAGACCCCTGTTCTAGTGCTGTCAAAATATAGGTTCCAAAAGTCCAAGCCAGGACAGTTGCTAATATTTGTAATCAGCAACATTTAGTGGACCTCACCTTCCTTACGGTACATCTCAATATTAAATATCCCACTTGTATATGCTAGTCTCTTAGGGTCTAAAAATGTATCCTCCACTGATTAAGAACAGTGCTCTGAGCTGCTGCACCAAATAGTAAACAAATTCCTTCTATGAGTAGGACAATATAGTATCTTAAGCAAAGATTATCATCTTAAGTGTGCTGACATTTCTCCCTAAGTAAATATGTACAAGGCTGAGATAGTATCTCTTTCCTGTTGCAGCTCTTTCTGAGCAATTGATTAGATTTTTTTTAAAAAAATGGCAGACCACAGATAGAATCTGTCAATCTTATCAAGTAAGTTGATAAAAACATGAACATGTCACCCAATCGGAAGGGCAGTGATGCAGCCTATAAGTACAGAACTAATCTCATCAAGGGCCTGCGTGTGATAGAACAAAGGAGATAAACAACATCTTCCCTCTTGTCACATGACAATCTAGACCAGGGCTGTCAAACTAGCTGCCTGTGGGTCAGATGTATCACGCGCTGGCCACACCCATCCCTGGTTTAGTGAAGGGGGAAAAAGTTGTGATGCATCACGTGATGCTGCTGTGATGCCTTGAGTTTGACCCTGATCTAGACATTGTGTTTGTGGCTGGTATCTGAATCTAGAAAAAGAATAAAAAGTTTGTACAAAAAACATTTTTCACGGGGCGGGTGGGGGAAGAGAGATGAAATGGCCTAAGAAGTTGGCAAGTGGGAGCTGAAAAAAATAAAAATGCCTAGCAAGCGAAGGTGGAAATTAAGTCATCTTGGACCGTAGAAAAGGTGCTATTTCCAGGATGATTCAAGACCACTGAAGAGGAATTCGCGTAAGGAATTGCTATGCAAACAGTATGCCAGTGTGCGATCTATCTATCCTGCAGACTTAACCAGAGGAAAAAGAAGATCAAATATTTTCTTCTTTGCGCAGATACATAGAGGGAGAGAAGGAACCAAAAGACACAAGAAAAATAATCAAGCACTCCTAATATCAGCTGTCTACTAAGTTTAAATGAAGCTCTTGATTCATTTTTTTTTGGAGGGGGGGGATGCAGTTACTGTTATGATGCACACATGGTTCTTATAGCACTAGCAGTACTATTTGCCAGCAGACAAGTCTATAATTGTACACATTGGATCACAACTTTGTTTCCTTTGAAACAAGATAAAAGGGAGGACAGAACTGTAGGTCCACCTGTTATTTGTTGAAATCCTTTTATTTTTACCAAGAATAAAAGGTTCACAATGATTCACCGTATGTTATATTTTGTGTGTGTTGATCCTGAGATTGATCCAATAGAGGAAAATATTGTAGTTCGATACAGCTTGGAGTTCTTGGTTCCCTCTGAGCTTGACTGTTTGTTTGCAGACATTTGACTATCAGACAGTGTAATCTACTTCGCCTAGTTCAACCAAGCTGAGAGAGCACCAAGAACTGTTCCCATTCTTAGGAACTAACCGGCTCAAACCCATCCCTCATAACTTCACAAGATGCATTGCCCTAGATCAAGGGTCTTCAAACTTGGCAAGTTTAAGACTTGTGGACTTCAACTCCCAGAATTCCTGAGCTAACATGACTGGAGGAGGAATTCTGGGAGTTGAAGTCCACAAGCCTTAAACTTGCCAAGTTTGAAGATGCCTGCCCTAGATATTACCAGTTACCTCTACAAGAAGTAGCTGAGGAACTGAGATGACAGGGAATAAGAAGATGGCTGGATTAAGGATTGACCCAAACACAGTAAGAGCAGCAGGAAATGGCAGGAATACTGCTGGGCAAATATGCCTGATAGTTGAATTGGACATCCAATTGAGGCCACTGCTACACCCCCATAGAAATTTTACTTATAATTATGTGGAGTGTTTATATATGTTTACTTCTGTTCTGTCCTGTCCTCATCGTATGCTAAATAAATAGTGTGTAAAAGGTTATCTACACTGTAGAGGAAGAAATGTGTATGCTATGGGGTCAGTTAACATTAGAGCTGAGAGAAATTCGTTTTGCTTTAATCTCACGCTCCACTGATCAATTTGTTTTTGTTTTTAGACTCAGAAGTCTGCTTTTATGTCCATTAGAAATCTCAATTCTAAATGGTTAGGAATCACCTGTAAATCATCGCAAAATCCTCAGCAGGCATAATTTGGATAAATGTAGTCCTATCATAAACATCATTCAGATTTTTAACAAAAAACATAGAAAGCTTTTAAAAGTGTTTATTAAATACATCATTTTCTATTTTTAAATAAACATTTGACATTAAAAAATTATATAAAATATTTGTTTGTAATATATATATATATATATTAAAAAGAACACAGTTTGAACCAGAATTGCAACTCTCTTAAAAAGCAACTTTAAAAAAGACACGGGAATGTGGTTCTTAGGATCTGACTTTAATACTAACCGTTTACTGTGCCAGCAAGCATTTAAGACGAGCAATTCAATTGCTGCCTCCAAGCACAAGGATAAACCTGGCCCAAAGGTGAGAGAGAGAAGGGGGGGGACACTGATCTTCCTTGGAAGCAAGCCAGAGCTGATCCTGTGCTATGGCTCAATGACCTATACAAAGCCCCTGCTAATGCTTATACCTCAAAATCTCTGTTAAGTCCTACTGCAATTAAATTAAAAAGGAAACTGAGGCCTGCTCACGTCAATAAAGCAACTTACAATGCATGGTTTAGCAATCATTCCTCACAGAGCCTGATTTGTTACATCCACATCCTCCTCTAAAAAACAAACAAACATCTATCAACATTGATCTGGTTCATTAACTTCCAAGCAGCAAAGGCAGCAGCATTCCCAGAGACCAGCTCAGAACCATCACCTACCTTGCTGTTATAGGGAAGGGCACAATGTCAGCTACAGAAGAAAAAAAAAGAAGCACACGGGTTGAAATGAAGGAAGAGGCCATAATGACTAAACCTTGAAGAGCTGGAATGTTCTCAAAAACAACAACAACAAACAAAAACCTCTTTAAGCATAGAAAGTGCAACAGCTTTGCTTCACTTCAAAATATGGCTGTAAATATGCAGCTCCCATTTGCTTGTGATAGCTCAACTCTCCACTACAACATGGAAAAAAGAATGAAGGGGTTTACATCCTGGACAAATCCTTATCTATGAGATTCTGGGTCAAAAGCTTAAGAGGCTGAACTACTTATTTCAAGACAAACACAGAGCTCTCAACCTCACGATTTTGTTGCTCTGCTAAAGAAAATGCCTAGCCTTTGCAGGTACAAACAATGGATAGGAAACCATGCTGCCTCCTTTAAAGACTAGGGAATACATTTACAACAAAGAATCCGAGTTTGTTTCTGCAGCCAAGTTCTAATACTGAAGGACATAGCCAGGCAACATACCCGCAGGAAAGAATCAGCGAGCAAAGAAGGGGGTCAATCTTACTCTGTGCCTTCCATGCAAGCACATTCTTACTTTACATCTGCTGGGTAAAATACTACAGGAACACAGATCTACTGAAGTAAAAAGTTGGAAGTATTTTGAGGAAGGGACACCTTGACCTGATGGAAAAATACAAATACAGATGCCCCAAAGGCACAGGATTTCAGCCATTCTATGGTAGGAACATGCCCAAACTTGGAATTTTGCGTGCCGGTATGTTTGTTCTGCTGCAGAATTTCATTGTGGTGGTGTTGATGAAGTCTAGAAAAAGACAGGAAATCTAAGCAGCAATTCAGCACAGCTACCTTTCAAGCATGGTTCCACTTGAACTTGGAACCATTTTAGGGGAAAAAAAGGTTCCTGGGCATCTCTTTATCAGTTAACAGTGCCTCAGTAATACTTCCTAGAATGTCAGGGGAAACAAAGGAAATAAGGCTAATTCTCAATACAACTTGAGTCCCGTTCCATGAGTACATCAGCTGGTGACTTGTACCACTGATAAAATATAAGGCTCAAAAAGATAAATACTCCATGGCTAAATTCTGCTTACGAAAGGCCAGTTGCTTCATTCTACAGCTGCTAAATGGAAGGTTGTTAGGAAACCCCACAAGCCAGCCATGACAATGCTCCTTCATATGCTTTGCGCCTACCCAGCTATTGGCATTCAGAAGCACACTTGTCTCTGAAAAGGGAGCCTTAGTTTATCACTGATTAAAACAGATTAATGCCTAAAGGAAAAACCACAGCTCTGTTTTAAAACCTCCCTAACCAGTACCCAGCACGTTATCTTGTGTAGTATGGGAAGGTACTTATTTATTGGCTTGTCCTAAAAACTAAGTAAAATCCATTTTATTATAAGTTAAAATTTAAGGCTAAAAACTCTCATTTTGTATGACAGGGTTAAAAAAAATGGATCCTGGGAATAAAACTAAGCTCCTGGAAAAGTAGATAGCAACTTTCACTGAACAGTGTGTGTTATATTATGCAGAGTCTTAACTGGATGGTGTTACATATAGAACTGCGCTTTACAACCTACAAAGCTTAAGAGATGGACAAAGTTCCTAAAAAATTGAATGGCTGGCATGAGGCTGAGGTCCTGAAGTCTTCAGCAGTTCACAAGGCCAGAAGCTCTAAAAGAAGTAACAGTCAATTACCATTCAGGTTCTTTAGCATGGCTGTTCAGTCTGCAGAATCCACAATCTAATAGATCTGAAGAGGATGCCATCTGTTCCCTGTCAGAATGGAACAGGCAGAGGAGTTCTTAGTAGACCATCCCCATCACACATGGGATTTTGCACAGTCCAAGTGACTATCTTCCTTTTCTCAAGCTCCAGTTTGTTGGCAAAAAAGGCAACTTGTATAATGAATACCAATCTTGGCTACCGGAAATAAATAGCATCCATTTTCCTGATAAATTCCTTCCCATTATATATATTAAAAAAATATAAAAACAGTCTTCATGGAAAAGTACTGCCGTGGCTTCAGTTCCAGAGTTTCCTTTGTGCAATTTCTCCCAATAATAATAACAGAACTGTACTTTGAAAGTGGGGCTTTCAGTCCAAAACCCCAGGCAGTTTTCTCATTTCAGAGGGAATGGTGCAACTGGAAATAAGAAGATACGAAGAGCCATCACTGTTTAATTCATAGTGTCAATGCATTAATAGGTAATGTACATGCCATTATTTTATTACAAATCACTTACTTATCTTTTGCTAAGGCACATGCAAAGATCCAACTTCAGTTTTCATGCATGACCTTTGACTTCACAGAAAATACAGTCACATAAGAATGCAGATTTTTTTTCCAGGCTAAGAATGGATTGTAAATTGATGCCTGCCTGCTGCTGCTAACCCTAAGGACAGAGCTACATTCCATAGCACCTACTTATAGTTACAGGAAACCTGTACCTACGCAGAAAGGAGGTAGCAGGTTGCATGTGCCCATCGGCATCATGAAGAATAATACATGACCCTTGGACACCTGCTAAGGCTTGATTAATCCAGCACCTGGTTTCCAACAAGGCACCAAAATATATCTAAAATTCTGGACAAGACAGTGGTATTCTCCTTTCTGGCTCTGGCATTTAGTATTCATAGCAGACTGCATGCAAAACTGCCCATCCGATTTTTGCACATGTATGGTGTAACAGCTGTACGACAGACAATATAAACTCCTCCAAAGACCTTATTTTCCACTGAGAAAATTAAAAAGATAACCTACCTCATACTTCCCTTTGAATCTGCAACTCCAAGTGTCCCTCCCCTCCATTCAATGACCTACAAAAAAGGAACAGGAATCTTAAAAGACAAAGAGGAAGAACGGATGATTCATTAGTCAATATTATGTACAACTTTCGATGACCTGGTGCCCTCAATTTGTAGCACAACCTAGTTGGAAATCATCACATTCACACAGTAGCCCAACAGTTTCTATCCCATAGGAGTACACTCAAGATCCTGAGGGGCAATTCATAGGAATCTGAAATATGTAGTGAGAAAGAGAAGATCTATAAGTCAGGAATGATTCATCTAAAATAGAAAGAGGCTAAGAGATGAAAATCTGGTTACACAGGCAGGCTTCATGATCTTCTAGTTTCTTACCTTTGTTCTTCTGTTCTTTCTACATTATTCCCCCTCTGCTGTGTCCACCTCTTTCTTACGATCTGTATGAAATAAAGTAAGAATTGACCAGTGAAACAGAGAACCCTGACTTGAACCAACCATGAGTGGATTGAATTGCTGGTATAATTGGTACTGGATTTCCAACTAAAAGCTGGGGCTATCCTAAGAGGAAAACTACTCCAAGAAAACACTTCTACCAACAAACATAACAGCTGTCTTTGCATATGGACAGCCTCCATAATATTAGTCACCGACCAACTTTTAAATCAACTTTAATTTGAGCCCAATGTTACATTCTATCCTCATCACCTCCAGGCTTCTCAACATTACTCCATTTCTTATTGCACAGTGATAAATTACAGTATTAAGAAAAAGATAGCTATGACTGTTCTTGTATAGTCAAAACCATTCCTCTAATGTATCCCTTTAAAAATATATATATATATATAAACTGTGAAAAAAGCATGAACAGATTTCAGCCATGGAAGACACTGTGCAAGCCCTATAAATCAAGAGATAACTTGTTTCCTCTTCCTTCCTACGAAGCAGTTCTTCTAAATAATGTATGAAGCAATGATACATGCAACATGTTTAATCCCAGTACAGGTCGACATTGCCTCTAGCATGCAACTACATCTTATCTTATTCAACCTGGAAAGATATTTATTGTATTTACATATATATTTTTCCAACTCCATAGCTACTTTCAAGCTACTTAGGAAAGTTTTCCAATCCTATCCCGATTCTAGGAATCAAAAGATGAATCACAAGATGTGCTTCCCACTCATCACTGACATCAGTTCTAAGCACTACACTTTTACAGCCAAGTAGTTTTAAGAAGTCGAGTTGTGGGGCTGGGCAGCATGCGAAGTAGTCCGTCTTAAGCAATGCTTGCATCTTGTGGCGTAGGAAGCACTAGGATTTAAGTTAGCCCAGGCAATCCAAGACAGAGTTACCACTGCAAGCATGCATGAGATGAGATGTACCCCATAAGCCTAGCTTTTTTTTTTTTTTTTTGGCATCCAAATGAAAACAAAAGGAGAAGGAAGGTATTTTACAACAGCAAACCAAATGTAAGATGAGTTGCAGGAAATACTTAACAGAAACGCAAGGAAAGTGTTTTTGCTCAGGGACACAAGAACTATTCCGCGTCTAACATTGTTGCTCATGCCTAGCAGTCTTGGTTTTCCAGACCTATCTTGAGGATGGCAGGTATTGAACCTGCAAAGTTTGCACTTTGGCAAGAAGCTACACTTCTCTCTAAATGACAGTTCTACGTTACCATCCGCAGGAAACTCTATGCCTCAAATTTGCCACCGAGAGAAAGAGGAAAGGAATGCAGGTGTACATTTGTTAAGGCAGGACTCAACCTTACCCTGGATTTATGTAAGTAGAACAGCAGGCCTCCCAAGGCTAGGAGGATTCCCAGGACACTGGGTATCACCACATATGTTGCAGACGTCCCTTGGGTATTTCTGGGCTCTGACCTCTTGATGTGCTTCTCTGCGTTCGAAGGAATGAAGTTCAGATCAAAGCTGGGTCCCAGCAGGCTATCCTCCAATTCCCTGTCCTTGTTGGCCAGACCCTCTTCTCGTCTTGCCCGCAGCTGGGTGTTTTCCAGTGCTTTGTAGTTTTTATCTCTGCTACTTTGCTTTCCCCAGGAGTCGCTTTCATGGGATATTTGTTTGGGGGGTGAGGAATTCTCTGTGGTGGCCACAAATCTAGAAGGATCTTGTGTTGCAGAGACAGGATCTTTGTGGCCCAGGACCTGGCGACTGCCACTGGAGGGCGCACTAGAGCTGTCTATTTGCTCCAAATTGGAAGACGATGTCAGAGTTAAGCTGAAATCACTGCTGGCAACAGTGATATCCTGTTCAGATGTGAGTCCTGGAATGGCCTCAGTTTTTTCTTTTATCTCAAACCATTGCTGATTGAGAAAGGACTTGGCTAAGTCAGAGAGAGGGAGATGCTGAGAAGCTAACTCATCAGATTTTTTCTGGCTTTCACCAGTTGTGGAATCCAGGGAGGGAGAGCTGGTCTCCATGGATTCCAACCGTTTCTGGATAGAAAGAGAAGGTGATGATGATGGTGGTAATAAGTCATCAATGCCAGCCCCGAAATCCATGCTTTCAGTGATTTCTTGGCTTTTATCAGTGCTTCTAGTCACCCTAGACCTGATATTGCTCTCTAACCCACTATGAATTTGAGTAGAATCAGGAAGCCCTAGTAGCTGGAGAATGCTGACAGCTGTCTTCCTGCTGTCCAGCTGCTCTGCAATGGAAGGGAAAGACTCAGAAGTTGGAACGAGATATGTCGAGCCTTCTAAATTGATCGGGCCTGCAGATGAACAGTTGCAATCCAGGGCAGTAACAATACCTGAAAAGATCCAGAGAGAATGGCCATAGAGTAATCAGCTTCTCAAGATGCAAGAAGAATCAAAGGGTTGCATTAGGCCCAAGTTAGACACTTCCTTTAAGCTACCATGCCAACACCAGATTTCAGCTTTTTTTTTTTCAAATCATGGAGAAGAGCAACAGAAGGAACTGCAGATTAAAACCGAAACAAAAGGCAAGGCAACCAGCAGCAGGATCCAGGAAGAACTATTGAGAATGAAAGATTAATGGATGAACGGATGGATGGAGGAAACAGTGTAAGATTAGCTTGGGGTAGCAACACCGAAAAAGAGCTCATGCAACTAAAATTTATGGAGAAATCATATACAACCGAGACCAAGCACTGGATCAGGCTTCAATTGTCCAGAAAATCAAAGCAAAGGGAATAATAATTTCTCCATAGGAGCGGCGATGTGGATATTCATGGCCGTAACAAGTGGCCATAACAAGTAAATCTATAGTATATGTCGCTATAGATGCCACATGCACAGACATAAAACATAAACTGCCACAAGAACACAGATGAACTCAAGACAGGTTTTCAGGTCAGACAGTGACTGCATTCTCCTTGGCAACCATTCAGAAGGGCTGAAGGCTTCGTTATCTCATTGGATCTCAGAGTAATAAAACTAAAAATGAGGTTTATTTGGAAGTAGATTTAAAAAGTGGACAAAAGCCCAGCTATAAAGATTCCATCCAATTATGCCTGAATAACGTTAGGACCATTAGGAATTGAAGCATTTTATATGGACCTTCCAAGCTGAATTTAAAAAAAACAGAAGGATGTATGTACACACATACAGGCAGAGAAACACCAGTTAGATAAGAATGCAATGTCTTCTCAACTTATTCCCCATCTTTGCAGCTTAGCCTTTCCATCTGTTTGAGGTCCACCTCAGGAATATATCTGAAATTCTCTGTCATGATATTAAAAGATCCCATTTCTGGTGGTTAAGCACCATTCTAGGATTCTTGCATCTCTAAGCAGAAATGCTGCAGTTTTGAAACTGAAGTTGATTGTGAAGCTACTTAGAACAAAAGTAATATCTATTACAAAGGGTTCCATGATGGGTTTTTAGGCAGTCTTTATACATACTGCTTGAAGTTTCTCTCATTGCTAATGTAAGTCAAATATGTGACAGAGGGCAAAGAAAATACAGAAATATTAAAGTTGATTAACACAAAACAGTGGGGAATGGGGAAGGGAAGAACTTCAACTGACATTGTGTTAAAATTCACACCATCCTGCTGTATAGCACTAGCAATACCCCTTATACTTGTATAAATGCTTTACAGCTCTCTCTAAGCAGTTTAAAGAATCAGCATATTGTCCCCAACAATCTGGGTCCTCCCAGAAGGATGGGAATCCTGAGTCAACCTTGTGCCGGTCAGGAATGAACTCCTGGCAGTGGGCAGAGTCAGACTGCAATACTGCATTCCAAACACTGCGCCACCACAACTCTTATTTATGCACACAAGAGTCAGGAATCTGCAGCTACAACAGACTTAAACAGATTCAGCGTCCTCCTCACTTCAAACTAAAGAGACCCACTGCATTTCCATTCAAATGAGATGTCTGTTGACTTTTAAGGCTTGCATTCCAGCAGACAATAGACAACACTTGCACATATAAATGCACAAAGAAGCCTGCTGCACAAACATAAATGCACATATATAAAAGCCCCAAAATGCTTCACCCAATTTAAAATCCTCGCTCCCCAACTCTGCGCCAAACGATTGGCAGGAAATGCACATCTGAAAAGTCTTGAATTGTTTACCTGTAGAAACAATCTCCTTTTCCTGGGATTCTGTACACTTCTGGAAGACTTCGCTGCAATCATCTGTGAATATTCCCTTGCTCAGAAACTGCTTGGCTTGGCTAAAGTATTTGTGTACCAGTTGCAAAGTTTGCTCTGCTGTACGGGAGAAGGTCTTGATGCACTTCTTCCAGAATAAATAGAAAACACGAGAGGGAAAAAAAAAATTAGCTGCTATGACAGCATAAAAAATTATCACCAGCCAATCAACTACAAAAATAGTTTCTCTACTTCTATAAGCAAGGCCTATTCTCAACGCTATATTGAAGATCCTACAAGGAATATCCAACATATCAATAGGATTTAAAAGGTCAGCAGGATACAGCAAGTACTTCCTCAACTGGGTCCCTTAGGAATTTTCAATTCCTAAAGATTAAGTGTAATCAAATACAATAATATTACACATTCAATCCACAAAATCTGTTTCCAAACTGTCTCTGTAGATCCCATTGGTTAACACTGCTAACCTTTTTGGGGGATTTTCCTAATACTTCTTTTTCTCATATTTGGGGACATTTTAAAATTGATTAAGAGTTTTGGAGAATTTAGAAGAGTGTGTGCCTTTTTGAGTCATTTTGATTGATCCTAAATGATATCGTCCAGATGATACATTTTGCATATTTTGTCCCTGGGCCAGCATAAGATAATTTCAACCAAAATATAGCTATAGCTGTTGAATTGTAAACATTTCCTTCCCTTTGCAGATAGCAAGCACTTGGAGGAAGAAGCAGCTGGCTGAAACCTATCCATTGTTTCAAAGGCCCCAAACTAACCGCCTTTCTGCATTGTCTTTAGGTACCTTAAAATTATGTACCTATCTGTGAAGTCTAAAAATGTGATTAAAGTTATATCTGGTTCAATCCCAAATTCTTTAAAAGGAAGGCACATTCAAGGAAAGACACACTAAAGCATTTTTTTCCCAATTCTCTCCTCAGCATATTCAGTTTTAAAATTTAGATGTCAGCTGTCAATCAGCTTCTCAGTCTCATTAAATGTATTAGCATTATTTCTGAGGATTGCAAAACTGATCAGCAAAATTTACCTTATTTTTATCATTGTGAGGCTTAATGCATCTTGCAAGGTCCAGGTATAAGTTCTTTATCAGATGGAGTTTCACATAGTTTGGACTATTATTCTTGAATTTAATATTATCAATGATACCTTTCAGGGGATTAAAGGCTGCTTTGAGAAAGCATTCAGTATTATCCTAGAAGATAATAAATATAGATGTCAGCAATGAAAATATTCAGTTTTGATGTGGAAAAGATAGCATTGTTCAGATCAAGTACTATTTTTTCTTGTTGCTACCACTTGACCTTTCCAAAAAGGGACAAGGGTAAAAATAGCCTTAAAGATGATCAATAGCCTCTTCTTGCTTGCTCTTCTTCAATTATAAAGCATTCAAAGAAATAAGACAATCAAATGAACAACAGTGTCAAAGGCTCATTAACTCCTCTTGGGGGAGGTGACCATGGACCAGATGAAAAACTAGATGCTAACAGCCTCTCTTACAGGACTCAGTATTACCCAGAAGACACTGACTGCTAAAGCAAATTCTAATGACATACCAATTAATAATTCAGGCAAGATTTAATTCTTTTAAAACTTTTAGGCCTTTACAAACAATATCTTTCAATTGGGTTCCAGAGACTCTTGGGGTTTTCTCATGCATTTTTTGAAAGCTAACTAAGTAGAATGATAGCCTTTCTTTGGTAACTGTAGGGAAGAAATAATCACGGATCCAGTGATTTTGAGCAATCCACAGTTTCAAAGCCAACTGGAATTCTCAAGATTTAACATGACAGAAAAGCCTGGTTTGGAATCTCCTGGTAGTGACCAGGAGGAAAAGATATGCAGAAGCCCAAAGCTAAACCAAAGGTCATCACTATACTCGTGATTCCTCATAGTGGAAAAAAAATCTTAAAAAATACATTGAAATCCACTGCTCCAAACTCTGGACACTAGAAGCTCTTATACAAACTCTATTTGGCAATATGACAAATTGACTACAGGACAAGCTCTTGCAACTTACAAGTTCCCCTTCATCCACATATTCAAAAGATCGCAGGCAGGAAGTTTCCATCTGGCTATCTATCTGTAATGAAAAAAAATACAGGGTAAATGTCCATTAATCTTACTCTGTTTTAGTTTTATGAATCCCAAGAATGTTCCAAGGAAGCCAATATATCTAGGGCAAACGTAAACACTAGTGACAGCCTAACAAGGTTAGAGAACTGAATTACTTGCATAAACCTAGAATTTGTTTAGGGAGTTGCAAGAAAAGAGAAACATAAGCATTTGGGATAAATAAACCAGGGAATGGTTCAGAATTAACCACGGTGATTGATCAGACTGTCCAAAAAGCAAATCTACTGCTCTACTAGCAATAGCAACATCACTGATCACTGGCAATATCCCAGAGCAACTCAGGAAAAGGCATGCAGAAAATCAATGAAGGCAAAAGCTTGATTCACTATCCCAAGAATGACAAACAGTTTTAAGAGCATCACTTTTGGTTTTGAATTTATCACCTTCAACCTGTCCCCACTTGCCCAAAGGACTGGGGGAGTTTTTAATTCCGCCAAAATGGCTTCTAAGCCAGCACAGCAACAACTAAGCACCAATCAGTTAACCAGATAAAACTCTGGCAATTGGAACCAGAGTTTCTGCTTTCTGGATACTCTGATAAAAGACACTTCAAGCAACATCACCAGGAAATAAATTATACAATTTCCACTATTCTGGGAATCGCATTATCCATTTCACAGCTGTTCTCTTCCCTGAGCATGTTTAACTATGAATTTACAATTTGCAGTGATAGCCCTTGACTTATGATAGCAACTGGGACCAAAATTTTGGTTGCAAGTCATGACAGTTGCAAGTTGAGGCACCCACATGACTGGATCCAATTTTATGAGTATTTTTACAGTGGACATTAAGCTTATCACGTAGCCGTAAATCTAAAACTGTAAAAAAAAAATCACAGATTACAGTCATGTGACTGCAGGATACTGCAACCAGTTATAAACGTGAGCCAGTTTCCAAGTGCTCAAATGCAGTGTGTGTGTGTGTGTGTGTGTGTGTGTGTGTGTGTGTGTGTGTGTAACATTTTATGACTGCCAGAAGTGCTTTATGGGCTGTAAACCATCCTTTCTGAGGTCTTGGTAACTCCAAATGATAATTAAAAAACCAATTGTATTTGTTGTTTTGATTTAATTTCATCATTCGGGCTATTGTTAGATATAAGAAGGAAAATCACACTAGAATGAAAAAAACAGCTTTAAAAATTCAAGTGACTCTGCAAGTATAATTCAAATTTTGAAACAGCTATTGAAATAGATGATGAAATGGGGTTTCTGAACTAACATTATTAAAACATGACAAGCATCATTAAAATTGCTTGTTCAGTCAATTTTGCAACTTCCCACATGATTTAAAGGCATTTTACTACGGAATTCACAGAGTTTTAAATATACATTTTGTTAATCCATTCCTTTTCCTAGCTCTAAGTGGCAGGGAAATCCCACTCTCTGTTCCAAAATCTGTATTCTTTTTGGGAGTTGGGAAGGGATATTTTTTTGTGATAGTAATATGCCATATACTGGATATAAATAGTGCCAAATGAGTTACACAATATTTCAATAATATTTGAAGTTGGAATCATTAAAGTTTTGGTTCCAAGTAAAGATATACAATCTAATCCTAAAATTTAGTCATGATTGCAAAATTTATCAGCAGTACATTTTATTCAAATAATAAGCTTCATTAAGGTGTGGCAGTGTAATATCTGAGAAATAGTATGAGTTACAAATGACTCATCTCCTTGGCTTAGAAATGAAACTGAAAAATAAGCGCACTTTTAATAAAGTGCGAAGTGCATGTATTATTCCTTTCAAACAGGAGATTTAAAATAAAAAAAACTATAAAACTATTGCCTGCATCTCCCCCAAAAGAGGTATACTTCAGTTTGGGAAACCTTATTATGGGGAGAAGGTGCATCCAAAAGTAGCCCCAAGCCATGAAGCACAACCAATGCCTTGAACTACACTCAGAAGGCAACTGCCACCAACTTCTTGGAATAAAAGTAACACAATGACCTCCTTCAAAACGATCCACCACTACCCAGGCTACCTCACTCTTCACAGCTGGAATTTCCAAATTCTCCTCAGGGCCAGTGCTACATATTACACTATTCCTAATGAAGGGTGACTGAGGCAAAAATGGCTGCGAGTAATGGCAGCCGTTCCAGGAAGAGTTACAATTGGCATCCTAGACGTAGCTCACCAATAGGCTTTTAGCCATAGCTGCCACCTGCTCTTCAAGCAGAAACTATGAATCTAAGAGGGCCCCCAAACTAAATTTGCACAGAGAAGTGTAACCCTGCTTGAAGTTAATCATGGAGTCCCATTGGAAGCGGCCTGTCTTTAATCCCACAGCTACTCCATCTTATTGGGATTGATCTCAACCAGTTCCACTCCCATTCATACCTGGATAAGCTTTAGACTACTAGACAAGCTTCAGTGACATCAGTTATTTTCCAGTAGTCAAGCAATGCAATTGGGCATCGTCAGCATACTGGTGAAACCTGACTCCAGGCAGCCAGATGACATTACCTAGCAGATTCAGGAAGATCTTGAAGAGGACCGGGAGAGTAGCAAGTCTAGGGAATATCCCCACTTAAGAGATTTAAGATTTAATTTCTCACCAGCATTATTGCTGACTGAAGCCATTTCTTCGGAAAGGTGAACCGTTGTGTAATACTGTGCCCTTTACTCCTAACTATTGGAAATGGATCAAAAGACTGTTCAATGATATCCAAAGCTATTGAGAAATCAAGCAGGATAAGGATTACATTATCCCTATCACAGTTCTATGAGAGATCATCAACGGACACAACCAATGCTGTGCCATGCTGAATCTAGGCCTTAAACCACACTGGTCAGATCCTCTATTTTTTTTTCCAGGGCCCAAAACAATTTCAGCCCAACTGTAACCTTCCCCCAGAAGGGAAATTTGGAGATAGGCTGATAATTGTTCAGAATGTACGAGTTGAGAAAAATTTCTTGAGGAAGGGGCACACCACTGCCCTTTCAAACATACGATAACACTTTGTCTCTGAAGGATGCATTTCCCATCACCAGCTTTCTGTCAGCTCCCTGTAAGATTTGGCTACAAGGAGGGGCAGGGATCCAGACTATAAGGAGAGGACTCTTATTTCCTCAGGAATGATAGAAACAGATCTATCCCAAATAATATTGCAATGTGGAACCTCTGTCTTCTTCACTAGGCTTGCCTAATGAACCTGCACATTGGACCTACACATTATTAAAAGATTGGATGTGATAGCAGCACACCCCAATGGCTTTAAAATCCTGAAAGGGGACAAAGAATGAACCACAAATACATCATTTTCCTCGACTATTCTTTGGCAACTAATACATGTGAGAGATAGCAGGTGTTTCAGCACTGTTTAGTATATTATAATCAAGATGTTTTTAGACAGGCAGGAATTTGCTTCCCTAGGGAGAGAACTGAACTCTGGAAGAGGAACACTAGCAACTCAACATTCCTTTTTTAGGGAGGTTTATCCCAAAGTCAAAACATTAAGATAATTTATTCTTAGAAGATGTTGTTCATAGGGACTGTTTATCATAAATATGGATAATCAAAACATTGAAGTATTATTCATCTTGGTGCTTTGTTAGTTTTTGCAGAATCTAGTACTATACGGCGCAAAGATATTAAGACAGAAGAGTCATCTCATTAATGTTACAGAGAGCAGACTTTGTGTGAAAAACTAGCTTGCTTTAGGCAACAACTAGGTTCCATAACTTGGATGGTGTCCAAGTGTATTGACTCGTACAATTATCCACCTAACATGGCCATAATTGCCTGGAATTGTGGGAAGACTAGGAAAGTCTGAGTTAGATTTTCAGTACTGATCAAGCAATGGTGGAGAATAGAGAGGATTCAGGATGGCAAAAAGACTTTAATAAATTCACATGACCCACTGAAACATTTATCATCCTCATAAAGGATAAAAATATATCAATGCATGTTCACCCCAGAAATGCCTATAAAATGGGCAAGAAAGAAAGACAAGAGAAATGCATTCAGAAGTGTCCCTAGAACACTGCTATGTACAGCCTCATGTCCTAGCTGTAGACAGTTTCGTCTTCATATTTTTATTTACTAAATAATAATTCTTGTGAATCTTTCCTATCTGAATCAGAATTCTAGCCTCTGGGAATTTTGTAGGCAAGAAAAGTATCGCGTTTTTTTAAACAGTTATGAGAACAATTCTTGCAGCGGAGATTTCCTAATGTTTATTAATGGTTTAGGCAAAATCAAGATTCCTGGAGACTTTGCTTCTAACATTTTGCAGCTCTAGATCACCCTGACCATTAACTTGTCAATTATGTTAGCTTTAGAAAATCCAGCCTGCGTCAATTAAAAGTATATCATCTCTGGGCTATTCCTCCAACTAAAAAGCAGAAAGGAAGTATTTAGATGGAGGAATGACCCACAGTAATGATCAGGTGAAGAAATAGCAGCAAAATGTTCAAGAAGGTTTTGTCCTAATCTCAGTGCATTCCAGGCTGTGCCCAGCTTGTCAGGGGGCTGCGTTTTATGTCCTGGATTTTTAATGCTGTAATAAGCCACCAGAAGTCAGTATATGTGGCTTGTGAGGCCATATAAATTTCATTTCATACAATAAATGATTATGGCATGTCAATGAAAAGATAGCAAGTGGGATAAAACTTCAGTCCTGCACATAGCCAATTGATCAGACCATTCCCAAGTGGCTTTAGACAGCAGGATGTTTGCTCTCAGAGGACAGGGATATAGGAACTTCATACAGCTCTTATTATAACAATATATATTTGACAATTTCATTTTCTTGCAGCATAGAAGAGGTAATAGGTAATACTGATAAAATGACATAACCCCCCCCCCAAAAAAAGAACTAAATGAAAGTAAAATAAGCTGCCCAATAATTTGATTTTAGTGTCCCCCTGTAGGCAGCAGTGCCCAGCTGATCTTGGGTTGGTTATTAGGATGAGTGAGCACAAAAATACTGGGGGTCATGTACATCTTGGAAACTTTACCTTTCTTTTTCATAGTTTTTCGTCAACAGAGATCTTAAACAAATCAAAGGTTATACGTATAATATAACCAATCCAATCTTTGGACAGAATTCTAAGTAACTTTTATTTATGCACAAACCCTGCTTTATTTCCTACTGGTTTGCATATTCATTCTTCCAGTGCTCTCGCTACAGTAATAAAAGAAACTGACCTACAGATTAGGAAGACCCCAGCCAATCTCTATAGGAATCTCTAGCAAGTTGCTCTCAATCAGAATCTACACTGGCACTAGGGGTATAATGCAAAACTACTTTACAGGGTTTGTGGTATTGAGAATGACCAAGCATTCGCAGAAAAGTGCCAAGATAATTTCAGAGTCCATTCTGCTTTCTTGCTACCCGGTACCACCTACTATACAAAAGAATCACCTTTTTCCTGAACCTAATACTAAAGGGTGGGAACAACATAAAAAAAATGGAAATTAGGTACTACTATGGTATAACTTTATTTAATACAAACCCAGCCTGATTGGAAATCTACTACCAAACTAGGTACCCAGTCCATATAATGTTACTTCTTAACGTCATTATTCTTTTAATATCATATTTTTACTATATAATTTATAGACTCACCAGATCAGTCAGGTTCTTAAGGTGAGATGCCATGATGAGCCGCCGGCAACCATTATTCTGTTTAGTTTCATGGATACCACAGGTTACAAGAAGGAACAAGGCAAAATGCATATAGGCAATCATGTTTTCCTGAGTTGTGGATGAAAAAGAAGTCTTCTATTAGAGCCTTGCGTTTTCTGCTCCTATAGATAGGACTGTCCTTAGCAAGCCTTTGTATTTCATTGTTTTCCCTTTCTAATGTAAATCAACATTATACTTCAAAAGTATGTCCCAAACTCATCCATGCCTGGCTAATGTGGTACTGTGTCTTCCCTTTCCCCCTTTTTAAAACAAGTAGCCATAGAATTTCCTCAGCTTATCTAGAGGATTCCTCACTTTGTTTCTCTCCTTTTGTGGTTTGCGGCACACCTTCCTTCCAAACCACAAGTGCTGGGAAATCATTCTCTCTTCTCCCACTGCCCTTTGCTATAACATCTTACTAGCAAAGACTGTGGTACTGTCTCAGAATAACCATCCATTATTGCATAGAGTTTGGTTAAAAAAAAGTGTAGCTTTTTTTAAAAAAAAGTCAGTGCTAAAATATTGCAGTAATATTTCCTTTTACTATTTGTACTTTCCCACTAGGGCCTTTGCCTTAGGCCAATTTGTGCTTGGAACGGACCATATCAAATTACCACATATTAGGCATGGCTCCAACAATAACTCTCTTCCATCCTGCTGGCATCCATGACTGCAAAAATCTCTGGACTGCATCTATTTCTGAGGCCTGCCACATTTATTTAGCAAAGCACGGCAGCACTGCTGCTAAGGCATGGATTTCCCAAGAGTGCTTTAAAGTGCACTTGATAGAATAATCCAGGATCTTTTTCAGGAAGTTCTGAAGAGTTAACTCTGGTTTGCAAGCATATTTTCCTCTCTCCACCTCCATTCTTGTGTTCTTATTAGGAAAAGAAGAGGTCAGACAAGTAGCCAAGCTGGGAATTTCCCCCATTGTTACAGCTCAGATGGATTGCACATTCCCTGCTGTTCTGTGACAAAGCTGGTTTTTCCCTTCCTTGTGCAGATGAACATAATAACATAATGAAGTATTGCAGCTCTCAGCTCTATTTTCCTAAGTTCAGTTTTTAGATGCCTATTGCAGTCCTGCTCCATGCCACATTTATTTATTTAGAAAATATACTGTATATATGCAGTGGTGAATGCATATACACAGAAACCAGGAGATTGTGAGTTCTAGGCCTGCTTCAGGCATGAAAGCTGGATGGGCAACTTTTGGCTAATCATTCTCTCACACACAATTCAACCCACCTGAAAGTTGCTGTGGGGAAAGTAAGAGGCAGGAATATTAGGTAAGTTCATTGCCTTGAATTACATATAAAAAGTGGGATTAAAAATATAATGAATAATATAAAATACAGTATAATGAATAACAATGACTGTAAGCAACAAAAATCATAAAAAAATTAATTACAGTCAATATGTAAAACACTAAGAACTAAACAAATCCTTAACAATAAATTATTCAAATATTACAAGCAAGCCAAAAGACAGAATTCATCCTTTAAGTCACAAATATTCAAGGTATTTATTCGTATTCTGCCTTTATTCTTTTTACATATAACTCACGCCTACTTCTTCCTAATAACCCTGTGAGGAAGGATAGGCTGAGAGAGTATGACTGGCCCAAAGTCAGCCAGTTTCTCTTTCTTCTCCATATCTTTCCATTCCCCTACTTTTTATTATCCAAGGAAATTGCTCAAGTCCCACAGATCCATTTGGAATTTCCCCTTCAGTATCTTCTGAAACTGCTGTTGTTTCAAAACAGAGTGCAGATGCTAAAAATGGGTATTTATCTTTTGTTGCTTCCCAAAGTATTGTGTTCCAAAATTCCCTGCTTTGAAAAGCCCTAAAAGTTAAAGTCTTAACAGGACACAAAATAGTTCCAGATAGAGGGCAAATCGACAGAACAGCAGCGTGGAAAAAAGAAGGCTAAGAATTAAAAGTTAGAAGACCACCAAGTTGCACCAACCACCAACAGACAAGGCAGCTCCAGGAACTTACTTGAAAAAGCTGGATCTGCAAACCACAGCTTTTTTTCCCACAGGAGCCAGTCTAGATGTTGAGACTAACCTCTAGGCCCCCACTCATGTCTCCCTTGCGATTTAAGGCAATGGAAGCAGCAATCCGAGATAGTCACCATCGTTTTCAGAAAGTTCACTTGCACTAAATGATTGGGAATCCTCTGTAGGACATTTCAGCCTTTTTAAAAAAAAAATGTTCTCAAATACTTTAATATATATTTGCAACTGAGGATATAAAAATTGTTTTGACTATTTTGCAGAGGATTTCCAATCTACCATCCATCTAGGAATAACAGAGGAAAATGCTTCAGAACAAAAGTTATTCTATTCTTCACAGATCAAAACCAGTTATTAAGCTTCTATATTCAGACTGCAAAAATATGGGCAGCTACTAGAGGGCAGCAAAGATTTGAAGAGGTTTCACATGCTTTTTTTCGTCAGTGCCATCTGATGGTCATAGGAATTTTTAGGGCCCTGTAGTAACCCTATTCTTAGGTCACTAAAAGTGTTTGTTTGCCTAGCAATAAACCTGGCAGTGCCTCTCTGTAATGTTTCATATCAACTTTCAAGTTGGGTAATAACTATAAAAAAAGAATATCATGCTTTTCTGCAATTTCAGCCACTTATTTAGTTTGGTCCTTCCAAATACACTGGAGCACAACTCCTGTCACCCCAATGTTAGACAAGATTAAGAAGGCTCAATTACACCTTCCAGCTGTTCTCTCTTGTTGGTTTTCATAACTTCACTTTCCGATCCTACTCACAGCTCTCTTCTCCACTGGGCTGATGCCACTTCTCCTTCCTTTCTCCTTGGCACCTTGCTGTCCACCAGAAAAACCCTATTCCTCCAGAACAACATAGGGGTTATGCCATAGCATTCCAAAGGGATTGTCCTACTACAACCTTGGAGAATCTTCCAAAAGGCTTCCAATCATTTGTTCACTGAGCTTAGCAAAAGAGTTTAAAGGGAAGGAGGATAAGAGAGGGAAAAAAAAAACAGAGGAAAGATTTGGAAAAGACTTTGAGTCATGCTTTGTGATTAATATGCCCACTTAGAAAGCACTGGGAGGCCTCTAATACTGTATGTTCAACTTGAAAGTGAAATAAATTTTTAGGATCTTAATGTTAAACTAAAAAAAAGGCTTGAAAGAGTTCTCTTAACTGCCTTGCAAACAAGAGCTGTCTGAGTATAGTGTTTAATGGCACCAAGCTTGGAACCAATGCAATTCTGCATTGAGACAAAAATTTTGGGATGACTTTGGGCCAGTCACTCTCTTTCAGCCCTTGGGAGAAAGCAATGGCAAATCACTTTCAAATTGGGAAGGCCTAGGAGCACCATTTAACCAGAAGACTTTAAAAGTATATCACTAAAACGTGTTTTGCTTAATTATGGCAGAACATGTGAGCACAGCCAATTCTGGTTAAGCCATAAACCAGAACAGTTGCATTCACACAACTGAATGCAAGTCAGGCCTACAATGCAAGTCAGGCCTACACATTTTACTTCCTATAGGCAGAGTTGTAGGTAAACTCTTACTCAACACACCTAAGAATGCAGAAAACTACTAACCATATATTGCTGGTTTACTTAATAACTTCCAACCTTCCATAACCTGTTGACTTACTTTGATAGTACCCATTCATAATGACTGTTTAATAGGGGCTTGACTACTGTGTATTGTTAACCATGGTTTCTTTTTCAGCATGCTCCCTTTTATTTTGTGACTCAGAGCAAAAACCTAGTCAAAACCAAGTTCAAATTAAACTGTGACAAATCAAAAGGCTGTACAGCAAGAAAAATTTCAAGGCTTTAAACACTAGTTGGTTTCTGTTGTACTAGTTGGTACAACAGAAATGTCCTATCATACTCTAAAACTTTCATACCAGGAGAAAACTTTGCCCCAACATTTGACCAGTCCCTTAATCTGAGGCTATGTATGCAAAGAACTCCATTCTGCAACTAATATTTTAAGCTGTAGTTTGAATTGGCTACATGCTGGTAGCACTAATAAAGCAATGTGAGTGCATTACCCTGCAGCTGATTTCAAAAGGAAACAGCAACTTATTCAGGACCACAATGCATGTTTATTGGAAAAATGCCCTTTGGGCCTTCATTCCAGTCAAACACTGGCCAGCTGGAGCCAGAGGAGCAGTTCAAGAAGGGCTTCAATTTTTTTCTTTAGATTTTTCTGACCAGCTTTGTGCAACTTGACAGGCGAGGGCGGGAAAGAGGAGGATGAACTGGAGAGGAGAGAAGAAAAAAAAGCGGGGAGGAAGGGAGAGAAGCCTGGAGCCAGCTACAAGCAGAGGTCAGTAAATGCCCCAGAGGAGGAAGAAGCCAGAGGGCAACAAGACCATCCTGCACTGCCGGTCTCAACAGTGCTAAGCCACGGTCAGCGCCGGTTTATCTTCACCGTTTAGTAGAAAGCCTCCGTTTGGCAAACGGCGGTTCGGTTTGTTTGTTTGTTTTTTTCTTCCTCGTTCTTACTCGGCAATAACTCCTAAGCGGAATGCTCCGCAGAGGTTTGAAGGTTCCTCGCAGCCGCCCAAGACAGAACAAGCCAGAACTGTCAGAGCAACTGGGCCGAAGCGTGAGCGCCTGGGACGGCTGCAAAAGGAATTGGGGTGCTTTTTTGCGCAACTGCTTGAAAAGCAACTACCGTGCCGACACTCTGCCAGCCCGGAGGAGACCAGCATCTGGCCGCCAAGCCTGGGTCTTCTTTACAACAAAACGCCGCCCCCCTCTCAATCCCCACTGCCGCCCCCCTGAAGGACTCCTACCTTCGCCAAGCGCGCTTACTATTCCGGGGACTGCAGTGCAAAAGGCTCCGCGGGGCTTGACTGAGGCTTCGCGAGGGCCAGAGGGCGCGCCTTTTTTTTTTCTTGCAAACAGTCCCGGCTCCCGTTGGTCGGCGGCCGGCAAGAGGGGGCTGGGACTTCCACTTCCAAACAACAATCCCCAAGAAAGGCTGCCTCCCGACTGCTGGCTGCCCGGAGGTCGGTGCTTATAAAGAGCTGCGCCGAAGCATGTGGTTTACGGGAAAGCACCTTGGATCGGCGCCAGTTTTTTAAAGCGCTCCTTCCCTTCTGTCGGTTTTCGCCCCACTTTTTCTGCCGTCGGGCTGGTCGCTGCTCTTGCTTTTTCGAGGCTCCGCTGTCAAAAACGGGCGACTCTCGGGGACAGCTGTGGTCGGTCCTTGCACCGCCTCACCTCTCGCTCGGGCGCGGCGGCACACCTGACAACGCCTTTGCTCCCGTCCCCCGGCCATCCCCGATTCTTAAGAGGCCTTGAGGACAGGTGTCAAATAACCGCGTTTATTGCAGTCATTGAGAAAAATCCTTCCAAGGATGAGCCGATGGGCTTCATTGATGGACTCTGCCTCTGTCAGCGCGATCCAGTAGCTGAGTTCAGAAAACCTTAATCTAAGCCATCCTGGTTTGATTAAGCCACAAGGCAGCTGCTTTCACAAGATATGCTGACCATCAAAAATGGCCATAAACCACAATAGCTGGATTCACACGAGATAACGAGCTACAATAATGTAGATTGATTTTGTTTCGGTTTACCACACCCATCTTACATCTGCGTCAAAGTAACTCACTTATTCTAAAATAAAGTCATTCTGGAGTTTTACTTTAGAACAAATATGCATAGTACTGTGCATACGAATTATGCATTTATATAACAATAAAGCTTCACTGCCCAGGATTATATTTATTAAAACTGAAGTTTCCAATATGTCTGAATGGACATTTAAGGACCTGATCCACTACACTATATCAACGGAATTCACATGACGCAAAAAAGCAGATACTAACTATATAAGGTTTGCACAATATACTGAGCCACAAAGTAGCCATCATCCACATTTCATCCAAGCATTCTGTGTACACCACTGATATATTTGTTGATATTATAACAGTGGACACTTAACATGGAGAAGAGGCAACATTCTTCGCCCCAGGGGGCTTCTTGATCTTGCTATAGAAGAGACAACATAAAACGTGGAGATTTTAAGGAGCAGCTTGAAGGACTCACAGAAACGGGAGAAAACTAGCTAAGTGTAGAGACCTTGGTGTTCTCTGAGCTTGGTTGTTTGCTTGAAGATATTTTGTTATCTAATTTGGTAAAAGCTAGTTGACCATGGAGAGCTGGAAAATTGATCAACATGGTCACTAAGGATCAACATCAACTTGATAGTGCATAATCAATGGAGAACTGAGAGCAGGGACATCTACAATGGACATTAAAATGGGCAGAATCTTGATTGCATGGTCATAGTTATAATTTTTAATTTTTTTGTCCTCCCACCTCCCGTGGATGTCCCAGCTGAGAGCTTGTTTTGCTCTCCTATAGCAGGTCCTATTCCTCCTCCAGCCTCAAACATAAAATTCTTATTATTGGGAGCCAGGAAAGGAGCGAAGGGCTTTGAAACGTGATAATGATAATGATGGTGGAGGACGAGCAGAAGATAGTCAGGAACAGCATCATGTATACTTTTGCAAAACATTGCTAGCTGATTAAATTTACACGTGTTAGCATGTTTAATCCATGGTTTGTTGAATACACCACAGTGGCAGGATCATACAACACTTTAAGGCGTGGTTTCATATCAGAATAGCTGAGTTCATACAACAAACTAAATAAAAAACAAACAAACCCCCTTCAATGTTTAACTGGATATAGCAGGGCTGGCACTTTAAGAAGGCAAAGGTGATTAATTTGTATGCAGCTGAATAATTTGAGTCTACTTAATTAATAGGGCTCTCAATTTGGAAAATCTAATCTCAACTAATTTCTAACATTTAAAATGACCTTACTTTAACTGTCAAAAGCTTTGTTGTATAGATGTTTTTATTTAAGAAAAAAGATTCAGAATGAGTTAGATTAACATTGTAGATTAATATAATACAAACTAATATGGTCTGTGAGTATTGCATATTGTCACTCCATCTAAGAAGCAGTTCCAAACTTTAGCTTTTTTTAAAAAAATAGTCTACAGTTTTGTTACTTCATTTTTTCCCCTTCATTTTAGTTTATTTTTTTCTATTTCCTTTCACAAGTATAAATTTCCATGTAAGGGTTTTAGGGAGAGTAATACAGATAGTTGGGCTGAATTGTTTGCTATTTAAAATTTCTATTTTCTATTTGTTTTATTTCTATGGGTGATTTCCCCCCAAACTTTATTAAATTTTGGTGTTTTTAAAGAAAATCAATAATTTATTTTAAAATATATACAGTATAGCCTATTGGATTTTATGGCCAGGTCACAGGCTTAATAATGTGTCTGCTGGCCTTCTAGCATTACTTTAATATTACTTTTGTTTAATTAATCCTGTTTTGTAGATTAATCTAACTCATACATTTACAAACTAGTAAAAGATTGGATCTTGTAACATTCTAGTTTAAAATGTGATTGGCTTTTTTGTGTTTTCAGTTTTATGCAATTGCTTTAATCCTATGCTGTATATGTCTGTCTGTCTGTCTGTCTGTCTGTCTGTCTATCTATCTATCTATCTATCTATCTATCTATCTATCTATCTATCTATCTATCTATCTATCTATCTATCCTGAATTTATAAATATTCATAATCGGAGGTACTCAGCATGTTCTGACCAGTTCTGGAGAACCGGTAGTTGAAATTTTGAGTAGTTCAGAGAACTGGTAACTATCACCTCTGACTGGAGATTTTACAATATCCTTCCCCACCAAGCCACACTCACAGAACCAGTCGTAAAAAAAAATTGAATCCCACCACTCCTCATAATACAAAAAAGTTCAGCTTCCTCTTGCTTTTATATGATTAAGCTACAAGTCTGCTTCAAATTCATCTTCAGCCACTAACTGATTATAGGCTGATCAGTTTCTCAGCTCACAGGGTTATGAGGTGAATCTGAAGGCCCATTCTGAGGATATATTCAGCATTTGCTGGAAAGGGCAAATATAGAACTAGTAGAATAATGTTTCAGTAGTTTGCTAACAATTATTCATAGTGTATTTTCTTTAAAGTGTAATATATTTTATTATATTTATTTGGTACATCAGAATGAAGTTTTAAAAGACTGTCAGTTCTGAAAGAACTGTAAAATGATTTGAATTTGTTAGTCTTCCAATCAAATACTGCACCTGGAAGAGTAAGGTGGAAACTTTGCTGTTGAAGCTAGTCACTTACCTCTTAGGTTTAATGCTTGATTACAAAATAAATTACTATATTTCCACGAATATTCTGCGCTAAATTAACCTTTAAAGAATTATGCACTGAGTTCTGTTATGCATAAAACTCCTGTTTGTAAAGATATTCGTGTAATTTCTGCTTCCTAAAGCAATTGCTTTGTAGACATTGCTTTAAGTACTTTTTTCCAGAAGTAGGCCTGTTGTTTTCTCTTTTTACCCTTAATAAGATCTTAGGGGTGGGGAACCTTCATGCTGTGACTTTTAAATAGGGCATCTGGTGATAGAAACCTTGTTCTTGACCTCATTCCTAAGAAAGACAAATATGTCAGTTGCTACCAACATCCCTCTCACTCAGTGTCAGCTGAGTTGATGATGTGATGGCAGGAAAAGGAAAAAAAAAAGGTGGGGAGAAAAAACAAGATGAGCCAAAATTAACACATGGAGGAAACCAAGTGAACAGATGAATTCATCTTGAGAAATCTGACTGAATGTAACCAAATGGACAGCCATTGAATGGGCAGGTGGCTCCCAATTCATTGCAGATCAATGACCTCTAAAATACTACCTGAAGATCATTTTTGGACGGTATGCTTAGATTTCAGTGAAGAAGAAGTCTGTGATGACCTGCATGGCTAGATTCTTACATTATTCTAATTCATGATTTCTTTAACCACAGTTGATAACAACTTATATTGCAAAAAGCCATAAATCATTATAAACCACTGTGATCCCAAACCACATATAATCCTAGCTAGTTTAGTTTACTTTATTGTCATTGCATCTGTACAATGAAATTAAATACCATCTTCAGTGTACATTATGACTATGAAAATAAACACAAACACACATCCTTCACATTCAATTCAATTCTACACTGAATTGAAAACCCCTGATATTGCATTAATATTGCCCTCTACAGTAGAATTCAACAGAGTTACTGCCCTGGCTGGGATAGAAGCTTTTTTCCCCAGCCTATTTGTCCGGAGAACAATTTCAAATATCCTTTCTTTCTTGCTTCTCCGTCTTCAGAAACAAAGCTGACTTGTTGGAAATATCTCCTACTCCGTACAACATTCAGTTTCCCTTCTCTGTGAACACAGGTAGCCCTTAACTTACAACCACAACAGAGCCCAGAATTTAGGTTGCAAAGTGAGACGTTTATGAAATGAGTTTTCCCCATGTTAGGACTTTTCTTGCCATAGCCGTTAATCACTGCAGTTGTTAAGTTAGTAAGATGGACGTTAAGTGAATCTGGCTTCCCCATTGCTTGCCTCAAGGTTATAAAAGGTGATCACATGACTCTGGGGGTACTACAACTGTCATAAACATGAGTCAGTGGCCAAGCATCTGAATTTTGATTACATCACCATGGGGGATGCTGCAATGGTTGTTAAGTGTGAAAAATGGGCATAAGTCACTTTTTTCAGTGCCATTGTAACTTTGAACGGTCACTAAAAGAACTTGTAAGTCAAGTACTTGTTGTAAATCTGTACTGTACAGTGTGTTGATAGTGACATTATCCTAAGGATGCTGGAGAAACACAGGATATTCTCTGGATGCCACTGCTCCGGAACCTCTAAGCCGGTCTGAGAAAACTTGATTTCATTGAAGGCTGCATCAGGGTTGTCTTTGACCTCGGAGGGCCGGGGTGGGCGTGGCCATCATGATGTTACTCCTGTGAGGGGGGTTTGCCTATGGTGGCCTGAGCACTCTGCCAGCAAAATCAGGCTCCTGAATTCTGTTTTTGGCTGTGATGGCCTCCTGCAACCCTCTGCCAGCAGAAACGGAGCTCGCGGGGGCATGCGTGGCCCTCCCAAGCTCCATTTTTGCTGGCAGAGGCACCGTGGGCCGGTCCTTTGCTTTTTCCAGGGTGACCCTGCAGGTTAAATCTAAGTATCCGCCCCCTGGGCCTTGAGTTTGACACCCCTGCTCTAAGCTAAGGAGAGTACCAGCATTTTCTTCATCTAAAAAGCACCAAGCTAATAGATGCAAGGATCTAATTGTTCTGATGGGTATTGGAACCAGGAAAACAATATATAGAGCAGGAGAGATATGTGCGTGTAACTTTTTTTCCCTATCTGCAGTTTTCCTGCTTGAACTTAACACTCAAAATTGCATAACTCTAGAGGGACTTAAGACCAAAAAGACCCTAACAGCACATCACCTCTATTTTTCTCCTCACAGTCAGTCTTTCTTGATCTGAGCTGCTTTTCCTTTCTTTTTCCTCCTCCCTAAAAAAAAAGCCATCCATATTTATGCAAACTAATTTGTTTGCATTATTTATAGGAAGATGTACAAAAATTGTCTGGGCATAGAATACATTGGGGGAAAAAGTACTAAAGACACACAATAACAAAGTGAAACCCAAGGTAAAAATAAAATAAAAGGGAACAAACAAATAGAAAATACAGAATTGGGCTGCTATGAAAGAATGAGCACAAGAGAAGATAATTCAAAACCTACAAGTAATCCTCGGCTTACAACAGTTCATTTAGTGACCATTCTAAGTTACAACACTGACTTATGACCGTTCCCATGACCATTGCAGCATTCCCCCTAGTCATGTGATCATAATTCAGATGCTTTGCAAATGACTCATATTTATGACCATTGCGGTGTAAGCCAGATTCACTTAAGAACTTCATTACTAATTTAACAACTGTCGTGACTCATTTAACTAGGCAGGTCGTAAAGTAGGGCAAAATTCCCTTGATAAATGTCTCACTTAGCAACAGAAATTTTGGGCTCCGTTGTGGTCATAGGTCGAGGACTACCTGTATAGTACAAAGAGATCACAGTAGCAAAACATGGCTTTGAGTCCAGGGATGCTACACAATCTCTTCTCTTTTGGCAGGGTGGGTGAGGGGAGGTATCTAGTAGGCAGAACCTTCCAGGAGGACAGAATGGAGCAGAATCGGGTTTCCTGTTTGTGGGATGGGGATGAACCTCCTTTCAAAATCTGTCACCGAATATTTCTGATCACTTCCAACTCCTGTATACTGAATCCAGTGTGAAAACTCCAAAGTGCCAGAAAGAAAAAGAAAAAAAAACCCGACCTTCTGCATCCAGTTATTTTCTAAGATATGTCAAATTTAAATTTATTAAATTTAACTTATTGGAATACTGCATGAATTTGATAAATAAATAAGATTAAAGAAATAAAAAGATGCTTCTCTTCATTAGGGCTGCTGGATCTGGGTTAGAAAACTCTAAAAGACCACTAGAGGGCAGAAATAGATACAGAAAACCAATGCTTTGCTGCCGTTGGATGGCGATCCAGATTTCTGCACCCTGCTCCGTAATCCTACTTTGAATTTTCTAATAAGCCTCTAATTTTTGCATTTGTACTCTTATACCTTCTAATGAGCAGCTTATTTCTTCTGGAAGTAGAATAGTGGTTTACATCAACCAAGCAACAGACTTGAATCTTGGCTATCTTCTTTTTCCATTGGATAGATGAGGCCAGCCACAGCCTCTTCATAACACTGACGCGCCTGCCTAAATTGGCTTGATTTGTGCCTCTAGGGAGGGAGACAGATGAATAACAGGAATAAGCATTCCACAACTGCTTCACAAAACTACAAACCGGATCCTTATAAGCTTGACCAGATGAATTCTCCATGAATGAACAATACCCCCATTTTGCCACAGTTTATGAATCACCACACCTGTTACCAAACCCTGGTGAAGTGTTGCGATCGATTTAGGTTATTTGAAAAAAAGAGAAAAAATAGATTGGGTCACCTAACCTGGTAAACATTGTAAAATGTGCTTTGCAAACCACAATTTAGGGCTTACTATCTGTGCATGCAATCACTTGTTTATAAATCATCACAAAACAAATTCATGGTTTTGGGTGATGTGTGAACCAGGGACAGACTTGGATGTAATTTAGTTATGAACTGATCACCTGAAGGAGAAAGGCAATGGGTTTTCCTGGATGAAACTGCATAAGGAATTAAGAATAGTCCAAGAGGAGATCAAGATGTAAATGCACAAAACAAGGATTACCTAGATTAGCCAAACTAAGCAAGCAGTGCTATTCATGTCCAATTTGGTCAGCCATTCCAGAAAATTACTAGGATTGGTGTAGTAGAAGTCCAAAAGTGTCATTACATTGACTCTGGTTGTATTAAACTTTTTCAGCCACCAGCACTTGCTTTTCAAATCTAAGCAATTAACACATTTTGCTAAACCCATACCAAACAAACTACACTGAGGTTTAGTATAGTGTATGAATCCAACCTTATGGTTGTTCAGGCAAAATTCCTATAAAATAACTATGTGCTACAGCTAATAAATTCTGCATTTGAAAAAAAATGTTAGCACTCATGATTCATTCAAATATCTTGCCTAAGAGACAGTAGTTATTGGTCACTGATATGGTCATCTTTGTCCAAAGGTTTGCATGATGTGTGTCTCATAATCATATTACTACTTCATCTGAAGAAGCTGAAATAAATTCTTGTGAATTCTACCACCTAGATAAGAATAATTCAGATACTGCTTCCTTGCTACATATAGTAACTGAAGAATGAAAAATCAGTTTATACATTATTCATTAAAGTTGCGTGTATTTTCATGCTCTAAAAATGAAGTTTTAGAACAAAACAAGATTATGAACTAAAAATGCCTTCAATCATAAATCCTAATTAAAAACAGGTTTCTTCTTATCATCATTTCATAGTAATGGTTACTTACCTGCTATGATCTCAGAACATAGAATCCATTACAAGGTGCAATGATGTCATCTGCATCATGATGTCATATCACACTTGACTTTGTGACTCTTACGATGTCACTTACACCCAGCCCTTCCTGCAAAAGCCCCTTCTTTGAGCTTGCTTCAGCATTTTCAGCTATGATGCCATGGCTTTCCACTGGGCTGGTTCAATTATTCTGCAGATACAGATTTGTTTGCTTTCTTCTGGATAAATTGTGTGAATCCAGTGATCCCATTCTTTAAATCATGATCTATAGCTTAGCATGAAGTAGAAACCCATCCAGTGCTAAACTATTTAACAACCCAGAATTATAAAAAATAACTTTCCCTTGTGAATTGTATGGCCATATAAATCAAATATCCATACGCATGAAATGTCTCTGTATGTGTATGAAAAGATATTTAGGAGATCATGGGGAAAAGAGATGTCAACCTGTTAAAATAGTTTTAGTCATTTTTCCAGCAGAGAACAGTTACGTTTAATGAAGATTTGAGAAAAAAATGAAGTGACCAGGATTTCTATTCCCTCATTTTCTTTCACTTTTTAAAATAACACTGCACTACTTTCCACAACTTCTCTTGGCAGCTCAGTTAGCTATGTTTCTGGCATTCAATACCTTACATGTTGCTGCATCATAGTGAGTAGACAAAACAATAGACAAAATTATTTTCCCAGCTGATCAACCTGTATTTTGACACTCATATTGAATGCTCATGATTTTTTCCATGGATTTTTTTTATTATTAAATGCAGATACACACTGTGTAAGCTATTAAAAAAATGTTGGCTATTAGGAAGATTCAACATAAATAATAAATGAAATGTGTCTATCCCTGGAAAATAATCAGGCAAGAACTGGTCTTATCTCAATAGATAAATAATATTCAGCCCAGCTTGAAGTGGTACAGGAAGCAAGATTGCGAAGATATCTCTCACGAATGAAGGCAAATATATATGTCCTGGGATAATGTTGCATGATCCAATCTGAGTTGATCACTGGGGCCAGAGGTTTGTTCTTCCAAGTTTTTGGATGTCCTTCAATTTCAATTTTGCAGCTACTAAGATTGTTGGTCGAGCAGGGACAAAAATAGCCAGAGAAATGATTGAAGCCTGACTTATCAGTCAGCAGGAATGCTGATTTATCACCAGTTTACCAGGTACTTAGGAGCCAGAGAACGAGATAGCACAAGGAAATAACAATCAGTGGCTTAATAGCTGACCATCAACACCCCAATCAACAACTAAAAGCCACACACAACCAGGCACCACATAAACACTATGCATAAAACAGCCCACTACACACATCCCGGAGATTGAGAGATTCAATTGAGGATGGGCCCCAGCATGAGTCTGAAAGCTTGGAAAAACAAACTACTAGTCCCAGTGACCAACTCAGATTTGATCTTGCAGAATATCTCTCAATCCTCCCCTTGCCCAGCTTCCTTCAGGAAGTCAGTTTTAATATAAGGCCAGGATTCTTTGAGTCTTTAGTCTTCCAATATAAGTAGCAATTCACCTAATAAAGTTAAAGTCTTAATTGGAACAGAGAAAAGTTAAATTCTAGTTTGTTTTGTTCTGGAAGCTGGAAAGAACATGGTGATGGTTTTCTGCATTTTTGTTCTTCACCCGAGACAGAAGCAATAGCTTTGGGTAAGGGACCAGTATACTTTTGGTTTGTCAATGATCAATCCTAGCTGTACAGGTAGTCCTTGACTTACAACCATTCATTGTTAAAATTATGACAGCACTGATAAAAAGTGACTTATGACTTTTTTCACATTGCAGTGTGAATCAGAATTTGGGTGTTTGATAACTGGCACGTACCTGTATCGGTTGCACTGTCCAGGGGTCACATGATCACCATTTGTTAATTTTTACACTTGGCTTCCAACAAGCAAAGTCAACGGGGGAAGCCAGGTTCGCTCAACGACTACATGATTTACTTCACAATTGCAGTGATTTGCTTAGCAACTGTGGCAAAAACAAGGTTATAAAATGGGGTGCAACTCATTTAACCACTGTCTTTGTTAGCGACAGAAATTTTGAGCTCAATTGTTGTCTTAAGTGGAGTGTCAGGGCTCCAACAAATCCACCCTCATTCAAATTAAAAGTCTTTAGCTGCATCTCAGAGATACAGTAAATTGGTTTATTAGAAGTTGCCATGTTAGTGCGTGGCTGGGTGCAGCTGATACTAAATTACATCATACATTTCCCCCTTGACCCTGGTCTTTCCCCCACCCCCTGGATGTGACTTCTCCAATGGACACATCCGTCTCCAAGAGTCATCCATCATGCTCTCCAATAACCTTTTATGCTCCAACAACTTTGGGCTGGCAGGGTGATTATCTAGGCATTTCAAGAATGCCTTGTTTTCCCCACCGCTCCCTTTTTCTGGCAGCTAAAAAGACCAAAGGAGTATCTTTTTAGTTGACATGGAGATTTACCTGTAATTGTCTGAACTGATTTTTTTTTCCTGGAATAGCTTTTTGTCAAGGTACGCCAAGTATGGCCATCGATACTGGGGCTTGATTTCAAAGTAGCAGACGCTTCAGTCTTTGGAAAAGGCCTCCTGAGATGTTGTGGTAGAATTCGACCTGGCAAAATAGTGTGTGCAATAGTCAGAACTGTGAAAACCAGTAATAACTCAGAAGTCATTTTTTCAGTGCCATTGTAATTTCAAGTGGTTACTAAAGGAATGATTGTACATCAAGGACTATGTGTAGTTCTCAGGCAGAACTGAAAAACTTAAAGGAAGATTATGTTCTTCGGGAGGTACCACAAAACCCTATCCTGGGTTCTCAACCAGTTTACAAATTTATTTTTCCCCAGGCTTCATGTATCCCTGCATTTATATAGTAAGAGAAAAAGGAAGTAACATCTGTGCTGCTTCCACTTTCAAAGCCTTCTGAGGAACAGCTTGAAGCACACCTCCTTGAAAATAAATACCATTATCCAAGAAACAAAAAAGGAGATTTATGGGCAAGCCCAGGCAAGAATTATAGACTAAATCTGTCTGTATGTGAAAATGTAGAGCCAGCCTTGGCAGCACTTGTGCTCATTATGCGGCTAGAGATTTCGGTACTCCTAGAGCAGCCACAATAATGGTCATGTTATGTAGGAGCAAGCTGATCATAGAGTCTGCCGCTGTTGGTCTGAATAGGTGAAGAAATCCCTTGGGTTAGGCATTAGTGCTGAAAATAACTCCCAACATTAAGAAGAGGAGAAAGGAAATGAGGCAACTAAAAATCACATGGTTGGTTTGATAGGAAGTAAATCTTCATTAAGTTATAACAGTTATATGCAATGAATAAAGTGGTATAACTCATAGGAACAAAGCAGAGATGGGGAGGGGTGTGTGTTAAAACAAGAGTTTTCAGAACTATTAACCAATGAGTCATGCTGAATAGTCATGATGTTGGAAGGAATTCTGCTAGATGTAACATTTCTGGAAAATTTAAGCTTTGGAAAAAAATCTTATTTTTTTAAAAAACGAATCTGTCTGACCATAGCAGAATGCATCATTTAAAATGTAGTGTAAAATATTGTCTGGTGTAAAATAGGTATGATGTTTCTAGTCAACCCTATCCAAGTTTGTTCAAAACTTGTAGTTAAATCTAGTCCCACTTCCTCTGTCAGTTGTTCAGTGTTATTTATCCCTAGAGTTTTGATATTCCCAGCAAGTCATTCTTCATTTCTGTTTATCCTTCCTCTGACCTTGCTAACCCAAGGCCTAACCCCTTATCCAGAGCCAATACGTTTTACATCTAACCTAATTATTTTGACAGCTAAAGCAGAAAATCCCCCTCTTTGGCAGCAAAAAATTGTCACTACAATTAAATAAAGAACAATTTCAGGATACCCAGAATAAGCTGCCGCCTTGCGCTTACTTGCACCCAAAACAGGCCACTCCTGGGGGGGAGGAGGGGAGTGGGGAGGGCCAGCCAGGAATGGGATTTGGGGGTCCTCCAAACTGTGCAGAATCTTAGCTAGAGGTTCTCCTGTCTTTATCCCATGGATGGAGCTTCACTTGTTTGTGCAGCCCCTTTTCTGGCTTGCTGTGGCCTGGGACCAGTCCATGGACCGAGGGTTGGGGACCCCTGATCTAGGAGACTCTGATTCAAATCCACAATTGAAGGTCATTTTGGACGTCTTGGTTTCACTTACACCCACCCACCTCCACTCCATAGGGTTGGGGTGAAAATGGAGGAGTGAGAATGAAATGTAACATCTTTATTTCTATTATCATGTCAAAGCACATTGTTTAGTCATCCAGACTTGTCCTTTCACCCGTTGTATTCAGACAGATAACTCTACAAAAGCATCCCTACAAAGTTTCTTTATTTGTTCATCAGGTATCCTCATATCTAACTCACGGATACGTCGAAATTCATCTCCATATCCAAACCTTTGCATAGCTGTGTTCATAGTGTAAAAGGATAGTGAACTTTTCATCCCCATAACGAAAGAGCAAGAGGGTAAGGCACCAGCATGCTGCTGGGGTCCAGGCAAGAGTGAAGGAACCTCCCCCAACCCACCAAGGGTCAATTCAATGACCAATCAGGATTACAGATGTGACCACATGACATGGACTACATTTCCCATGATGCCTTAACTACATTTACCATGATGCATTCCCTTAAGGGGACAGCTCCCAATTCCTAACTAACTGTCTCAATTCCCAATTGATTATAAACTGTCTGGACAGCACAGTTAGACTCCAACAACTTGATGTTTAGCTGTTTATTCATTTCAGGCTGAATTGGCTGATGATCAGAATCAGAATAGAGTTTGGAGGTCTTCTACTCCAGCCCCCTTCTCAAGCAGGAGAGCTGACAAGTGATGTGTAGTGTCTTCTTAAAAATCTCTTGCAATGAAGCACCCACAACTTATGAAGGCAACCTGTTCCACTGGTTAATTGTCCTCACTGTTAGGAAGTTTGTCCTGAATTCCAGGTGCTTCCCAACTTGATTAGTTTCCATCCATTGTTTCTTGTCCTGCCCTCTGTGGTTTTGGAAAATAAACTGACCCCCTCTTTTTTGTGACAGCCCCTCAAATACTGGGATCCTGCTGTCATGTTCCCTCCAAGTCCTTCTTTTCTCTGGATTAGCCAAACCCAAATCCTGCAACCGTTCTTCATATGTTTTAGTCTCCAGGACTTTTATCATTTGAGTTGCTCTTCTTTGCACTTTTTCCAAAGTCTCAACAACTTTTTATGATGTGATGACCAAAACTGGATGAGGTATTCCAGGTGTGGCCTTCCTAAGGCTTTATAAATACTTCACATGATTTTGATTCTATGACTTTGTTTATACAAACAAGGATTGTATTAGCTTTTTTGGCTGCTGCTGCATAAAGATTATATCCAGTACTTAGAATTTGCATGGTTTTTTTTTAAATCTAGCCAAGTCTACTTAATACTCTCACAAAATTCAAGCCATCATTCTCTTCTTCTATCATCCACCCCATCCTGCCATAATTTCAACTACATGTAGTTCTTGGCTTATGACTGGTCACTTAGTGACTGATGGAAGCTACAATGGACCCCTCCAGAGCTACCTATGACCCAGTTTTGAAATTCTGATGTCTGCTTCCCCCCCTTCCCATCATGTGATCACATTTTTGGTGCTTGGCTACAATCGTTTGTAGTTTACCACGGTGACATGACTGAGATTTATGACCTTTTTGCAGGAAACCCAGCATTTACTTTGTCCTGTGATTTACTTAACAGTTCTCCTTTGTCTCTTAGAAAACTCAGAACAGAACTGGATTCAGAAATGGTTCCATGCAATGACACTACTGCATAAAACTACTATTGAGTATAAGTAGAAAGAAGACAAGCACTAACAGATGTAAGGTTATATAGAAATTATTTAGTTTACGTGCTACTTTTTGCAGTATAAGATAGAAACATATCCAAATTCCACACAGTATTTTTTGCAAAGGAAAACAAAATCTTTAAACTATCCTCCACTGAAAAAAAAGAGGAAAATCTGGTTCTATCCATATGCACAAGGCTTCACATCTTTTGCCCCGGTCACTGGGGTTCTGAGTTCTGAGGCACTCTTGCCTCAGAATATTTCAATTTAGCGGTGACTGTGGGAAGTTGCCTAGTCTATTCTAAGAACAGCAAGAATCATGTGAATTTGCTCAAGGAACAGGAATTCATGAGGAGTTCCTTAAAGCAGGGGACCAGAAACCAAGTGTCAGAGACAATAAAACTGCAGCAACAACAACAACAATCCTGGCTTGTTGCTAATGTGGAAATAAATCAACCACCAGTCTGATCAGTTTCTGAGTGGGGGAAAATGAATCGTGTCACATTGCCTTTTTCTCAAGCAATAAAATATATTGGACTGTTTGCACACAAAGACTTTTCTAAATGTGCCAAGCCCAACTGAGTTAGCTGTGGTGTTGCAACTGAGTTAAAAGCTAAACCGCAGCTGTGGTCCATTGACTGAATGGACTTTGACAAGCCTCAAAGTACTGGAAAGAGCTCCTAAGTAAAACTGAGGATATTGATGAAAGATAAAAAAGAAGATAAACATTTCAACTAAAGATAACCATTATCTCTTGCTGCGTTTTTTTTTTTTTTGGTTATTGTAGTTATCTATCAGAAATACAGCATAACAACACAAATTATGATCAAGAAGAAAATCATTAAGACTTTATGTTAGATTTACAGCTGAGTCATCAAAGATATTTTCAGAATGAAATATGTTTTTGGCCAAATGTTTTACTATTGAGAAACAACTTTTAAGTTATTCTATGTAGATTAATCTCTTCTTCTATGTTGTCATTTTTGGTTGTTTTTCTAAAGTTCACATTGTTCCAAATTTTTCAGTTGTATTCCTCTGTAGTTTTTCCATCACATATTTTATCTTTATAAATTTTTTTCCCTAGTGTTTTCCTGCATGTGTGCAGGATCTGCTTTTAAGATCAACAAATGCCATTTAAGTGTCCTGTCATGACATTCTATATGATTGTTGACCCATTGGTTGTGACAGAAATTGACCAATTGGTTTGTCACCTGCTATTGGTCTGCGCCAACCTTGTGGGAGGGCAGTTTCCAGTGGCACCAGTGAGGAGGGACGGATCATGCTGCCATTATATCTTTATATCTTTACAAATACATGTACAGAATTTGTTGACTCTTTAAACCTAACTGGTATCGCTTTTGTGGGATATTTCCTAGCAATAAGAGACGTATAAGTAGGACTAAAGGAGACTATTTTAGGAATGTTCTTGTTCTAGGGTGCAACAGCATTGTTCACCACCTCCATCTGGTGGATCTTTCTTAATATATACCTATCTCTTGGGCCTAATTGAGCCAAAATTCTGCTCGGCCTTGTGTTTACTTAACAAATCAAACATATTATAGCTTGGTATAATGACCTGGTTGATAAAATATACTAAAACAATGGCTATGTTTCCATAACATATTGAACCACAGACCTCCCAACTACATTGCAAGCTAATCTAATATGTTGGGCAAATCCAGCCAGAGAAAAACAGACAAGAAGAAAGTTATCTAAGCATATGCAGAATATTCTCTCCTTGTCATTAAAAAGCCACAGTGAATTTGGCAAGTTGCGATAGACACAGCATCACTCATCTTACCCTGATGAATTCCATGCTTAAAATCAGGATCATGAAAATCTTCCAACCACAGGGAGGCCTTTGCTAGAGTAAGCTGATCTTACTGGCTTCTTATTTCTTTCAGAGAGACGTGAGAGCAGAGCCTGAATGATAGATTGATCAGTCTGTCCTTAGCATTATTGCTCCATCCACACTGCACATCTAGAGTCAGGAGTTCAATCCACCGGTCTAATGCAGTGACTGAGGAATTCTGGGAGTTGGAGTTGAAGTTGCTCAGGTTGAGAAACACTGTTCTAATGAGCTGGTGCTCAGGGATTTGCCTTGGTGAACTCTACATTATCCCTATTGGTAGCTTTGTTTGTAGTATAAAAGGCAGCCATGCAAAACCGAGAACCCGTGCTCTCACTGGGGTATTGCCTCATTCAGCCCATCAGCTCCCAGGACTGCCATTCTCTCCGCTTGATTGTGTTTATTTTGACATTCTTGGTTTTCTTCAATTGCTTTTCTCTATTGTTTCGAGAATGGCATTTTGCTGAGCCAGCCATACAGACAGTCTCCTGGGGCAACCAGGACCGCACCTCCTTGTCTCAATAGTGCAACCATCTAATAGAGGGCTATTTGGGGGGGGCGCGGGGAATGAACACTGGCTTTCTTATCATTCTCAGTTAACAGATAACAGATAATCAGAGTTGGAAGGGACCTTTTAGGTCATCTAGTCCAACCCCCACCCAAGCGGGAGACCCTACACCATTCCTGACAAATGGCAGTCCAATCACTTCTTGAAAGTCTCAAGTGATGGCGCTCCCACAACTTCCAAGGGCAAGCCGTTCCATTGGTTGATTGTTCTCACTGTCAGAAAGTTTCTCCTTATTTCCAGGTTAAATCTCTCCTTGTTCAGTTTCCATCCATTATTCCTTGTTTGGCCTTCGGGTGTTTTAGAAATAGCTTGACCCCTTCCTCTGTGTGGCAGCCCCTTAAATATTGGAAGACTGCTATCATGTCTCCCCTGGTCCTTCTCTTCACTAGACTAGCCAAGCCCAGTTCCTGTAACCGTTCTTCATATGTTTTAGTCTCCAGTCCCCTAATCATCCTGGTTGCTTTTCTCTGTACTTTTTCTAGAGTCTCAACATCTTTTTTATAATGTGGTGACCCAAACTGGATGCAGTACTTAGTTCTTAAGTTGTTTCACCTACATCCCTCACCATTTATCTATCCCTCCTTATCAGCTTGTTTAAGCATACCAGTAAATCCAGAGGTATGTTTCAATAAGCACTAGCAGCTAACTGATTATATCTGGGCTTAGAAGCTAATAAGGATTAGGGGCAAGTATTTGAGCAGAAGACCATCCAGGAATTTATTGGGAGAAAGTAAAAAAAAAAAAAAAACCTCATCCATAATGCTGCCGGCAAAATTTCTTAGATCTCTGAAGTTGCCAGCAGTCAGGATCAAACAGAGGAAGCCTTTACTTTCAAAAGCTAGGTTCTGCTGATTAGTGGAACTTCATTTTTATTTTGCAGTATGCAAAAGAGAATTCAACTCAGCAGAGGATCTTACAGGGGAAAACATGAGAAACATCTCTAATGGTATTGAAATTCTTAGCATCAAAACTGAGAACGGGCTGACAGCAATACTGTTAGTGCAATCTTACACACTTCTGAAGTAAATCTAATTAAATTCAGTAGGATTTATTACAAGCTAAGAACAATTAGGATAGCAGGAACCTGACAATAATTACTGTTGGACAAAACAGGCCCATGTCTGTTTTGTTAAGATTTTCACTGTCAAATACTTGGCCACTGAATATTTTTAATGTTTTAATAAGCAGGCATTTTTAGTCATCACCACATTTCCTAAAGGCAGTCCCAATGACAGGAAAATCTTTTGGATATAAGTACAAAAAGTACTTCTAACTTTCATGGTGCAATAGTAAATCTGGCTTGAACTGAGTAATGTCCGTTGGTAGCAAGAGAAAATATTTTGCAGAGCAAACAGTGCATAAAATGCGATTGAAATCCATTCACACCGTAGCTCTTGCATTATTTGCTTACCAGCAATCATTCCAAAACTAATCCAATTTATGAAATACTCATCACATATCGTTTGTTTGACATGACCTGCCTTTCTTCTGTTACAGAACTGAAGGTAGAATATGTAGTGATTCTAACTACGGTATTTATTTACATTTGTGTACTGCTTGCTATAATAACTCCAGTCAGCATACAATGTATGAAATTTACTATAAAACAATTCACAGTCAATAAAACGGTAATATAATCATTATGATTAATAAAAATGTTTTATTAATTACTAATATAAATGCCTTCTGAAACAATATTGCCATTATCTCTCACTTTTTTTAGCAAGATGTGGGAGGAGGTATTCCAGAGAGAGCACGCTCCTGCTAAGAATGTCATTTTCCAAGTTCTAAATTCCCTAATTGCTTTGGGGAACCTGCTAGTGTCTTTCTCTGCTAGATGATATAAGGTGGGTGTCAACTCATAAAATATTTCTATGGTCTTTTAGAGTTGCCAACAGGAAGGGAGGGGAGAGCAGTGTGGCAACTTGCAAACTGAAACTGCATTCCATAAATGTTTTCAAAGATAGTAACTAGGTGACCGAAATTTCTGCTGCGCAAAATTTTAACTGGAGAGCATGATTGATGACTCTTGGCTATGGATGTGTCCCATTGGAGTATATGAATTACGATACACCCAGGGGGTGGGGGGAAACCAGGGTCAAGGGTGACAATGAATGATGTGTCTCAGAGTCGGTTATACCTAGGCAGTGCTGGATCTTTTAACTCCCAATAAATCATTTTGAAGTTTTGGAAGTTTGGCTCAAGACTCATGATTTAAATGGGGTTGAGTGCTTGAATCCTGACAGTGGGCAGATTCTACACGGAGAAGATGGTCCCAAAGATAACAAGGACTTCATAAATGGGTTTATAAGTAATCACCAACATCTTAAACTGGTCCTGAAAAACTATTGGCAACTAAAGCAGCTCAGAAAACACATGTTTTTCTGCTGTATGAATTAATGCCAATCTGCAGGCAGGTACTGTAACTGCATTCTGTGCCAACACTGCCAAACTAGGCAAAAGACTTTTCTGGCCAGAACTTCCACCAGAAGCTATGAGTACAGGTGAATTCCCAGATTGTCTTCCAGCAAATTTGGACGAGGTGCAATCCCATTTCAAGGAAGTGGAGCATCCATGGAACTGGAAGATTTCCGAATCGGTGGTAAAGCCATCTTTGCAGGAATTTGACCATCCATTTTATGCCAAATACAGGTGGTTCTCAACTTACAGCCATTCATTTAGTGACCATTAGAAGTAACATCATTGAAAAAAGTGATTTATGACTGTCTTTCACATTTATGACTGTTGCAGCATTCCCGTGGTGACGAGATCAAAATTTGGATGCTTAGCAGCTGACATGTATTTATGACGGTTCCAGGGGTCATGTGACCACTTTTGCAACTTTCTGACAAGCGAAATCAATAGGGAAGTCAGGTGCACTTAACACCCTTGTTACTCACTTAACAATTGCAGTGATTCACTTAACAACTATGTCAAGGAAGGTCATAACATGGAGCAAAACTTACCTAGCTGTCTTGCCCTAGCAATAGAAAGTTTGGGTTCAATTGTGGTCATAACCCGAGGACTAACTCTAGTTCTTCAAAGCCTTCAGGCAGCATACTGAGATTTCTACAACGCCCCTTGTTTGGTCTAAGGTAACGCTGAGCCCTCACATAAGTGTTTAAAGATTCAACCTCTCTCCCTCCATCAACTCCAGTTCAGAAAGGGGTAGAACCTCTGCAAAACAGCGCCTCCAATTTCTAATACTTGCATTCGGTCCAAAATTATACCAGGATTGATGGTCACAAACACTACTGAGAAAGCTAACAATACAAGGGTCTCCTCTCCTGGTTTAAGTTGTAGTTATCCACAAGAATAACAAATGCAGTCCTTATTGAATGCTTAATATTCAAACCCAGCAAAAAGAGACCAGATAATAGTCTCATCCAAGATTTTTGTAGTTGAAGTGCAACCTTCTTCTTTCACAACCTGTCCAAGAAATGGAGACTGGCCAGTAATTATATGTGACTGTTAGGTAAAGAGATTAAAAAAAGAAAAAGAAATTCAGTAATTTATTTGTCATGTGCAGGGTATTTTAGATAATGGCCTGGGTTCTCTCTACAGACTCTGTAGTGATATGGATCTTTGTCAGATGTTGAGGAGATTTGGTGAAAACAATTTCTTTCCAGAGATTAAGAGTCAGGTAATTATAAATCTCAGAGAAGGCGTCAAAGGTGACTTTAGCAAGATCCCTCACACCAGCAGTGCAGTTTCTTGCAAAGTAGCCCAGGTTATTATTTGCTGATGTCAACTATCATCGGTTCCTTCTTGGGAAGTAAGACAGCCAAAATCCTATATGATCATTAGAGCTTTTCAGCTGTGGACCAACATGATCACTGTAATCTCCAATGTTAAGAAACACCTCGCATCTGGTGCAATGCCAACACATCTTAGGTTTTTTCCCCTTTAATGTCTCCTCTCTAATATTAGCCATCCTTCCTAGCTTTGTAATTTCTGTAAATTTTGTAAGCATTCCCTAGATTCCTTCATCTATATCATTTATATTTTATACAAATGTGGAACTGCCCCAGAATCTTAGCCCTGTGGCACTCCACTCAAGATTTTTCTAAATCGATTTAGCAATCTGAATTAAGTCAAGCTTTTACCAAATTATTGATTTAAATATTAAACTAAAATTAGGTCAGTTGTTCAAACTGATTTGAATGATTGGATCAAAGTGAAATTGGTTTTCAAACTCATTCGTCAATTTGAGGTGTGTTTTCCCTGATTTGCCTTGCCATATTTTCAAGCAAAAGTCAAAAGCTGAAACAAGCTGTCTTACAATGATTTTTCTAAAAAAATCAAGATACCAAGATGAGTTGAAAATTTAAACTATTATTTCAGAGTTGACATGGAGCATTTGTTCATTTAGATCTGTTTGCAGGGAACAAAGAGAGACTTCTTCAATTTGAGGAGAGATTTCTACAGAGGCCAATGAAGTTTCGATTGTTTTACTGTGTTGTATGTGAATGTGTGCTTTCAAGTCAGTGTTGACTCCTAGCAGCTGCCTGGACTAGTCCCTGTACTTTCCTTTGCAAGATTTCAGAAGTGGTTTGCCATTGTCTCCTTCCTAGGGTTAAGAGAGAATGGGTGGGCCAGGTTCACCCAGCAGGCTTTATGGACTGTGGACTCTACCCCTAAGGCATGGATTGATGGTTTCCAGTCCGATGTCTTTACCAGTATACAAACCTGGCATTCTGATTTACTTAGATGGCAGTAATTACATCAGATATCCCTTCCTCCTTTATCTGACAGCCAGGCTATTTCTAACCAATTATTCCACACTTTCCAGAATAGCTCCAACCACCAACCAACCCCCCGAAGACTACAAATACTACAAGGCAACCCTATTTCTGAACCACTTGCTGGGAGACAGGGTGAAATATTTGCAAAAAACCCGATGGACATTTTTGGCACTGACCTGCCAACGTCTGGAAAATTCAGCAATTCAGCAAATGTTTCATCTACTTCCCAATCCATTTTGGAGTCGAAAACATTTACTCATAAGTCTCTGAAACTCAGATGAGATTTTTTTATAAATAAATCAGTGTAATTAATATAATCAGTAAGAAAACCTCGTAGTGGAACTTGCCTTTCACTTGTGCCTAACATATCTGGCAGCCTTGCTTATGCACCTGTTTTAGTGAATTCACAAACATGTATTATAAAATTATACATCCTCCTTTAACAATGAGTCAGTTCTGCTGGTGAGCCAATGTTTGTGGATGCAAAACAATGACACCATTGAGATTTCCTTGCTCTTCCCCAACAGAGAGAGGAGTGAGGAAGAGGCTTTCACTGGTGCTTCGAAAGGATGTCTGGACTGGACCATTCCAAAAATAGCACAGTGCTGAATCATGCTAGCTCTGCATTAACCACCAAGGAAAAATGGGGGCTGGGGGGAAGTAAAGCCATTGATGAAATATGTCCTCCTACATATGGTTAATCTCATTGCACAAAGGACTTTTTTAATGTAAGAATATTTGAAAGAATGAATATTTGTTCTTACTTAGGGAATCCAGTGTAAAACGAGGCCCTTAAGGCCCATAACTCTCAGTGACTGATTGGAGGCGTTAAAAACTCAATTATAATACCAATAAACAAAGATGTGGCAGACTTTTTTAAAAAAAAAGTCAAAATGTTTTGAAGAAAAAGACAATGAAATTCCTGATGTGACCCAGGGTGACTTCCACATCATTTTTCCACACCCTATTTCCTCAGAAGAAAGTTGAGAAATAGACCCCAGTTGTCTTCATTTCTGATGACTCAGAAACACAGAGAACCAGGGCAAAATCACTGTCTACATTGCGTCTCCCCAGTTCCTACAGCGATAAAAATCCTTTTGCTTCACACACAAAAGATGGAAGTGAAATAAATCAAGAAGAACCCAAGCAGCTGGGCACTTGGCATCCTCCTTGAGGGATAGGAAAAGGCTGCCAAGATCTTTTTAATTCAACCTCTGCTCTCTTCAGCTTCCTATTTGAGGAATGCTGCAGAGTTCTGAAGCCACCTTTTCCTGAACCTTGGCAGTTAGAATCATAGAGTGGGAAGGGACCTTGGGCCTTGTCCAAGGCAGGAGACCCTATACCACGCTGGACGAATTGCTGTCCAATGTTTTCTTGAAAACCTCTAGGGATGGAGCACCATAACTCTGGGAGGCAAGCTATTCCATTGATTGTGCTGACTGTCAGGAAATTTCTCAGTTCCAGGCTGGATCTCTCTTTAATGAGCTTCCACACATTGGTTCTTGTCCTGCCCTCAGGTGCTTTAGAGAATAAGTTGACCTCCCCCTCTCCCCCCTTCTGTGTGACTGCCACTCATGTACTGGAAGACAAATATCATGTCCTCCCTAAACCTTCTCTTGAATAAGTTAGACATAACTCCCTCCATCAACCATTCATCATCGTATGGTTTATCTGTGCAGACCCCTAATCATCTTTGTTGCTTTCCTCTGACTTTTTTCTATGTCCCAGAATTTTTGTTTTGTTTTGTATCATGGTATCCAAAACTATACTTATTCTGTCCTTTGATTTAATTGTTGAATATAAAGACAGATAGATAACTCTAGAAATTCTTCCATACAAAGTTTCTTTTATTGGATTATATTAGGTATCCTCAAGGTAACTCACAGTTATGTCGAGATGCATCTAATGTCGAATTCTTTGCATAGTTGAAATCATAGTGTAAAATGATAGTAATCTTTTCCCCTATTTCATCCCATATTAATAGAGCCAAAGGAGAGATGCCAGCATGAGGCTGGGGTCCGAGCAAGAGTGAAGAAACCTCCCCCAACCCACCAAGGGTCAATTCAGTGACTAATCAGGATTATAGATGTGGCCACATGACATGAACTACATTTCCCAGGATACCTTAACTACATTTACCATGATGCATTCTCTTAAGGGGACAGCTCCCAATTCCTAACTAACTATACCAATTCCCATTAACTATAACTGGCTGGACAGCACAATACTCAATATTCCAAGCATGGTCTCACCAGTAAAGCAGTATTATCACTTCTCCTTATCTTGATTCTATCCCTCTATAAATACAGCCTAGGAGTACATTGTTTTTTTTCCATGGCTGCAGCACATTGCTGGCTCATAATTAAGTGATTGTCCACCTCCTAGTGAGGAAAGCTACAGAGTTCTGAAACCACCCTTTCCTGAATTTTGGAAGATGAGGGGAAAGAATTCAAACTCCCAAACTCTGCTGGAACTCTTAATAGTTGCAACTATGGTCAGTTGCAGAAAGGGTCACTTGCCCTGCAGCTGAGCTGTTGATAATTCTTGAAGATAATATCTTGGGATCAGTGGTGGGATTCAAAATTTTTTACTACCGGTTCTGTGAGTGTGGCTTGGTGGGCATGGCAAGGGAAGGATACTGTAAAATCTCCAGTCAGAAGTGGTATTTGCTGGTTCTCCGAACTACTCAAAATTTCCACTACCGGTTCTCCAGAACTGGTCAGAACCTGGGAAATACCAGCCCTGCTTGGGGTCCATCCAATCTAGCACAACTGTAAACACGTGTTCAAGTATTTATCTTTGCCATTGTAACAGAGGAACACTTCCCTTTGACTTTATGTTGAGATTAAATTAGTCATTATGGTGTTAGGAAGGAAAGAAAGCAAATCAGGTAATGAGTCGGGCCAAAAATGAGTCGGGCAGTTCTGCTCCTTCCTGATCACTCAAAAATGAGTGATTAAGCCTCTGTCTCCTAGTCACTCATTTATGGAGTGGCAGGCAGCTCACCTGTTAAGTTTGGGAAAAGAGAGGCTGAACCAGAGCATGAGTGCAACAATACTTTATTATAACAATAAAGGGCTGACCGTGCTTGCCACGCCTGGAACTGGCTCGCAGCAATCAGCGACTGGTTGGACCCCGCAGCCTGCTTTTATAGCTGGCTGCTGGGGAGAACCAACCAATGAGGAAAGGGGGAAGAACGCCCACACAAAGTGAATGGACCTGAGTGAGAACTCCTAGAGTTCTCAGGACATAACACCCCTTCCCCCCAGATGCGAACATGCATAGTCTTTGAGGTAGGCAGGAGGTTTATGCTGGCGCCCGGAACGGCGTAGCTCTGGAACGTCGTCTGTCCGTCCGGGGTCTGCCTGGGAAGGCAGGGTCGGCAAAGTGTCACCAGTGTGCCCCTCGGTTCGGGCCTGCCCGGGGCTCGTAGGGTTGATCACTGGGGATGTACTCCCGTAGACTGGATCGGGCTGGTCAACTGTCTGGGCGCCGCTGTCTGTGTTCGGGCTTTCGGGACCGGCTGTAGGTGTGAACTGATCGCCGGGCGTGATGTGGATGTGAGGCTGAGGATGAAGCCTTCCCTCGCCTTGTGCCTCTGGGTCCCTGCTGGCGATGGTGCTGAGGCGTCTACGCAGTTGGTCTATGTGCCTTCTCCAGACGCGGCCATCCTCCAGTCTGACCCGACACGACCGCGTCCGGTGATAGCTACGATCTCGCCCGGGATCCACAGGGGGTCTCCAGTGAAGTTCCTCGCGAAAACTGGCTCCTGTAAGATAAAATGTCTAACCCCGATGTGGAAGCGAGGGAGAGTCAGGGCAGTATTGTGGGTGTAGTCTGTCCAATACAGTCCTCAGACGCCTGCCCATGAGGAGCTCAGCTGGGGACTTATTGGTGACTGAACAAGGAGTTGAGTGCTGGCTCATCAGGAATCGCGAGAGTTTGTGGTGCCAGTCATCCTTGTTGAACCTTGCCAGGGCTTCTTTAGTGGTCCTGACGGCCCTTTCAGCCAATCCATTACTGGCAGGATGAAATGGGGCTGTGAAAATATGGCGGATACCCAGGTTGGCAGCGAAACGGCTGAACTCAGTCGATGCGAACTGTGGGCCATTGTTGGAGACAATGGAGTCGGGTAGCCCGTGCGTTACGAACAGGCGTGTTAACACGTTGGTGATTGCTAGCGTGGTGGTCGTGGATAGCTGTGCTACGTCAATCCATTTGGAATAGGCGTCCACGACCATTAGGAACATCTTCCCATGCAGAGGGCCGGCCAGGTCGATGTGAATTCTGGACCAAGGAGCGCTGGCGCTTTCCCATCTAGTAGGGGTGGCAATGGGGGGAGCAGGACGGGATTCCTGGCAAATGCTGCAGGAACTTACCCAATTGACAATGTCCTCGTCGAGACCCGGCCACCACACGTAGCTGCGTGCTAATGCCTTCATTCTCACGATGCCAGGATGTCCCTCGTGCAACGCTTCCAGAACTCGGGTACGCAGGGAGGCCAGGATGACCACTCGAGTGCCCCATAGTAGACAGCCCTGCAAACTGGACAACTCCTGCATGCGAGTCTTAAAAGGTGTGAATTTGTTATCAACATTGCCACCCGGCCACCCCCTCCTCACCCAGTCGAGCACCTGGGCGAGCGTTTGGTCTGCCTTGGTTTTAGCAGCAATGTCCAGGGCAGTGATGGGTAGGTCCAACTGGGTGATCTCGAAAATAGCGTGGACAGGGGCAGGGTCTTCAGCCGGGGCCGGCAAGGGGCAGCGACTGAGTGCGTCAGCGTGGGACAGTGTTTTACCCGGGCGGTGTACAAGCCTGTAGGAGTAGGCTGCCAGGAAGAGAGTCCACCTTGTCATCCTAGGGGAGAGGACTTGAGGGGTCTGCTTGTCCCCGGCTAGTAGGCCCAGGAGGGGTTTGTGGTCCGTGACCAGCTCGAAAAAATGGCCAAAGAGGAATTCGTGAAATTTTTTCACGGCTGCAACAGCTGCTAGGGCTTCCTTATCGATCTGGCTGTAATTGCGCTCCGTTGCAGAGAGCGTCCTTGAGAAAAAGGCGATGGGAGCCTCGGCGCCATTGGGAAGCCTGTGACTTAGTACCGCCCCAATTCCAAAAGGGGAGGCGTCTGCTGCCAGCACTAAAGGGAGGTTAGGGTCGAATTGAATAAGTACCGCCTCTGACGTGAGTAGTGATTTGACGGCGTGAAAAGCATGGTCTTCTTTGTGCCCCCAGTGCCACGGTGACTTTTTATCCAGTAATCTGTGTAGGGGTTCAGCTACTGATGCTTTATGGGGCAAAAAGGATGCGTAAAAGTTCAATAGGCCCAAGAATGCCTGTAGTTCAGTTTTGGAGGTTGGAGTGGGTGCCTCGTGGATTGCCTTAACCTTGGACTCCAGGGGGTGAATGCCAGAGGCGTCAATTTTATAACCCAGAAAGTCCACCTGTCTAGTGGCAATGGCACATTTTTTCTTTTTTCAACTTGAGGCCATGCTGTCTGAACCTCTCTAACACAGCTCGAACTCTCTGGAAGAGTTGGGGTCTGTCCCTGGCCGAGACTAAGATGTCATCGAAGTAGGGTACTACACCAGGGAGGCCCTGCAAAATCCGCTCCATGAGGGATTGAAAAATACCAGGGGCAACACTTACGCCAAATTGGAGACGCTTGCATCGGAAGGCACCCCTGTGAGTGACAATTGTCTGGAGTTCCGCTGTTTGGTTATCTACAGGGAACTGCTGATATGCTTGAGACATGTCCAATTTAGCAAAAATGCTGCCTGGTTCGAATGTGTGTAATAAGTGCTGAATGACGGGCACAGGATAAGCGCTAACTTGTAGAAATTTATTGATTGTCGTCTTGTAGTCCGAGCAAATTCTCAGGCTACCGTCTTTTTTGAGGGGTGTGACAATGGGTGTCTCCCATTTGGCGAAATCTGTTGGTTCAATGACCCCTTGTTTTAAGAGTTTATCCAATTCCGCATCTAGTTTTGGCCAAATAGCAAATGGGACCCTACGCGGTTTTAGCCTGATTGGGACTGCTTGGGGGTCAACTGAGAATGAGATGGGGGTACCGTTATAACACCCCAGCTCTTCGCTGAATACATCTGAGTAATCAGCGAATAAGGAGTCAGTGTCAGAGGTCGAGACAGCATGGACTCCTGTTAGCCCTAGGCCGAGATGGGGAAACCAATCGAGCCCCAATAAGGTGGGTAGATTGCCGTTAACTACCACTAGAGGTAGGTGGCCTTTAAAAGCTCTAAAACTGACAAGAAACTTGCCTCTGCCGATTACAGGAATGGTCTTCCCCTGGTAGTCCTTCAGGCCCAACTGGCATCTCTGGAGCCGGCTAGTGGATAGGCTTGGTTGGAGCCTCTTGAGGGTGTTCCACGAGATAATTGAGAGCGCTGACCCTGTGTCAACCTCCATGCGGCACGGTTTACCTTCTAGGGAGACGGAGAGAGAAATTTTACTAACAGTGTGGCAAGTGTGCTTGGCACGGTGGTGCGTGCGACAGTTCAATACTTGCCTCTGTGGTCCTGAGTGCGAGGGGGGGTGTTTTTGTGCTGCGCTTTGGGGGGCTTGGCAGACTCTCGCGATGTGTCCCCTTTTATGGCAGTTATTGCAGGTGGCTCCTTTAAACTTGCAAGTGGCCCTCTGATGAGATCCCCCACAGGCTAGGCACAGGGTGATGTGCTTGGGTGGACCGATGTTTTCTTGTCTGGCTCCTACCTGCGGCCGTCTGTCGTTGGAGAGGCGGTGGACTTCGTTTTCATCACTGATGGTTTCCTCTGCTACCACCTCCTCGGAGTGGACTGGAAGTGATGTCAGCTTGGCACTTGGACCCTGGATTTCGGTGGCTGAGTTTGTTGCCAGCTCAGCTGCCAAGGCCTCCTCGACTGCTTGTGCGAGGTTGAGGTCTTTTTTGGCGAGAAGGCGCCTTTGCAGGTGGAGGTCCTTGACCCCGCAGACTAATTGATCGAGGAGCATGTCCTCCAGGTAGGTTCCAAACCCACAATGCAGTGCTGCTGTTCTGAGAGCGGCCATATATTGATTGATGGTCTCCTTGCTCGATTGCTTCCTCATACGGAAGGTGAATCTCCTGGCAATCTGTGAGGGCCTGGGGGAATAGTGGTTAGTGAGAATTTCAAGTAACTCAGACCACGGAACGTTTTTCAACTCACAAGGAGCCACGAGTGCCGTGGCAGTATCGTAGACGGTGGCTCCACAGTAGATTAGGAAATACGATTTTTTCCGATGCTCTCCCGCATCCGCCAGGCCAACTGCATCGATATAATGATTAAAGCGGTTCTTATACGATTCCCACTTCTCCTCGTCTGGTTTGAACGCCGGGAAGACTGGATTGGAACTCATGGTGCTGGGACCGGTTGAACAACCTGTGGAAAAAATCTCTCTGGGGCAGCAGACAATGTTTTAGTGCCCGTGGTGGGCAAGTGACTTCAGCTCAGGAGAGGCTGTTTGCAATCCTCTCTTTCTCTCTGGGTTAACCACGTTTGGCTGTTAGCCGTTGATGGCGTTTGGATTCGCGCCTGTGTGGGCGTCAGTGACTGGCTACAGCGCTGTGCTGTACCTTTTAGGTTTGAAATTCAAATGACAACCGTTTGAATTTCGCGCCTGATACTGAGCGGCTGCGGCTCGCAGCGCTTCACTTTCCCTGTAGCTGGGCTAACAAGCGGCTACAGACGCTTCTAACTTTCGATTCTGACCGCTCTCTCTGGCTGCGGATCAGCGTTTGCTTCTTATCGCTTGCTGGCCGCTTTCTCTGTCAGCGGATCAGCGTTTGCTCTTTTTGTTTGCTCTTTTTGTTTGCTGACCGCTCTCTCTGGCTGCGGATCAGCGTTTCTCTTATCGCCGGTCGATCGCTCTCTCTGGGCTGCGGATCGGCGGCTAGTGACTCAGCAGTTGCATGGTGCTTCTGGTAGCCATCCCACCCTCGTCGCCAGTGTTAAGTTTGGGAAAAGAGAGGCTGAACCAGAGCATGAGTGCAACAATACTTTATTATAACAATAAAGGGCTGACCGTGCTTGCCACGCCTGGAACTGGCTCGCAGCAATCAGCGACTGGTTGGACCCCGCAGCCTGCTTTTATAGCTGGCTGCTGGGGAGAACCAACCAATGAGGAAAGGGGGAAGAACGCCCACACAAAGTGAATGGACCTGAGTGAGAACTCCTAGAGTTCTCAGGACATAACATCACCTTTCTTCTCACAGCTGTCTAACATCTGTATGAAGCTGAAGCAGGTTTATCCATTGGTTCAGTGGGAGGCTGATATCCAGTTGTATTTGTTTAACCCAGATCATACAAAAATTGCAGGAGAAATGCCTGCCCAGTGTTTGAAGATGATGAAGGACCAGAAGGATCAAAGGGTGAAACAAAGTCCCTGCGAAATATAATTTTCATTTATCATAGAATCATAAGGCTGGAACTGGAAGGGGCCTTTTAGAAACCACCTGGTTCTTTGGAGACTCCTACTTCAGCTCTGTGCATATCTGTGAGACTGAAGGATCCTCTTGGATTCATGCAGTGGTGGGATTCAAATATTTTTTACTACCGGTTCTGTGGGCGTGGCTTGGTGGCCCTGGCAGGGGAAGGATACGGTAAAATCTCCAGTCAGAGGTGGTATTTGCTGGTTCTCCGAACTACTCAAAATTTCTGCTTCCAGTTCTCCAGAACTGGTGAGAACCTTCTGAATACCATCTCTGGATTCATGGCTTTGGTTTCATTAACAGGTGGAAATTCTATCCAGGTGGGTTTTTTAATCTGATTTATTGGTTGCAGTCCTATTTGGAGCAGGGCCCCTGATGACTGTTACTTATGTCTTCATTACCTTGAAATGTGATTACAGAGATCTTCCCTGGAAGACAGGGATGGAATGCAAATATTTTTACTACTTGTTCTGTTAGTGTGGCTAGGTGTGCATGGCCATGTGACTGGGTGGGTGTGACTTCTTTTTTTGCACACACACACACACACACACACACACCGCTCCATTTTTTTTGCCTCCTGGGCCTCAGGGAAGCCTTCTGGGAGCCCGTTTTGCTTCCCTAAGGCCCAGTAGGCAAAAAACCAAGCGTGGAGGAGCCATGCAGCCCCACTTCCTGGTGCAGCCCTTTTTGCCTCCTGGGCCTCCGGGAAGCCTCCTGGGTGAAGCAGTAAGACAGTGAGGGGGATCCTGGCACAGCTGATCTTCAGAACGGCTGATTGTCAGAAGGGGGAAAAAAAAGAAATACCAGTTCGGCCGAACCGGTAGCTGTTTTTTACTACTGGTTCGACCAAACGGTAGCATTTTTTACTACCGGTTAGCCGGAACCAGGCCACTGTTGGAAGGTAACTCAGAAGCTATAGATGGTACAAAATGCAATTGCCTGCCTGCTATGCATGATAGCAGTTATTGCAGAGAATTTGTGGCAACTTCACTAGCCAATAGCTTTGGTCCCAGGATGCATTCAAGATGCTGTTTCTTATTAAATCCTTTATGCCTTGAGTCCTTGTGATCTATGAGTCATCTTTAACCACAGTTTGTCCATCCTGGGCTTTCAACATAAGGGATACTTTGGATGCCTCCGGAATGTCAGGAACAAGAAACCAAAAACTTACTTATTGAAATGGCAGCTTTGACCTTGTGAAACAGTTTCCTCTTCCCAGGGTTTATATGACCTCCTCATTATTAGTTTTTAGAAAGGCAGGATTCCTCTCCCCAGATGTTTGGAGCTTAATTAACAATTGCTAGATTGCTGTTTTTTCATTTTTTTATTTTTAAAACAAACAAACAAACAAAACTTAAAAAACATAAAACCGGCTTCCAGTTATATACATACAGTCTGTCAATTGGTTACACATCTTTTGTGCTATCCTTTCATAGTCCTCGCTTACAATTTGTATAGATTCTCACATTATCAATCCACCATATATTTATACATTATCAGTTATTAATCGTTCATTTGACTAAACTATTATTCCATCATTTTATACAGAATATTCTAAATTTTATATGAATTTATATTATGCATTCATCCAATGGTGATATATTTTTATATTCTATTCTATATATAATAGTCTTATATATAGTCTTATATCATGAAATTTCCTAATACATTTAATTACCATGTCTTTTTGTCTAACCATTGATAAAATAAATCCCATATCTTATAAAATTGCTGTTTATTTTTAAATGGTTTGATTTTAAATTTGAATACAGTGGGAATGATTAATTAAATAGTTATGGTTTAAGTGTTTTACAATTTAATGTATTGCTGAGGCCCTGTATTTTTGTAAGCCACCCTGAGCATCTCCTGGGATTAAATATATATTCTACATGTAAGCCTAAATCAACCTGCCCCAACCTGTTGCTCCCCAGATTTGTTGGGATTATTGTTGTGGTTTGCCAGCAGCCTGTGCAGATGGCAGTGGAATTGGACAGTCGGGAAGAACGAGGATCAGTCCGGGAGTCTGGAAAGGACTCGGACAAGGGTCCTGTGCAGAGATGGGGCCAAGACATTTGGGAATGGGGTGCTGCCTCTGGAGCCTTCGGAGTCTGGCAGCAGTGAGGCAGAGGACCCAGGGTTCCCAGTGCGCGTGTACGCAGAGCTGCTAGAAGGCAAGAGCAGCTGAAACAAAAGGGGCAACTTGGGAGTAAGGCTGGGAGGTGATGGCCCCTCCCATAAGGTATAAAGGACAGGCAAAGATGATGAAACCTTTGCAGGAAGCAAAGTCGTTTGTTTGGTTCAGATTCATTCTTGAAGCTCTTTGTACTCCGGTTGGTTTCTCTTCCAGTTCATTTGACAACTTCTGTTATTGGCAGCACTTCACAGGAAAGAAAGTTGGGTGCTTATCTTAAGGGACTGTTTGAGATTCATTACCAGCTGGGAATGAAAATAATTCCCAGCATTGCAATATAATAAGACTTGTTTTTAAAATAAGCGTGTGCATAATTACGGTCTCAGAAGCCTTGGTCAGAACAATTACAACTTCCAGAATTCCCAGTCTGCCTTGTCTCTCCTGTTGCCTAAACCAGAATGCTCCTTGGGGATTATGGGCAAGTGGAAGTAGAAAAAGCTCACAGAAGATATTTGGTTGAAGAACATATCAGGCTAATATTTAGAAGAAAAACACAAATTACTTTTTAAATTTGCAGCTGTTTTTCATTTTTTGTAAAATCCTGTATTATTTTAAACTACTTCTTTCCATCTGCTGCTGCTTGATTAATCAAGAGAGTTTTTTCCCCAACTGATTCACTAAACTGATTTGTTAATGAAATACTGCAGACCTGTCATTAATGCTGGTCTAGTCAGAAGGCAGAATGGTGGAAATGCATGAAAAGAGAAACATGACTACATGTCAGGGGATGCCGGTTAGTATGGCACAAGTGGAAATAATTGTGTGCTCTCCAGGAAATTGTCTAAGGGGAAACCTCAATAATGGTTAGATCATAACTGATGATTTATTTGCTCCCTCCAAAAAGCAGAAGTTATCCACAAGGGACGCCCTAGGATATTTGTAGTAACAAAAAAAACCCTAGTTTGGTTGCCAAGTGACTTGCTCTCCTTACCAACTTTCTATGGCTAAAGTTCAAGGTGAGGTTAAAGCACATAAAGTTCCAAGGAAGAATTGTCATCTTTTTCATGACAATAGGGTTAGTTGGGTTTTGTTAACCAACTAAAAATACAAAAAGAAAAGTTGGGTTTCATAGTGTTGGAGGAACTGTACTCCCTTAGCTGTACTATCAAGTAATGATAAACAAGGATGGGATAGGCAGCTCTACAAATGCAAAGATCTGATACATTTAGGATACCAATTAAAAATATGTCTCTTTTAATAAAGAAGTCTTGATGTTGTTCCAGAAAACTGATCTTGACCCATTTCAATCTGGCTTCAAGCCACGGATTGATACTGGAATAGTTTTATTGTTTTTTCTGGATAACTGTTGAAAATGACAATTGAGATAATCCAGTGTTGCTGCTTTCTCTGAATAGCGTCATCGTTTTTTTATATCTTTGACTTCATATCTTGATGGATTGACTCTGGAGATTAAAAGCATGATAACAAATTTACACAATAGTTAAAACAAACCATGGCTTATTGTGCTGTGTGAACTCAGCCAATGTCTACTTTAGCTTTTCCTAACCTGGCATCCTTCAGGTATTCTAGGACTATACCTATAAAATTCCCTTATTAATCAAAGTGTAGGGAGCATCCTATGTGCTGAGGGTGGAGGGGAAGAAGCAGTCATCACCAGTTTGCTTCCTGGTAAATTAGTATTTTGTAATTGGCAATACATTGACAGACAATTTTAATGAGTCTTCCTAATATGCTCTCAAAATCTGTACAGCTCAAGATTTCCTTATCACTGCATCTCTTCTATTCACTTTCTTCTTGCATGGATTGTTATGACCATATATCTTTTTCAAACTATAAAACAGTTATAAAATAAGACAGTGAGAAGACAGTTCTCCTACACAGAGCCCCTTGTGGCTCTGATCAGAATCTGAACCACTGCTTGTCAATCTCAACAAATGTGAGGTAGGTGAGCTAGGGAATTCTGGCAGTTGAAGTCCACCCATCTCACAATTGCTGAGATTGAGAAACACTGCTCTAAACAAAGAGGAGCTGTTTTCCTTGGTTTCCCAAACTGTTTGTTTATGCACAAACAAAGAGGTTTGTACTTGCCATCTGTACTCTGTCAGGGTTTGGCCTTCTCTCTTCCCAGTGCCATGGCTGGGCAGGGCAAACACAGTGGCATCTTTCAGGCTGCAGCCGGAACATTCCAGGCTGTTCTGGATGCCTCCGACTGTATGGGACTACTCCAAGGAAAGTAAGCTATTATTCACTCACTGTTGAACAACTCTGCCTGCCCTTGGACTCCAGAGTCCTTATTACAACAGTTTGTAGAAGAACATGATGAAAAAGAAAAATATTCAAACCACTGCAAACACAGCCATGAAAATATATAAAAAGTAATCCATAATTCAGTGAAAACAATAGCCTATAGCTCCTTTGTTGGCTTGAGTTTCAGCCTCCCTGATAAAAGGACCCTTTTTGCTAGTTGGAATGAGAGCATACTTAGAAAAGTGAAAGAGATTGAAACAATAGCCTGTGAGGTCCTGAATTCTGAGCCCATTGTAGCCAACGTACCGTATATCCATAGCTGTTGCTGTAGCTCAGTTTTTGCAAGCATCTGTTTACAGTGTGGGTCGGGGAGACAATATAACATGATTATTGTCACTTTTAGTAGCTCATTGCCAATTAAGATAGGATATAAAAGTCCAAGATATAAAAAGAACACTTGTCAGACCATGTTAGTTTGGAGCAGTATTTATTAAAAGGGAACAACAACCTATCTCGAGCCAACTTTAGCCTTGAGTTTAGCGCTCCACCCTGCAACTCCTTTTTGCCATTTTATTGAACAGCTGGGATGAGGTCACCAGCCTGAAATTTGAGCAATACTTAATGTGCAGCTGTAGTGTGTACTGCAGACAGTCTCGGGCTCATTTGCATAGTCTTTCGGTGCTTCTTTGGGTCATGGGGGCAATTGGTGATCTTTGCATGAATCAAAAGAAAAGACCTCTATGCTCAACAGAGTGAAATTATTATTCCTAATTTCACGCTATTTGTTTGTGAATGCCACTGGAATGGAACAAATATGCTGTCTCAATGAAGAACTGAAAGACATCTTTTCTTTTCCCTAAGTGATGTTTGAAAGATCTTGAATATAATTTGTGTCCATGTCTGTGGTGGGATTCAAATTTTTTTACTACCAGTTCTGTGGGTGTGGTTTGGTGGGAGTGGTGGGATACTACAAAATCCCCATTCCCTCCCTACCCCACTAACTTGCTTTCCAGCTCTGTTCTCCTGTGCAGAGCAACAAAAGGAGACCCAGCCGGTCAGCTGGGATTCGGGAGGCAGAGAATAGATGGGGTGGGGCCAATCAGAGGTGGGATTTGCTGGTTTTCTGAACTACTCAAAATTTCCACAACTGGTTCTTCAGAACTGGTCAGAAACTGCTGAATACCGCCTCTGATCCATGTAATTTATTTATTTAAGGCACACCATGAAAATAATGTTGAAAATTCCCTACTTCAGGTTCTTTTTTTAATCTACAAAGCATGATAGAACAAATAAAATTAATGAGGAGGAAGGAGTAAAAAGCAAACTACAACTTCTTAAATTTACCATTTGCTCAGATCTTTTTTTATCATAAGGTGAAAATAATTTTAAAACCCTATAAGGCTGTTGGGTAAGTTACATGGAGGCCCCAAAGGAAAATAGAATACAGGAAGTCCTCACTTAATTATTGCAATTGGGACAGGCATGACATGCCTGACTTACAATAATGACCCACTATGGTCATTAATCAGATCACCTGCAGTTGTTAAATGTGATATAATGTGATTTTAGTATCAGTTTTCCCACTGACTTTGCTTGTTGAAAACAGCTATGAAAGTTGCAAATAGTGATTGCATGACCATAGGATGCTGTAGCCATCATAAATGTGCTTTGGTTGTGAAATACCTGAATCATGATCACATGACCATGGAGATGCTGCAATTGAACTGTAAGTTCAAGTTATTGTATTTTTTTGTATGTTCAAGGAATTGCATATTTACTTTTTCGGAGCCATCATAAATTTGATCAATCACTGGATAGGCACTCATTAACTGAGGACTCCCTTCCTTCCTTCCTTCCTTCCTTCCTTCCTTCCTTCCTTCCTTCCTTCCTTCCTTCCTTCCTTCCTTCCTTCCTTCCTTCCTTCCTTATAAATTTACTAATTTGTATATTATTTTATTGCAGTCTATTGCAATGGTTACTGTAAGCTGGCAACTTAGCCAGGCCCAAGACAACAGATATGTTCTCTGATGGTACTTCCAGGTGACCAATATTTAATCCATGGCTACAGGAAATAGACTTCTTCTTCTTCACTCTTTTCCTCCTCCAGGATAATTCCACACCATTTGGTTCATCTACGTATAATGTTCAGCAACTAGGAGCTGGGAATGAAGCATAGAGAAAATATCAAGTCAAAAAGGGAAGATCCTCCCAGTATAGAAATGGTGAGGATAATATTAACACTGGAAAGAAGGTTCCTTCAGGCACTATGATCAGGTAGCAGTGCATGCTGACCTGTGGTTTCTGAAAATCTAGCATTTGCCTTTCTCAAATCTGGTATCCTTCACATCTCTTGGGACAACTCCCCAAATTCCCTGTCAGCCCATGAAATCTGACATTGTGGGTTCTAGATTGTAGAATATTGTTCTAGATCATGGACATTTTAGAGCTTTCCTTCACTGAACTGGCTTGGAACCAGAGAAGATTGCACATTGTGATCAGTGCAGGTACAACTTAACATGGCCAGATCAGAGGTTCCAATCAACTCAATATTTTGTTGGAGACAGAAATGTCCACCCATAAAAACAGACAGTCTCGTTCTATACCTGGAATCCAAGAAGCATCACTGCTTATTGGGACAACTGTAGAGACATATCTGATTCTGGAGCAATGGACAAGAATAATGATAAAATGCACTATTTCACTTCTGGCTCAAGTAAAGGAAACTATAGTAGGATTCAAAGCATCTCAATACAATTGCTAGATATCAATACCTCAAAAAGAACACAGAATTGTACTCTGGGTTCCTTTTAAATACATCACATAAAGAACCTTGCTTTGAAAACCACTTGTGACAGTATCCCACCTAATTATCTGGTTCAAGAAGATTGCTTTTGTACTAATCAGGACAAAATTTATAAAAAATTTGCTCCATATGGTCATAAAAATCTTCCAAAATAAACTACTCTGAGGTATCCTCTGAACACATGACAGGGTCATGCCACATGCTGCTTCCTAACCAGTGTGACTCTTGTTTTGTCTGTACATCCCACTTGTATGTCAATCCTTTCCATCTGACAGTTGCTACATTTTCTTTTTAGGGACATAAATAGCTAAATGACAGAGAAATGTTGTCACCCAATAGAGTTAAAAATAAACTCTGTGACATATCACACCTATCATGTGGCATTATTTCTCAAAGTTTCCTGTGTGGATAGAATGTAATTCTAATTATGCAAAAACATGTTACACTAAACATGTAAGTTTTCCAGAAAGCGGGTGGGAAATATATTATCATGCAAAGGTTACTATTATTCTTACCTCCTCCATAATTCAGTATATAGAGAGAAAGGAAGCCATACTGAGAACATCTGTAATTTTCTGTGGTTAGATGCATTCAGATGGACTTCTGATATCTATATCTATGTTTACATCTATCAGAGTCTGAGATTGCAAGGATCCTCCACAAAACTTGAACAGAAGTTTGCAGGACCAGCTTATTTGATTGGAGGTACAAAATGGGGGGGGGGGAGTGCAGCAAGGTTGCAATCTTTCATCTTTGTCACCCTGTGCTTATAAAAAAGTTGGAACTTGAGGCATCCAAAATCAGATTAAAGACTAGAACATCAACAATTTTCAACATGCTGATGACACACATCTGTCAGAAACCAAGCCAATCCTGAAATATTTGATTCAAAGGATTAAAGACGAAAGTGAGAAATTTAGTCTCCTCCAAACCTCAAAAAGACCAAGCTCATGGTCATTGTGAGGAATGGAAATGTCAAAATAACAACTGATGGTAAAGAGACCGAATGCATGCAAGATTTTTTAGCTATTTACTTTCCTAGAACCACGTACTGATCAAAGCAGTAAATGTAGTTCAGAAATAAAGTATTCAATTGTGCTGGGTCACACCACAATGATGAGCAGGAAAAAGCAAGGATGTCAACCCAGCAATTAAATGCACTATCATGTTTCCCACAACTATCTACAGTTGTGAAAGTCGGACCATGAAAAAACTAGACAGGAGGAAAATCTATTCCTCCTGTCAAGCGTTTCTTGGTCAGCAAAGCTGACAAAAAAGCAAGTATTCAAGCATATAAATCTAGACATATTCCTGGAAGACAAAAGTACAGCATTTTGCCTTAGTAATTCAGCCATGTTATGTGATCAAATTCATTGGAAAAGACAGCTTGAAATGATCAGTGGTAAAAGGAAATAAGAACCTGGTTACTAGCCACTATCAGAGCCAATTCCAACCAGACTATGAAAGCATGCCTAGAGTCACCCTTGGCAAAATGGACAGCATGATAGATGATAGATAGATAGATAGATAGATAGATAGATAGATAGATAGATAGATAGATAGATAGATAGATAGACAGACTAGATAGATAGATAGATAGATAGATAGATAGATAGATAGATAGATAGATAGATAGATAGATAGATAGATAGATAGATTAGATACTTTATACATACAACTGAAAAAAGCCATACAAGGTCAGAAAATGTGAAGAGACATGGTCCATAGAATTGGCAAGATTTGGATACATTTGTTCGGATAGTGTTATCATCATCATAGGCATGGCACCTCCCCATTGTCCCTAGTCAGCTTCTACTTTAGCCATTTCTCTCCTAATCTTAGCCCACTTTATTAGCAGCTGGTTCTTTCATATCTGTTACTTCCTCTTCTCTTATTTGAACACCAACATCTCTCCAGATTTCCAAAAAGTAGACCTCAATTACTTGATTTGTAACAGAAAAGAGTTTCCACTCTGAAAATATTCTGAAATTTATCTTTAGTTTATGGTGGTAGCCAAGGAATAACGAGAGAGTTGAGCTGGGCTCTTTAGTTTTCAGTTTCTTTGTAGTTGTTGCAGTTAGTTTCTAATCCCCTGAGAGTTTTAAGGTTTAATAGTGTAATGGGTGAAATATATATTTATATAGCTTAACGTTACTGCCTATATTTTAATTACTATATGTTTTATAAACATTTTCACTTTGGTCTCATTTGCTTGCTTTATTTTCCGAGAATGCTGCATTTTAATTATCTTCTCATTATTGCTTCTTTGGGTTTTTCTTTTCTTGCTTATGCATCTAAGGTATTTCCATACTCAGATTTTGCATCATTTCCTTGCAAGTTTCTCAGAGATTCTGCAACATCCTTCATAATGTTCACTTTGCAATTATGACTATCTCCATACATGACTTTTGTACTTCATTTATTCCTACTTCTTTTTAAACAGTAAATTGAGTTATGATGCTGTTGAATTTCACTGACTTTTGGCAGGATGGCCTAACAACAATTGGCAAATATGTCTGGAAGAAGTTTTGCAGCACCATGATTACTGTAGTCCTCTGCGTGCAATTTAAATGGAGACTCTGGTGAGTTTAATTCCTTATTTGGTAATTACTCAGCTTGCATTACTGAGAAGAACCACCTGTTTCTGTTTGGCAAATGGTTAATATAATGACCATATATGGATGTGATTGGTTTGATTTTTTTTAAAGAGATATTCTATCACATGGCATTTTATATCTATACAGGAATACTATGTGACCTCAAATTCCTACGCAGCTGCAGAGACAACAATGCAACACCGACCTGCTTCAAATTAACATTTCATCACAGCAGAGCAGCTACTAAACGTATCCTGAAAAGAACTGAAATGGCTCTACTCAGGAACGAGCTCCACAGAAAGAGATTCCAATTGGATCAGTCAAACAAAGATTTGCTAACACTACACCTGGAATTGAGCAGCAAAATCCACCCTTTACTTTGGGACAAGGTAAAACAACTTACAACTTGGAGAGCTGAAAGTGAAACCACTTACAAAAATGACAAACTCTTGAAGAAACTAAAGAAATTAGAACATGACAAGAAAGCCCCCAACAACTCACAACAACACCTGAAACAATTAGTATATAACGTTTCCAACAGAGAACTCACCAAAACAGAAACTGATGTCCTAACCAAAGGATTCAATTATGCTATAGCATCCCAAAAAATCCCCACAGAATCCATCATATGTGCAGTAGAATCCAGCCTAACTAAATTAAATACAGATGAAGCTGATAGAATAAGACGCCAAGTTACTAACATCCTATGCACAAGCAAACCACCCAAAAGCAACTTGCACAAAGAGAAACCTGCAAGCCCTAAGGAATGACAGCAGCATAATCATACTTCCAGCAGATAAAGGTAATGCCACAGTAGTAATGGATAGAAAAGACTATGAAACAAAATTGACAGACCTACTCCAAGACTCCACATACAAACCCATAAACACGGACCCAACCACATATCTGGAAAAAATAGCCAAGAAGAAAATTATAACCAGCCACATGAGCAAAGAGATCCAACACATGATCATCCCAAGAGAAAAATATTCCAGATGCCCCAAACTATACAGCCTCCCAAAAATACACAAAGAAGGCATACCTCTCAGACCCATAGTCAGCTCCAGAGGAGCACCACTACAAAACCTAGCTAAACACTTAGCAAAGCAGCTACAGCCCCGTGCTGTAGCAACAGCTTCACATGTACAAAACTCATACCACCTCTTGGAAATGATCAAAGATCCACATGTGGAACAAGAAGATCTGCTTGTAAGTTTCAACGTGGTTTCACTATTCACTCAAGTCCCAATAAAAGAAACTCTTGAAATCATCAAAAATAAATACCAACCAGCTAAACACCTCATGGAACTAGCAGAACACTGCTTAACCAACACATATTTCATATACAAAGGACAAAGATACAAGCAAATTGAAGGAGCCCTTATGGGATCACCACTGTCACCCGTCATTGCAAACCTGTTCATGGAAGAATTTGAATCCAGAGCCCTAGCTAATGCCACCCACAAACCCAAACTATGGTTAAGATACATCGATGACACTTTTGTGATTTGTGATTAAAACTAAAACGGCTGTGAAAGTCTGACTCACAGACGAACACAATACAGAAGCCTGATGATGGCAAATGAGATTCTCCCGTGAAAATCTACGAAAACATATGTATATATATCAGCTGTAGTGGCACAGTGGTTAGAATGCAGTACTGCAAGCCACTTCTGCTGACCGCCAGCTGTTCTGCAGTTTGATCCTGACTGGCTAAAGGTTGACTCAGCCTTCCATCCTTCAGAGGTTGGTAAAATGAGGACCCAGATTGTTGGGGGCAATATGCTGACTCTGTAAACCACTTAGAGAAGGCTGTAAAGCACTGTGAAGTGGTATATAAGTCTAAATGCTATTGCTATCAGGTAACTTCAAGACAACATGATAACATTTGATGATACATTATTTTTATATGGCACTGGACTTCCAGTGACTCTGGGCTTCTTACAACATTAAAACCAACCAGCCAATACACCCCCCACCCATATATATAATAAAAATTCAACAAACATATACAGGTGTAATAGCTATAGCAGCTGATAGAATAATTCACAATACATATATTGATGGCTCAAACAGCATCCTGGCCCAGTGCTCAAGGTAAAAGCTAGATCTTCAGGTCATTTCTGAAGGCCAAAAGGATCCAGATATTTGGGGATGCTGTTCCATAGGGTACAGGTATAGCAACAGAGAAGGAAGATTTGCTGGATTCCTCTAAATGAAGATACAAGTAGTCGTCAACTTACAACAGTTCATTTATTGACCATTCAAAGCTACAACAGCACTGAAAAAAAGTGACTGATGACTCTTTTTCACTCTTACAACTGTTGCAGCATCCCCATGGTCACATGATCAAAATTCAGATGCTTGGCAATTGATTCGTATTTATGACGGTGGCAGTGTCCTGGGGTCATGTGATCAGGTTTTGCAACCTTCTGACAAGCAAAGTCAATGGGGAAGCCAGATCCACTTAACAAAAGTGTTACTAATGTAACTCATGTGGCAAGAAAAGTTGTAAAATGGGCCAAACTCACTGAACAAATGTTTCACTTAGCAACCTAAATGTTGGGATCAGTTGCGGTTGTAACTTGGATACTACCTGTATTTAACTGGAGCCAGATCTTTTTAATGGGCATTGATCATTTGAGACAAGGGTTCCTCAAATATTCTGCCCCTTGCCCCTGAAGGGCATAGTAGGCAGAAACCATGCAGCACTTTGAGTTGGCTGATAATTAATGCAAAGGATGCAATAGTGGTGTTACTTGGGTGTACTGAGATGCACCCATATCTTCCTGTGCTGTTGTACAGAATTCTGGCCCAGTCATGGTTCCATAGGTCTTCAAGAACAGCCCCATGTGTAGCGCATTGCACTAATCCAGGCAAAAGTTTACCAAAATATGAGTGGACATCATCCAGGCTTAGGGAGGAATGGCTGCAGCTGGTGTAAAAGGCAGGATTTGTGCAAAGGTCCTTATGATTACGGCTGCCATTTATTCCTTGAACAGGAGCCTGAAGCCCAGTGTAATGGAGTGGGTGGGCGATCTTGGGGAATGAGAAGAGATGTTGCCTAGGCAACAATCAGTCAAGAAAAGGGGCAGGTCTCAAGGGCTTAATGGTCAGAGAACCAAATTTAGGAAGGACTTGCCCTAATTGATCAAACAATTCAGACTTGCAAGACTCTACTAATGTAACTAGAATTTGGAAGTTAAACATTAGAAATTCAACAAGAATTAAGTCATCTAGTCTTGTTTCCTGTCTGGTTATCTGGGAGGGCTGGCATCCAATAGTCTTTAGATACTGTAGCATTTCAGCCCATTCAGAACCAACAATAGAAAATTTAATTTCTTTACTATATTCTTATTTTTTATTTTCTATTCTTCTTTCTATTTTTTTTAGTTTGTATTGATCCTTAAGCTTTTTAATTGTAATGCGTAACAAAATTACTGTAAACAAAGAGAATCATTCTTAGAAAAAAATATCTTTTGGCTTAGGCAGCTGCCAAATAAAAATATCATTTTGCTTGTTCATTTTTAAGGAAACCGCATATATCACTGTTCCCCATAATTGTTGAAATGTTTTATTGTTAGAAAGCTTTCCTAACAATTAACCAGAAACTTCTTCCTATAACTTAAGGCCATTATTCTGCACATTCCACATTTAGACAACAGATAACATGTCTTGGGTTCTTTTGTGTGAAGGAATGTCAGTAACAGATAACAGATAATCAGAGTTGGAAGGGAACTTGTAGGTCATCTAATCCAACCCCCTGCCCAAGCAGGAGACCCTACACCATTCCTGACAGATGGCAGTCCAATCTCTTCTTGAAGGTCTTAAGTGATGGCGCTCCCACAACTTCCGAGGGCAAGCTGTTCCATTGGTTGATTGTTCTCACTGACAGAAAGTTTCTCCTTATTTCCAGGTTAAATCTCTCCTTGTTCAGTTTCCATCCATTATTCTTTGTCTGGCCTATAGGTGCTTTAGAAAATAGCTTGACCCCCTTCCTCTCTGTGGCAGCCCCTCAAATATTGGAAGACCGCTATCATGTCTCCTCTGGTTCCTGCAACCGTTTGTTGTATGTTTTAGCCTCCAGTCCCCTAATCATCCTGGTTGCTCTTCTCTGTACTTTTTCTAGAGGCTCAACATCTTTTTACAGTGTGGTGCCCAAAACTGGATGCAGTACTCTAGGTGTGGTCTTACTAAGGCTTTATAGAGTGGTATTAGTACCTCACTTGATCTTGATTGTATCCCTCTGTTAATGCAACTTGGGATTGCATTAGCTTTTTTGGTTGCTGCTACACACTGCTGGCTCATATTTAGCTGGTTGTCCATTAAGACTCCAAGATCCCTCTCACAGTTACTGCTATTAAGCCTGGTTTCACCCAGTCTATATGTGTACTTTTGGTTTTTCTTGCCTAAGTGTAGGACTTGACTTTTCTCTACATTGAATTTCATTTTGCTAAATATGGCCCAGTGTTCTAGTCTGTCAAGATCCATCTGGATCCTGAACCTATCTTCTTGGGTGTTAGTTATTCCTGCCAGCTTAGTACCATCTGCATATTTGGCAAGTTCCCCTTCTATTCCCTCATCTATGTTGTTAATGAAGATATTGAAGAGTACTGGGCCTAAGTCGGAACCTTGTGGCACCCCACTGCTTACTTCCCTCCATGTAGACTTAGACCCATTAAGGACTACTCATTGAGTACAATTTGTCAGCCAGTTGCTAATCCATCTGGTGGTAGTGTTATCTATCCTGCTTTTTTCTAGCTTACCAAAAAGTAGGTTGTGATCTACTTTTTTACAGTAAGTAAAGGGTGCTTTTATACTCCTCTCAAACTTTTCCCCATAATTCCCAATTCCCACAATATTTATTTTCCACTCTGCAGTTCAGTGTTCTTACCACTCTTTCCACCTTTTCCACTTTCTTGCAATGTTTCTTATAATGTGCTATCAAACCTTGGAACAATACTTGATGTAATCCAAGGGTCATTATGGGTTGAGTAACTTTATAAATACATAAAAACAAACAAGCTGCAGAGCATGATAAAGGAAAATAGATTTACACTGGATTTTTCTCAAACTAGTTTTAAGTGCCCCGAATTAGAGGTTGGAATCAGAATATTGAGAACTGAGATAAGAATCCTCTAACCCTCTTTTATTAATGTGTTTATTAATCCAAGCTCTCTTTGTAGCTTTTTCCACTATGATGTTTGCAAGAAGGATGAAACTAATTATTCAATAAACTTGTAATGGGATCTCCTATTAGCTGATTGTTCTTTCTTTCTCATGAAACCTGACCAATGGAAAATTAAATGAAAATATTACTTCCTGTGATTGAGAAACTTTACTCCTGTTGTTGCAACTGAAAATTGCACTTGAAAGACGTGTTCACTGAAGAAGAATCAATGAAGGATTCTTCTGAGATAAAATAGGTAGAAATAAATCAATGCACAGGTAGTCCTTGACTTAAAACAGTTCGTTCAGTGACCATTCGAAGTTACAATAACACTTTAAAAAGGGACTTATGACCATTTTTCATTCTTACAATCATTGCAGTATCTTCATGGTCACATGATCAAAATTCAGATGCTTGGCAATTGATTCATATTTATGACGGTTTCAATGTCCAGAGGTCATGTGATCACCTTCTGACAAGTGAAGGCAATAGGGAAGAAACCAGATTCATTTCACAATGAACACAGGGTGTTCCTAATTTAACAACTACAATGATTCCCTTAACAACTGTGGCAAGAAAGGTCGTAAACTGGGGCAAAATTCACTTAACAACTGTCTCACTTATCAACAGAATTTTTGGGCTCAATTGTGGTCATAAGTCAAGGACTACTTCTACTTCTGTTCTAGCATATTTTTCTGAATTTGATTGCAGTATCTGGTGTACCACTGTATTACTAACTACTGAATACATATCTGACAAGGTTTTTTTAAAAATGGAGAATACCTTTTTATTATTTCATTGCAGACAAATCAGTCTTATTTTGCCTCATAATGCAAAATGCTCTCTCACCCAGCCTCATCTTGATGTTTCACTGTTTGTGCCTTGCTGAGCTTATTTGCTTCTTATATAAATACGGCAGAAATGGGTATGTTGCAACTGGGATGCTGAAATCCTTGACACGGATTAGTTTCATATAGATCAGGGCTGTCGAACTCGATTTCATTGAGGGCTGCATCAGGGTTGTGTTTGACCATTTGATGGCAGAGAGCTCCAGGAGGCCGTCATGGCCACAGCCTCCCCAAGTGCCATTTTCAGTGCAGAGGGTTGCAGGAGGCCATTGCAGCCAAAAATGGAGCTCAGGAAGGCTGTGCGCGGCCCTCCCGGGCCTCGTTTTACCTGGCAGAGGCACCACGGGCCAATCCTTCACTGTTTCCAGGACTGGCCTGTAGGCCAGATCTAAGCAATCCATGATCCGGGTTCAGCCCCCAGGCCTTGAGTTTGACACCCCTGGTATAGATAGTGTTTGACTTTGCGACTGGAATTTCTGTTGCAAATTATTGCAGTTGTAAGTCAAGTTGAAACTGATTTTACAACAATTTTACAGTCGTTGTTAAGCGAATCACACAGACGTTAAGCAAATCCAGCTTCCCAATGGGCCTTTTTTTGCCAGAAATTGGCAAAAAAAAAAAAAGGTGCAAATCGGGATTACATTACTTCAGGATGCTGTAAGCTGTCATAAATACTAATCAGATATCATCCACTCCAATTTCAATCATGTGACTGTAGGGTTGGTACAACAGTCATAAGTACGAATACAGGTCATAAATCATTTTTCCCCGAGTCCATTGTCACTTTGAACCATTGTTAAATGGATGGTTGTTAAGTCAAGGATTATCTGTACATAGTGCAAATGAGCATGGAATTAAAGTAAACTCTAGTCTGTGGAACTTCATTCAGTGGATTTCCAGTGGAATGGACAAAATCTGAATTCATACATCTTATCTGCGTTGCATGAACTGACATTGTCAACCTTCAGCCACTCTATGGATCAGCCCTCCCAATGCCCTTCGGTCTCACATCTCCTCTTTCAGATCCACTGTGGTCAGTTCCATGTCATTCTTTATAGCAGGGGTGTCCAACCTTGGCAACTTTAAGACTTGTGGACTTCAGAATTCCTCAGCCAGCAAAGCTGAAGTCCACAAGTCTTAAAGTTGCCAAGGTTGGACACCCCTGCTTTATAGTGTTCAGCCAATGGATACTAAGGCATAAATTATACATTAGGAAATAATGGATTTTCTGCTTTACCAGATACCCATTCCTGCAATGGATCATAAAACTGAGATTTTTCTATAGCTTGAAAGATACTCTCAGCGTGGGAAGAACATGTTTTTGTCCTCACATAGAGAAGTCTGAAAACCGAGAAAATGTCCTGGCAAAGGTGGCAACTTAAAGGACAGAAAACCAAAGATTAGGACAACGAGACAAGCTTGATCCTACAGAATGTTTAGGCAAAGCAAAATAATAACATCAGGCAATCAACCTCAGCACTGTGGTGTAGGTCTTGTGGCTTTGCTATAAAGGGAAAAAGAAGAAGAAATAACTCTGAGTCCATTTCCACCCCACTGAGGGCTCAGCTGTTATTAAGACCAAAAAGCAATGAAAATGGATTCTTCTCCTCGAAAGAATCTGAAGGGAACATGCTTGTCAAAGGTTTTTGAGTGATGGTTTCTAGCTTTCTAAGAAATACTTTTAATCAGCATTCTTGGATGTGTGTTTATCAGTCAAACAGATTCCAGGTCTGGCTTCCTGGGTGGGGAACTTACATGATGGGGAAAACATGAAATGGATAAAAAGACAATCCCAAGAGATGCCTTAGAACCGGTCATGTGGACAAGAGAGACATGAGCAAGAAAAGAGAATGTGGAGAGCTGTGAGGAGTGGTGATAGTGTAGGATGATCTATCTGAAGTTGCGACATAGGAATTTTGCTCGTTGTGGTTTTCCTTTCCTTAGTAGCTTAGTGTCCTAGGAAAATCCCCCAAGGACAATGTCAACTTTACTCTAGGGGCTCAGGGATGATTTTTATAGGAAAGACTCGTTTGCATTTGCACTGAAAATTCTTTTCTTTAAACATGTGACGTGATATTCCCCAATACAGTTTTTGCTCATTAAAGGGATGACCTGTCTCCTCATTCTAAAATAAAATGAAAGGGTTCTTATGAAGTATGATTCTGTTATAGTAGGAGAAATTCCTTAAAATATTGCCCATCCAAACAATTACTGTGGCTGTTCGTGGGAACTAAGTTGGCCTGTCCAGAGTTGGAAAGTTGGGTTTCGTTTTGTTTTTTGTTCTAATTTCCAGTACTTGCTGTACTCCTGTTGTGCAGAGTTCCTATTTTTCCCTGATTGATTCACATAGAATATTAGACAAAAAGTATACATGTTCACAGATTTTTTTCATGACTTAAATATCCCTACTAAATTCAAATTGACTGGGTGTATCAAACATTCCTATCATCCCAAGGATATTGTGAAAATATATAGTTCTACGATAGTTAATTACTGCAAATCATAGGCATCTTGTATAGTTTTCATCTCAAAAATCAAGTGTGGCATACACTTGACAGCCTGGCATAAACAATTATTGCCAGATTCTCCCTGGTTACCTTGAATCTGTTAGTTCTTTCACATTAAAAAATGCTCTCATAAGACACAGGGTATATGGTAAGTATTATATGAATAATATTTATGCTGGTGTAGAAAGTTAGCACCCACCCCCCTCCTAGAAGAATGAAATATTCTAGGAAATATTAAAAAGGCAGAATATTATATTTCCCCAGATAAGAAAAGTAGAAACATGTTTTTAAAGACAAAATAGCTCCCCCCCTCCCAAGCTACAGAGTGATGGGATTAAGACATGGCCCTCAGGACACGATACGATTAGCCCTCTACCCATCTCACCGCATGGCACCTGGCAAGATTACATCACCTAGCAAGATTCAACCAAGCCAGGGACTCAAGAAGGCAACCTACAAAGTTACTCCTGCATGGTCCCATGGGAGTCTGACAACCAATCAGGATATATTTCTTGCCATAGAACAGGAAGCAAGTTCAAAGCCCAACAGAGGTTATAAATCTTGCTCCCTCTCTCATCCATGCACTCTTTTTGCCCAGGACTTCAAACCCCATGTGGTCCTGTCCTCCATCAAACCATCTTTCCAAATAGCCTCCATGTTTCCAGTGTCTTTCTCCCCACTTGGAACTGAACCCAGACGGACATTTCTTCCAATATTGGAGTTTAGTATAGCTCAAAAAATAAAAAATAAAGCCTACAGGAAATATATAATCATTATGTTCACTATGTTTTATTCATTGGGATTTGTGTTTTATTCATCTTTAGAATGCAAAGCAGATTATGGCAATGTCTTTTTAAAGTCAGCCTTCTCTTTAAATGTGCTCTCGAAGCCTATTGCCACCTGCTTCCTTGTTGCATTAATTACTTTTGAATACTGTTTAGACAGTGTTTATATTTGTGATTCTGTTTCTATTTTCTTGCCTTGTTTCTAAATAGTTTTCATTCTACCATTTTGTGTAATGTAATTTGTGTCTGAGGAAACCTAATTAGAACAGATCTTTATTTTTCTTTGCTTAGGAGCTAAGGTGATTCAAATCAGAATTTCTAACAGTTGGTACTACAACCCCCAGAGTTCCTAGCTATCAGGGCAATGGAATTTGGGCGGTGCTATCATAAGTCAACCTGGTAGAGAAGTTTGGCTTACGTGCACACATTTTTCAAACAAATGGGAGGTTTGTTTCATTTTTTTCTTTTTAAAATATTGATTTTTTATTAATTACATTTCTTAGTACTTAATAAACATTGTGTTGTCTGGGTATTTAATTTGCATAACAATACTGATTATATTCTTAATCTCCACCACTTTTTTCCAACCATTGATAAAATAGATTCCCACGTTTGATAGTATTCTGTGTCTTCTTTCTGTTTAATTTTCAGTGTCAACATTTTTTTTTCATGCGAACTCTACATATTTGGATTTTAAAAAGATCTCCTCCCCCTTTTATCTTCTGTGTTTTCTTCTTTAAATCTTTTCTCTCCTCATCCCTATTTGGCTCACCTTTTAGAACTCCTCTACCCGTTGCAGAATACCTTATGTCACCAGACTTGAAATTCTAGACCTAGAAAACCTAGAACGCCTCCGCCTTCGGTCCGATCTAAGTATAGTATATAAAATCATACATTGCAATGTCCTACCTGCCAATGAATTCTTCAGCTTCAATCATAACAATACAAGAGCACACAATAGATACAAACTCAAGGTTAATTGCACCAAACTTGATTGCCGGAAATACGACTTCAGCAACAGAGTGGTCAATGTCTGGAATACTCTACCTGACTTTGTGGTTTCTTCCCCAAACCCCAAAATCTTTAACCTTAAACTTTCTACTATTGACCTCACCCCTTTCCTAAGAGGTCTGTAGGGGGCGTGCGTAAGCATACCAATGTGCCTACCACCCGTCCTATTGTTTCTTTTATTTTTCTTATATGTATCCATGTATTCATAACTATGTTTTTATTTATACCTATTATCTCGTAAGCAAATTGACAAACCAAATAAAATAAATCAATACATTTGGGAGAGAGAAGGGAGTTCAGTTGCTCTCACCCCTGTGACCTTTTTTTTTTTTTAAAAAAAAGACAACTCGGACCCCTTCCATCTGTCTGGATTTCATTTGTAGAAGCTATCTCTCTGTGCTTTACCAGTGTCTTGTCTGTGTTTTACCAGTGTCTGACTGTCATTCAGAAACCAAGCCGGAGGCCTTCGTTCCAGGGATATTTTCCTGGTGAGTCAGGTTCTGATACTGGATGATCAGCCTGTTGGGAAGTGGAGGAGTAAGAGGCCACTGAGACTGTTTGTGACAGAGCGTCTTTATAGCCACATTAAAAATCTGGTCAGAACAAGGGAATGCCCTGGCCCATCAGGACTAATCAGACTGGAAACATTGCCAATTTCATTTTCAGATGAAGCAAACCATTCCTGGATTTGTTATGACGAGAGGCAAGACTGGAAATCATGGGAAACCGTCCCAAATGTTCCTGTGATTATTATACTTAATCCACAAGATGTTTCTACCAACATTTTAGCAAAGAAAATCATTCACTCTTCTGAACCTATAGCCCGTAGCCTTGGGCCCTGCTTAAGATTGGTACTTCACACTGGTATTACTTGTTGCTGAAATCTTTTCTCTGCCTGCTGTCCATCTGCTACTTTTCCTCTGCTTCTGTGAGGTGTTTCTTTCTTTCTTTTTTTAAATAAATCAACTGTGGCTGACACTGCTAAGCCTGGGTCAGTTTTCTTTTATTGGAAGGAAACATCTGCTTCTGGCACTGTTCACTGTTTCAAGAATGGGAAAGTATGTAATTATGGTAACTAGTTTATGCTTTGTACAAAGTCATAATATAGTTTGTTTCATTTTGGCTTATTGTGTACTGTGAAGCCAGCCAACACAGTTTCTAAACCATGTTTTAGGGCTTACCATTGGTTACCAGCCAATTGCAGTTTATTCAATCAATGACAATCCAATGAAACAGGATTGTGGGATGTGTACACCTAGCCACTGAGTATTGGTCCAAATGTTACATATCTTACACTTTTAGGAGTAATTTAAAATGGAGGTCCTACCTCTTCTCCTGAGTAGATACCTTTGCATTCTCTTAAAGATGCTAAAATAAATCTGGCTTCAATATGCATATCACAACTCAAAATATTTTCACAATATCCAAATTTTAAAAAAAGAAGGGGGATTTGCATGGCCATAGAAAGCAGATGTTTACAGGTAGTCCTCAACTCATCAATTAATTTAGTGACTATTTGAAGTTACAACGGCATGGAAAAAAAGTGATTTATGACGTATGATGTATGGTTTTCCTACTTATGACCGTTACAGTATTCTCACAGTCACAGGATCTATATGTGGGCGCTTGGCGACTGATTCATACTTAAGACGGTTGGAGGTCCTGGGGTTCTGTGATCTCTTTTTGAAATCTTCTGACAATAGCCATAGCATTTATATACTGCTTCACAGTGCTTTACAGTCCTCTCTAAGCGGATTACAGAGTCAGCATATTGACCCCAACAATTTGGGTCCTCATTTTACCCACCTCAGAAGGATGGAAGGCTGAGTCAACCCTGAGCTGCTGAGAATTGAACTGCCAAACTGCTGGCAGCCGGCAGTCAGCAGAAATAGCCTGCAGTAGTTCCTTTTAACCATTGCGCCACCGTGGCTCAAGCAAAGACAATGAGGAAGCCAGATTCACTTAAGAACTGTGTGCCTAACTTAACAACTGCAGTGATTCACTTAACAACTGTGGTAAGAAAGATCGTAAAATGAGGCAAAACTCACTTAACAATGTCTCGCTTAGCAACAGAAATTTTGGGCTCAATTGTGTTCGTAGGTTGAGGACTTCCTATATTATAAATCTGGTTCTATAGCATTTTCTTTTGAATATCTGTTTTACGCAATGGAGTTACCAATAACATAAGGAGAGTCATTGCAACAACTATTCTTTTACTACTGTGGCTGGGAAGTGTCTATGAGAAGCCTATGAGAAGGATTAAATCAGGGGTGGGATTCAACCGGTGTTACTACCAGTTCGATGGTTATGTTTTGCGCGCTGTGCACACGTGTATAAAAACCCTTAAGCTGTGCCACCTGGGCAGCTGAAAAGCGCTGCGCGCAGATGCACAGTGTTTGAAAAGCCACTTTTTCCCTGCTTTTTCAACTTCAGCTGTGCTGCACAAAGCAGCTGAGGTGGAAAAATCAGGAAATAAAGGACAGGTAAGAGCCCAGACAGGTGGGTGGGCCAAACAGCAGCAAATACAGAACCCGTTCAGTGTCTTCTGCTCTTCAGAGCTACCAGTTCTATAGACCCGGGCAGAACCGGTAGCATCCTATCCCTGTATTAAATCATAATAGCCACCCTTTTCATTTCATGTTCCTCAGTAGCCACTATACCGCCACTGCTGAAATTGCTATTGAACCAACCACTTTTGCTTTCCTCTATAAAACTGCCCAAGTTGCTGCTATTCAACCAACCACTTGAGGCTTCATAGTGGATATGGACAGACTGCACACTTATGGACTCTGAGTATAATCTCACTTATGAACTCTGAGTATAATCTCACTTATGGACTCTGAGTATAATCTCGTGCAGATAATTGCATGCTTTCTCAGTTCCTCTCTGCCCTTTATAGAGTGTTCCAATTACAAACGTTGCTATAATCTGAAGTTGGCAGCCTATTGAGAGTTGGAACAACCCCATAGGGATTCAAGGATTCAATGAAAGATGAGCTGAGATTAACTCCAGGAGTTAATCAGTTAGACTTTAAATCCAGAATAGACATTGGATTGTCTCATTTAGGAGTCATTCCTCATCAACTGCAACACAGAGCAGTGTCTCCATTGAGAGAAACTCCCCCCCTTTTTCTCCTTCTGCCTTTAGGATTCCCGCTTTTTCTTAAAAAGCTGGCAGCGAGGCAGTGGTGGGATTCACACTTTTTTACTACCGGTTCTGTGGGCATGGCTTGGTGGGCGTGGCAGGGGAAGGATACTGTAAAGTCTTCAGTCAGAGGTGGTATTTGCCGGTTCTTCAAACTACTCAAAATTTCTGCTACTGGTTCTCCAGAACTGGTCAAAACCTGCTGAACACCACCTTTGCAGCAAGGGCTTCATACCTCATATTGACTTCTTTCTTTGGTTTTGCAATACTGAATGGAAGAATACTTCACTTTTCTTTCTCTTGCTGCAAACTAGATGCCTGGTTCTCTCCCGTGGGTTGACTGTAGGCAGTTCAAGCAGACATTATCTTTTGGACATGCTGGTACAAAATAGTGCTCTGGGTAAAGTTGGTGACACAGAATGTAACTATGGAAGTACTCTGACTCACATTCAAATCTCAGTTCTGAGAAGAAATAGGTTTTGCAGATAAATAATAAATTCTGGTTAATGGAGGACATTAAACTCCACCTTCTGAAGAAAAAAAATCTTTCTTAAACTGACACTTTCTTAAAATTTTCTACTAACATATGTCCTTGGCCCTTGGCTAGGCTGGATAAGGATTATGGAAGGTTAGAGTTCAATACGCCTGGAAAAACCCAGACTGAGCAAGGTGTTACAGGCTGTGTTTGTACAGTATCAAAGGAGGACAGCTTTTATTACTACTATTATTATTATCTCCTGGCAAGAGCTGCACTTAATTACTTGGAATAAAAAAATTAGGCCTCTGCTTATCAGCCAAAGAAGCAAAAATGTTACACACTGCCCAAACTAGTAGTTTTCCTATTAAATTTGGTGAGAAAATTGTAAGAATACTTTGGTGACTGCAAATATGAACAGGGATCACATGAAGTCTACAGTGATTGATCAGGTAGCAAATTTTTGAAGAAAGTGCTCATATTCAGGAAGGAGGAAATTAAAGACTGACTATTAATCAATCAGCATTCTCAAAATATTTTCCTCATTAGTAATAAGGGACAAAAATTCACAAGCTGTAGAGCTACCATAATTGGGCTGTACAACTCTGAACAATCTCTAGATGGCAGCAAAACATTAGGAATACTGTGTCCCTTTGCTGCCATCTAGTGTTTCCATCCATTTTTGCAGCCAGCTATGTTCACAAGACTCAGGAAGCAATCCCACTGCAGCAGCAACACCTCATGTTACCACAGTAAGGACCATCATATATCAAAGATCCTAGGTAAGGAAAGGCTCGGACATTTTTATTTTTTCAGCTAATTTTTTTCTCTTCATTAAAATATAAAATAAACTTTTCCATATACTGTATACTTCTTGCAATCCAACCTTTCCCTTCAAATTGTTCTAATTTAATACAGTTTAGTTGCTATCTTCTTCTTGTAAAACAATCTATTTTATGCTTTGCAGGAACAGACTACAGGTAGTTCTCAACTCACATCCATTCATTTAGCAGCTGCTAACAATTATGACCAGACCTTGCAGTTACCGCCATCTCAGCTTCCCCAAAATTCAGGGGGTTGGCAACCAGCATCAGAGGTGGGTATTCACCAGGTTCTGACCAGTTCTGGAGAACCGGTAACAGAAATTTTGAGTAGTTCAGAGAACTGACAAATCCCACCTCTGACTGGAGATTTTACAGTCTCCTTCCCCTGCCATGCCCACCAAGCCACGCCCACAGAACTGGTAGTAAAAAAAATTGAATCCCACCACTGACCAGCATGTATTTACAACAGTTGCAGTGTCCTGGGGTCATGTGAATGCTATTTGTGATCTTCCCACCTGCTTCTGATAAGAAAAGTCAATGGGGAAAGCTGGATTTGTTTACTGATTGTGTGATTCATTTAACAGCCAGAATAATTTGCTTAACCACAGCAAAAAACACAAGTAATCATAAAACAACTGTCAAGGCTCTGACTAACGAACCCAAGCAAATCAGAGCCCTGAGACTGAGCTTTTCAAAGATCTTGTTTATTGAGTGCATCATATTGGCATAGCTTCAAAGGAAAACCAATTCTAAATGTTTCCTGTGGTTTCAGTATAATTAAACTAGGAAATAACCCCATCCCAAGTGTCACAGGTCACATTGGGTAATTGGGTAAATTGGCAAGCTCTCCAGGCACTCCTTTCCCAACCTTATCCATTGCCAGTAGAGATGACCTTGGCTCTCACAAGAACAACTCCCTGTTGAGTCTAGCAAGGTCTTCAAACCTCCTTCCCCCTTTTTTGTGTGGCAACTGAGGAACAGAAAGATGGCTGCTGCCAGGTTTGGTATCAAGTTAACAACAATCTTTCACAATCGCTTTGCTTGGCAATGGAAATGCTGGTCCTGTTAGTCGAGGACATCAAATGACATGACAGAAAACTGGAAGTAGCCACAAGTGAAGTTGCATGCATCATGATGCCATCGGGTAAATGGCACAAATGGCATGATTTGCTTGATTTCTACAATTATGCCATTCACTCTATTTTCACCTGCAGGTGTCTATGGTGATACAAGCAAGCACCTCTGAAAGTGATTCTATACCCATGCTTGATTATTGCTGGGATGCCATAGGCAGACCAAATTCTGGATATCCCTAACAGAAATAAAGCCGTCTCTTTCTTTGAAAGGTGCATCCGCCTTTCTATGCCTGACTGCTTGTTTCATGTTCATTTAATATTTTTAAGGAAGGAACTATAGGAACTGCTAATAATTTAAATGTGCAATTAATACACCGTTCATAATATAAAGATATTATTTGAGACATTTGTCCATCATTGCTACAACCTGCCAATTTGTAACTGTACTCAAAGAACAAGAACACTTGTGAGTCTGCAGGAGAGATGTTGGACTCATTGTTTGGCTAGTCTGAGCAATCCTCTGATGCAGGAGGTGGGCGGAAACATCAAGCAGGAAAGATATTGTTTCGCAAAGTTGAAGAAAACACAGAAGGAGACAAGGCCATTGCTGCAGCAATGAGGCACCTCTTGAGATACATTTCCCCCCGTCTTTCCTTCCTCTCCAATCACAGCATGCTTTCATTCCTTGATCATCACAATCAAGTGGCAGTCAGAATGAGAATAGACCTGGAAGGGACCTTTGAGGTCTTCTAGTCCAGCCCCTTTCTCAAGCAGGAGATCCTATACCATGTCAGACAAGTGGCTGCCCAGTCTCTCCTTAAAAACCTCCAGTGATGAAGAAGCACCCACAACTTCTGAAGGCAAGCTCTTCCACTGGGTTCATTGTTCTCGCTGTTAGGAAGTTTCTCCTTAATTTCAGGTTTCTTCTCAACTTGATTAGTTTCCATCCATTGTTTCTTGCCCTGCCCTCTGGTGCTGTGGAAAATTGATCCCCTCTTCTTTATGGCAGCCTTGCAAATACTGGAATACCGCTATCATGACTTGGGGGGACATCTATCAATCACCCTCTCTAAGGATGGTTTTACACAGCATTCTAATCTGCTTGCCTGCTGTGATGCTGTCTGTTGTCCCTGAAATTATGTTTGAACATTCCAGTCCAAATCTCAGTTGGTTGGCAACAAGGTTGGATTGACTTGATGCTGAGTCTCAACTATGGGCACCATGGGGCTTGATTGGTCATTTCTCTATCTGTTGCCCTTTGCATCCATGTTGGGAAGTTCAAGTTTTGCTGACTAATTCTTCTGTGACCTCCCAGTGTCTGCCTTTTCCTTTTAGGGATTATTTCATTCCCACCATTCTCAGCTTTTTCCCTTTGCTTTCCAGATGTCTGTACTTTTGTTTGCCTTCATATTTCATACATGTGTACAGCCAGTTTGGTGTAGTGGTTAAATGAGCAGGCTAGAGAATGGGAATCCATGAGTTTTAGTTCTGTTAAAGCCATGATAGCCACCTGGGTGACTTTGGGCCAGTCACTTCCTCTCAGCCCAATCCACCTCACACGGTTCTTGTTGTCTGGAAAATAGGAGGAAGTTGTGTTGCATAAGTGTGCCTTGAGTTATTTGCAAAAATAATAAAGGTGGAATGCAAATAACTAAAATAAATATTTTATTAACTTTTATTGCACTCTTGTTGCTTAGACGTTATAAAGATTAAAGCAAAGGGAACCGGTTGTTTCTTTGTTCCTAGATTTCAGTATAGATCCATGGAAACTTTGGTGTGAGAAAGAACTGATGATTGAACTTCAAGCTAGTATCCACTGCAACTTGGTATTGTCATATTAGCATGCCTATATTACCATTTAAAGATATAAGGATATGGTTTAAAAAGGAAGCTTTGCAGTTGTGTGGGTAGCTGAAAACATGGGAACTTTAGCAGCTGTACATAGGGCAATGACCAGGCCCTGGAGGGCATAAATAGCCAACTGGAACTGGAGCTGCCAGGAGATTGGAAAATAGCATGACAGATTGTTCACTAGGAAGGGCTTAAGATGACTTAGGAGGGGCGGCAGCAGAGCCACAAAATGCAGGAAGAGGTGCATTTGCAATGGCTAGGAATGGATAGAAGAAGACGGAGTGGAATATTGATAGGAGATGATGGACTATTCTGACACTCAAGAAGAGTATCTTTACAATTTATATTGTTTTATTTGTTTCCTAGCATGATGTGACTGATTATTAGTAACCTATGACTATCACTAAGTGTTGTATCTTATGATTCTTGATGAATGTATTTTTTTCCTTTATGTACACGGAGAGCATATGCACCAAAGACAAATTCCTTGTGTGTCCAATCACACTTGGCCAATAAAGAATTCTATTCTATTCTATTCTATTCTATTCTATTCTATTCTATTCTATTCTATTCTATTCTATTCTAATGAGAATGATCCATACAGATTGTAAGCAAGCAGAAAATATAGACTACCCTATGGCTCTACCTGCAGGCAGAATGTCATTTGAATTCCTCCCCATTTCTCATTGCATCTTTGTGAATGATGTTTTTATACATATATTCATAAATTATGTTTTTCTGTTTGTGCATTGCCTGAAATCTATTCGCCAGCAAGGAAGTGTGAAAGCTCTAATACTGAAATTATTCTTGCAATTTATTTAACTGATTAGCTATTATGATTGAAATAGGAAATTTGGGCCATCTGATAATTCCAAATATACCCCAATAATTTTTGGTTGGGTACATTCATACATGGGATCCAGAAGGGAAGGGATATTAAAAAAAAAGATTGCATATATGTTCTGTGTTATATTTTAGTTGCAGAAAAAGGGAGTTTAAAAAAATTGAGAATCAGTTTTTGTGGTTATTTGTTCTTGATGCAATGCCCTTATTTTCAAATATATTAGTTATGTCTTTACTGAAATATGAACCACAGGAAAGTAAATGGGCCTATAGAATCCGGCATCCTAAAAAGCTGGTTTTGCCTACAGGAATCCTTCTGGGAAACATCCCCGATCAGCTCAACTCTTTTTCCTTTCTCTGGAAGATTTAAACATGCACAAACTGTTCCTTCCAGCCCTAACCCTAGTGAATAGGTGTGGCAATCGCCTCTAATAGACTACTTCTTCTAAACCGTGAATGAGGTCAGAATCCTATTATCCACCATGCTGTGCCAGGCAAACACAAAAAAGGGATTGTTTTAAAAAATATTTTTTTACCTAGAATCACTTCATACATAGCCTTGGACAGGTTTATTCATTAATCTTCCATCATGCCAAAATTATTTGGCAAATCTTCCCACAGTTGTTTCCCATGGGTGTGGCACATTGTAAAGGAAACAGGAGAAAGGGATCAAGGACAGTTGATTTTCTTTCTTGTAAACAAGCAAGCAAGCAAAATGCAGTATATAACAGTAATCAGGCTGGTTGTTCTTGAGTGATAGAATATAACGATCAGACTAATCTTTAAAAAGCAGAAGCCCTTTGGGTGTATTAAACCACCATTTCCATCACCTCTAGTCAACATTGCCCATGCTGGTTGAGGAATATTAAAACTGTAATCCATGGTCCAATGCGTGCTAGATGAAGAAAATCTGTGCATCCTGGCTGTGCATGTCCAAGTATGGCCACACATTAGTCCCTAAAAGAGTGGTAGTAAATAATATTGCACTGGAAAAGATGATGCATTGTCCCTCCACCATGATCCAATTCAGCTGATATTATATAGGATAACAGACCTGGTGGCGCAGTGGTTAGAATGAAGTATTGCAGGCTAACTCTGCCCAGTCTGGAGTTTGATCCTGATCGAGATCAATAAAATTAGATACCAGATTATTTCAGGCAATGTGCTGACATTGTAAACCATCCAGAGAGTGCTGTAAAGCAGGGGTACCCCATCCCACACCCCTGGGCTGCAGCCTGTACAGAACCAGGCTGCACAAGCGGTGGGTGAGTGCATGAGCACGAGCAATTCCACTTACACAAGTGGCGGGCAAAGCCGAAGCTTTCCCCTAGAAAGGTAAATGAAATACCCTTCACCATGGAGCACTATTTCAGGGTACAGATTTATTTGGTGCAGAACTCAGACAGGGTTCTTGTTCACTAGCAGTTCCCTATTGGAGCATATGACTCCTTTCTTCCTGCCATCTCCCTAACTGGCCAATAGGACAGGTTTTATCCAATCTAATGTTCTCTTGATATTTTACATAAAATCTTATTTACTCACAGTAATCAGCAGTGTCAGTAGAAATTATAATCCAAAAGTTGGATGGTGCTATGTTGCATACTTCTTTATATAGACAAATTCTACTCTTAACGGAAGAGCATTTTATATTTATTCCATATTACTCTGTATGAGGGAGAGTGTATGCATATCTACATGTTCTGTCTCGCCTTTCCTCTTTCCCAAAATATGAAAGAGTACAAACTCACACCAACACAGGCAGGCAAGCTGGCTCGGACTTCATAGAGTTATTCTTTGGAACTGATAATATTCTTGGCATTCCCACATATTCTGCCTGCCAAGTCCAAACTGATAAAGTTTTACTCATAGTCATTCACGAAGAAAATCTGAAGTAAGGTTAAACTTTGTCCCGTACAAAGTTTCAGGAGAAAACACACCCACTTTTATCCCCTGTGGGGTGTGGCTCAATAACTCAGTTCACTCTCTGACCCTCACATGCCTCCTATGTTGCTGCTCACGTTTCTCTCTACGACGCTGCTTAGGATCGAGCCAACACTCTTCCTCTTTACTCCCTGTCAGGGGCTGCTCCGATATGTCTTCCTCCTGATTAATCTCAGGCTGTTCCTCTCAGTTGTCTGATGGAACCTGAGGCATTATGAGGGAGGAAGGTCCTGGGGAGGAAGGCATTCCCAGTTCTTCCTCCTCATCTTCCAGGTCTTCTTCCTCTGACAGCATAGGCTCGGGAATTGAGGCCACAACATCTACATATATTGTATATACCAATTTCTTCTACTCAAATGACTTAAAATGTTTTTAAAAGAGCATGGTTTGTCTTCAATATGAGTTTCACACAGTAACTTTCGTTTGCAGCTATTTTTAAAAAGAGAGAAAACAAAAGCACCATCCTCTTTAAATTTAGAAAATAAATTGGGGTATTTATTCTGAAGAACATGAGAAAGCAAACTAAGGGAAGTCTTAGTCCCAAGTTTGTGGTTTAACAGTGAAATGAATTGTCTGCGGGAGTCCTAGAATTGCTTTAGCTGAAGATGCTAATAAGAGGTTGTGTAAGCATTAGTTCCAGATGTTTTAGGTTAAAAGAATGCTTGCCACACTGGGAAAGGACTGGAATGCATTACCTTTGATAAAAGCAGGGCTTTGGGGCATTCTGATACTCTCTCTTAGACCCTCAGCTGTAACCTCATTCCCCTTGGGTCTTCAAGCTGTCCTGTGCTTCCATTATTTTAGATGATTACAAGAAATTGCTGCAGTTGTTAGGCAAACACTGAAAAAAGAGAGGCCAAATTAACTTTCTGACCAAAGTTACAAAACAGCTGAGGAGATTCCACAGGAAACTATATACTTGAGTTTAAAAAAAGACTTTTGACAATGTCCTTAACCAAAACCTCCTGGGCAGGAGTGGGATTCAAATTTCTTAACAACCAGTTCTGTGAGCGTGGCCTAATTTGTGGGTGTGGTTTGGTGGTCATGTGACTGGGTGGGCATGGCTTGCTGACTGGATATGGCTTGGTGGTCATGTGACTGGGTGGGCATGGCTTGTATGTAAATATTATAAATATTTATGTAAATATTGAATTTTTTATAAAAAAGAGCAACTTTTACCCAAAATCACACAAAGCAGGTAGGCAGATTGAGTTGCTCACAGAATCACAGATTCACTCAGAGATCTACCTTTCTGCAATCTGCTACCTGAGTCTGCACTGAAAAATAGAAGCTTCTGTCCTAAGGAAGGTTCAGCTCTGCTTTTAGATTAGCAAGAAAGCAAGAAATCCAACGATTTCCTTCTTCCCCCCAGCACAGCAAAACAGCTGATAGTTGGAGTGGAGGGAAGGAAAAATAGCAACTTTTCAAACTCAGGCAAATTTGATGACGTATGTGCCAGGTAAGGAGTGAGTGGGTGGGGAGGGGAGGGGCCAGCCAGTGGTATGATTTGCCAGTTCTCCAAACTGTGCAGAATTGTAACAACTGGTTCTATAGAGCTGGTCCGAACAGGTAGAATACCACCTCTGCTCCTGGGCCACAATAATAGAAATAGGACAAGAAGACAGATCCTCTAATAGGTCAATAACAAGTTAAGAGACAAGAAATAAACTGTAGCAATGAATTATCAATGACCACATCAGAAGGAAGTAAGAATTAGGGTTTGTCTAAGATTCGCTGTGATGGCTGATTATTAACAGTTCATCAATCCCAAGTTAGAAGAGAATGCTGAATTGTATTGGCGAAAAGAATAACGTAAAAGTATTGAAAGAGATGTTTCCAAAGTAGAGCACTGAAAATGAAAAAGACACTATTTGTAAGGAGATGCACTCTGAAGCGGGTTTTTTTTAATCCTAATTTTACCTATAAGCCAGTTTTGACCATGAGTAACCAAGAAACCAATCTTGGAATTGTGGCAGGTGGTACAATGAAAGTATCCATCCAGTGTAAGGCAATTCTTATGAAGTCAAAGTCTCTTTCAGGGGTATTTTTTAGAAAAGGAATCAATAATAAAATATATATTCATACGAATGCAGCCACCCTTAATATACAATGTATAATGCTGGATTCTACACTTCAAAAGGGATATCAACCAGGAAGAGTATAGAAAAGGACATTAAAATGACTGGAGAGGGTGCTGAACAAGTCCCAATAGGAATAAAGCTACAACTTTATACTGTAAATAAAAGATGAAAAATAAGTGATATGCTAGAGGTGTATAAAATTAGCCTGGAGTAGAGAACAAGATACGGTACAAGAAAAGGTGGTTCAGGACAAACCAAGGAATTACATATTTCACTGAGCCTTATTATTCTAAAGGATTTGTTGTCATTAAATATAGCGATTCCTAGTTATCCAGTAATAAAGTGGAATTTAAAGCAAAGCAGGTCAGTTTATGGGAAACTTGGTGTAATATAAAGTGTTGTTTCTCATGTCTTGTCCCTCACATCAAGTGTGAAATGGTAAAGAATCAACAAAATGAAAACTTGTTGCACATGCCAGGAGAAATGCTAGGCTGTGAAATCCACCAAAAATAAATGAGATTCCCATAGCAAACATTCAAGGGTTACATCAAGAGTATATAACTAGCAGCCTTGTGCATTTAGCCAGATTTGCCTGCAGAAAATCTACACAATTTCCTTTCTCCTTTCCCTGCCTGTGACAATATAATGATTCCATAAATGCCAAAGGATCTCATATTGTCAAGAGTATTTTTTTACAAATGAGTTAATACATGTCAGGCTTAGTACATGTTAGTAGATACAAGGGTGATTATGGTGAACTACGTAAATAGAAAATAGGCTCATTTACTATTACAAGGCCATTGCAATTAATATTTACAAGGTTTTCTTGGGATTTTAAAACCTCCAAATTTCAAGGCCACTACTGATTTGAAGAAAAAAGCCAATATCACTATCATGCCACAGTGGACATCTACTATATTAATCAATTTAATTTAATTTCATGGTCTCAACTTTGCTGAGTTGTCAGTCCACCTGCTGTTAAGTGATGGTGCATGACCCATAACTATAAGTCAGCATCTCAAACCCACATTTCTTATTCTTGCTAACCACAGGAAGTACCTTGTTCAAATTTTTCCCCCATGAATCAATAATGTGTTTTCCTGCAATGAGCAATTATACATGTGGGTAAGTGAAGTTTGTAAAAGGGATTAGGATGACTTTGGACAGCACACTACTAGGAAAGTAGCTGTGTTGGAAGTACTCATTAGAAACCCAAAATGGAGAAATTGCCTATTGTTTATAAACAAATATGTTCCACTTGTTGCACAATGGGGAAAGAATGAAGACAAAGAGGTGGGGGGAGAAAGAATGAACAAACCAATTCTGGGTAAAGACTGAAAACTGTTTTAGAAGTGTATGTCTAATTAGGTACTTAAAGGATATCTAGCTAAAATAGTTAACCCTGCACTTCCTTTCAGAGGAAAATGATTATATTTGTCAGTTAATCTCACAGCATTATTGTTGTCCATATCTGCACACAAGTTTGTACTGAAGAAATATAGCTCAGCAATCATATGCTCATGGATAAAAATTAGCAAGAAATTATTGTGAGCGAGATAAGTGAGAAATGTGACCTAGGTGGGCCATTGTAAAATATATATATAATGAATTTTAGTGTCATAATGTCACTGGATATTTCTGCAGTAAGTCGCTCTCATTTTAGATTTGGTTCTAAGTTATACTCACATCATGCTATACTTATACTTAAAGAACATCCATGAGGGAACAGGCAAGAGGACAAATTATGCAAATTAGAGGACAGATTATACAAATGATGTGACTTATTCAGGGGTGGGATTCATCCGGTGTTACTACCAGTTCGGTACTTATATTTTGCTGCGCGCGCATGTAACACAACAAAAGCTATGCCTCCCAGACAGCTGATAAGCGCTGCGTGCGGGTGAGTAGCACTTGAAAAACACATTTTTTTACTGCTTTTTCAACCTCAGCTGTGCCGCCCAAAGCAGCTGAGGTTGAAAAAGCAGGAAATAAAGTAAGAGCCTGGGTGGGTGGATGGGCCAAATAGCAGCAGACACTGAACTGGTCTGCTGCTCTTCAGAGTTACTGGTTCTACAGAGCCAGGCAGAACCGGTAACATCCCACCCCTGGACTTATGTCTTTGCATCAGGCATTGCTATATTATTACATTATTATATGATTACATCGCAATGTCCACATTATCATTTCAGTGTTGTCATGGTTTGTTACAGACTTCTGTACACTCACTAATTTCCTTTTTCCTGCTAGTGAGGAAAGAAAGATCGTTCATCTTCACCACCACTTTCTCCTTGGGCTATTTTATTATTCTAATTTCTTTTGAAGTCCAAGAACAGAGAAAAGATTTTGTGACTTGAGCCATAGAACAAGACCAGGGGTGGGATGCAAATATTTTTACTACCAGTTCTGTGGGTGTGGCTAAGTGAGTGTGGCTAGGTGGGCAAGGTCATATGACTGGGTGAGCATGTCTTCTTCTTCTTCTTCTTCTTCTTCTTCTTCTTCTTCTTCTTCTTCTTCTTCTTCTGCTGCCTCCCCTGTGCTCCTTTTTTTTGCCTCCTGGGCCTCAGGGAAGCTCCTGGGAGGCCATTTTTGCGCCCAGGAGGCTTCCCTGAGGCCCAGGAGGCCAAAAATGGAGCACGGGGGGGGGGCAAAGCACCCCCATGCACTCCGTTTTTTACCTCCTAGGCCTCAGGGAAGCCTCCTGGGCGAAACAGTAAGACAGGGCACAGCTGATGTCAGAACAGCTGATTGTCAAGAGGAAAAGAAAAAAATAGCTGTTTTTTTACTACCAGTTCAGCCAAATGGTAACATTTTTTACTACCAGTTCACTTGAACCGGGCCAAACTAGTAGAATATCACCAGTGAACAAGATGCTAGCTCCCTGCTATCACCTCCACTCCAAATTCTATATCCAAAGGTTTGTTATGACTGAATATATCAGTCTTGAATGCATTGGAAAGCAGTCCAGTCCTCAGAGAGCTCTTGGCCCTAATATGTATATCACTTGAATAATTGCTTCAGTCTACAGCTGTTGAAACAGAGGAATGGATCCTTTGTCAAATTTTAAGAGGTGTCAACACTGGACAATCAGATAATAAACTTTATATTCTGATCATTTCATTAACAATGCTGTGAAAATTAGAGGAGTAAATGAGAGAGTAAAAATCCTTGAATTCTTCATAATGTCTGTCCTCACTTTCTACACATTAGAGTTCATGGATTGTAATGTTCTTTGTGGTTGTAATGTAATTATTCCATTAAAGAAAATCCACATACTGTTCTTTTAGTAGAGGAAAGCAATATTTTTACTCCAAAAGAAAACTATTATATCTAGGGATGTATAACTATCCAATTTGGAATTTGCTTACTCATTCCTTCACTATAAGTGGGGACAGGAGCCTGCCTTGTTTTGTTCTTTTTTCTTTTCTTATGATTCTCTATAGAACATAATTCATATCGATTATGGTTTTTTTTAAAAAATTATAATTTTTCATTTATTATACATCACGTTTCCATTTCTGCAATACCAGTGTACTGTTGTATCAAATCTCATTTAATTATACATAGTTTTATACATCCTGATTGTAGCCATTTTTCTCATAATTATACAATGTAATTTCTTTTGAATATAAATATTATTTTATATCATTTTATAACTCTTATTCTCATAGTTATACCATATAGTCTTCACCCCTAGTCACTCTATAGACTATAATTTGTAGTTAAGTACAATCCATTAGTAATATTACTTATAGCATATATACATATATATGTATATGTATGTATGTATTTACGTCTAGTTTGTTAAACTTTTTTCATTATAGAGTTACTAGTCTCTGCATCTATTTTCTAACCATTTGTACAGTAGATCTCATATTAAATAATACTCTGTTTCCCATTTATCCTTAATTTCCATAATTAACCTGTCCATTATGGCACATTCTAATGTTTTTTTAAAATACCTTTTCATCTGTAGGTATACTTTTGTTTTTCCAGTTTTGTACATATGTGATTCTAGCTACTGTTATTATATGCAGAATATCAGCAGATAGCCAGAATCTGCAAAGACGAAGTCAGGATAGCAAAGGCTCAGAACGAACAAAGACTTGCAACAAAAGTCAAAGATAATAAAAAGGTTTCTTCCAACATATAAATAACAAGGAAAAAATCAAGGAAAAGGTCCACCAAAGAGAGAAGATGGCAAGGAAGTAACAGGCAACAGAGAAAAAGCAGAACTGCTTAACTCATTCTTTGCATCCATCTTCATGCAAAAAGAAACTATAGCTCAACCCACCAAAAACCTAACTGTAAAAGTCAGATCAGAAATAAAAGTTAAAATAGGCAAAAAAAAATAGTAAGAGAACACCTGTTGATCTTGATGAAAACAAATCACCCAGGCCTGATGGATTACATCCCAGAGTTTTAAAGGAGCTGGCAGAGGTCATCTCAGAACCACTGCACCATATCTTTCAAAAATCCTGGAGCACTGGGGAACTACCAGAGGACTGGAAAAGAGCCGATGTGGTTCCCATCTTCAAAAAAGGAAAAAAAAACAGACCCAGGAAACTATAGACCAATCAGCCTAACATTGATACCCGGGAAAATACTGGAAAAGATAATAAAAAAACAGATCTGCCAACATCTAGAAACAAATAAAATAATAACTAGCAGTCAGCATGGGTTTGTTAAAAACATCATGCCAAACCAATCTTATTTCATTCTTCAACACAGTGACTAAATTACTAGACCAGCAAAATACTGTGGACATAATATATTTAGATTTCAGCAAGGCATTCGACAAAGTAGACCACAACCTACTTCTTAGGAAGCTAGAAAAAAGTGGAATAGATAGCACCACCACTAGATGGACTCGCAACTGGCTGGCAAACTGTACTCAATGAGTAGTCCTTAGTGGGTCTAAGTCTACATGGATGGAAAGTAAGCAGTGGGATGCCACAAGGTTCTGTCTTAGGCCCAATACTCTTCAATATCTTCATTAAAGACTTAGATGAGGAATAGAAAGGGAACTTGCCAAATGTGCAGATGATACTAAGCTGGCAGGAATAGCTAATATCCAAGAAGATAGGCTCAAGATCCAGATGGATCTTGACAGACTAGAACACTGGGCCATATCTAACAAAATGAAATTCAATGTAGAGAAAAGTCAAGTCCTACACTTAGGCAAGAAAAACCAAAAGTACACATATAGACTGGGTGAAAGCAGGCTGAATAGCAGTAACTGTGAGAGGGATCTTGGAGTCTTAATGGACAACCAGCTAAATATGAGCCAGCAGTGTGCAGCAGCAGCCAAAAAAGCTAATGCAATCCTAAATTGTATTAACAGAGGGATACTATCAAGATCAAGGGAAGTACTAATACCACTCTATAAAGCCTTTGTAAGACCGCACCTAGAGTACTGCATCCAGTTTTGTTCACCACGTTATAAAAAATATGTTGAGACTCTAGAAAAAGTACAGAGAAGAGCAACCAGAATGATTAGGGGACTGAAGGCTAAAACATATAACAAACGGTTGCAGGAACTGGGCTTGGCTAGTCTGGTGAAGAGAAGGACCAGGGGCGACATGATAGCAGTGTTCCAATATTTGAGGGGCTGCCACAGAGAGGAAGGGGTCAAGCTATTTTCTAAAGCGCCTGTAGGCCAGACAAGGAAGAATGGATGGAAACTGAACAAGGAGAGATTTAACCTGGAAATAAGGAGAAACTTTCTGACAGTGAGAACAATCAACCAATGGAACAGCTTGCCCTCGGAAGTTGTGGGAGCGCCATCACTTGAGACTTTCAAGAAGAGATTGGACTGCCATCTGTCAGAAATGGTGTAGGGTCTCCTGCTTGGGTGGGGGGGGTTGGACTAGATGACCTACCTAGATGTCTCTTCCAACTCTGATTATCTGTTATGTGACATTAAATATATAATTATTTTATTGTATTTCCCCAGTACCATACAGATTTTCCTTATATTCCGTTGACATCATTAATTTATAATTTCTTTCCCCCAGTTTTTGCCAATTGTCATATTGATTATGTTGTAGTGCCAAGTTTAACATTGTTCACAGGACAGTATAAACAAAAGAAGGAAGAGTGTGGTACAATAAAGCTAAATGAATGTACTCTGTCAGAGGTTTTCATGTAGCAGACAGTTTGTCAGAGTCATTAAATAGACCCTTACACTGGCAAGCACCCCCCCCCCCCATGTTGGGATGATTGGACACTGAATTTAAGCAAGAGATTAAAAGGAACTGAGTGGTCCACTGAATGGAACTCAATTAGCTTACTGACCATGTTATGTCCTTGGAACTGACCAAAGTTCCCAACCAAGTCCGTCTATACTACGGGGGCGTTTACAGCTCCCATTGGCTGGCTCCCTTCGACAGCCGGCTATAAAAGCCGGCTGCTAGGTCGAGCCAGCCGCTGTTCGCTGGGCATGTCTGCTTGTTAGTATGCAGACGCGACAGCCCTTTATTCTGTTGAATAAAGCTTGTTCTAGTTATTGCTCTGGTCTAGCCTCCCTTATTTCGAGCTACAACATTGGCGACGAGGATGGGATGTGGCTAACCAGAAGCAACTATCCAAACAGAGCTGAAGACACACCAAGCGCTGAGCCAGAGCTGCGCCATTTTGAGAGCTCGGTCAGTCGCTGATTGCTGAAGTGAAAGTAGAGCGTTTGTAGCCGCTCGGTTAGAAAGCTACAATAGTGAAAGTCGAGCGCTGAGAGCCTCAGCCGCTCAGCTCGTAAAAGAGCACAGAATTCAAACCGCTGCTGTTTGAATTCTACCGATAAGCAAAGCCGGCACTGTATTTACAGTCGCCCAAGCTCTCCAGAGAGCGCGCAATTTGAATAACTGTCAGTTACGGCGCTACAGCCATTAGCCGCCAACGCACTGCGTGAGCGCGAAATTCAAATTGTTGTCAATAACGGCGCTATAGCCATAGCCGCCAAGCGCTCACAGGGAGCGTGTTGCACAGAGAACCTCTCAGAGCTGTAAGCACGGAGCAAGGTAGGGCGCTGCAGCCACAGCCGCCTTGATCATTAGGGCCTCGTATACCCAGAGAGATTGATCAGTCTACCAAACAGACTGTTAGCCAAAATGAATTCAAATCCGGCGTTCCCACCATTTAAGCCGGATGAAGAGAAGTGGGACTCTTATAGAAACCGCTTCAATCACTATATCGATGCCATCGGTCTGGCTGATGCAGCGGAGCACCGAATAAAGTCATACTTCCTCAGCTACTGCGGGGCTGCAGTCTTCGATACCGCAACAGCCCTCCTTGCTCCACGAGAAATCAAGAGCGTTCCATGGCCAGAGCTGCTGGAATCACTTTCAAATCATTACTCCCCTAAACCGTCGCAGATCGCGAGATGTTTTGCCTTCCGGATGAGGAAGCAAGCAGATGGGGAATCCATAAATCAATACATGGCCGCCCTGAGGACTGCAGCTCTCCACTGCGAGTTCAAAAATTACCTGGACGACATGTTACTCGATCAACTCGTTTGTGGAGTCAAAGACTTAAGACTACAGAGGCGTTTGCTGGCCAGAAAAGATCTCAACCTCTCCCAAGCAGTTGAAGAAGCCTTAGCCGCAGAGCTAGCGACCCAGTCAGCCGCTGAAATCCAAGGGACCACCCCAAGCCCAGTTCTGCCACTGTTCACTCCGAGGAAGCGGTGAGTGAAGAAGACCCTACGGAACACTCGGATGTTCATCGCCTCAAACCCTTGAGGCAATCACAGGTAGGGGCAAGGCGCGGGAACAGCAACGCACCTAAGCACATCCTGTTATGCCTGTCCTGCGGGGTCCCCATGCCCGGACGCTTGCAGGCTCAGAAACGCTACCTGCAACAGCTGCAGCAAAAAGGTCACATCGCCAGAGCCTGCCAGGCGGCACACGGCACCACAGAGGTCTCCGTCCTCTGACTCTCCACCGGAGCCACAAAGGCAAGTAAAAACTGTTATACTTGCTACCAAGCTAATCACACTTTCCTGACACCTAATAAAATCACACTTTCTATTCATTTAGAAGGTAAACCTTGTCTCATGGAAGTCGATACCGGGTCAGCGCTCTCAATCATCTCGTGGAACACTCTTAAGAAAATCCGGCCCAGCCTGTCTAGGAGCCAACTCCAGAAGAGCCACCTCACCTTGAGGGACTATCAAGGAAAGAATATTCCAGTACTGCAAAGGCAAGTTCCTCGTTAAATTCAAATCCTTTAAGGGCCATCTGCCTTTAGTGGTTGTTGACGGTGCCCTCCCTAGCCTGTTGGGGTTGGATTGGTTCCCTATCTCGGTCTTAGCTTAACGGGAGTCCATGCTGTCTCAACTCCCGATGTTGACTCCCTATTTGCAGACTACGCTGATGTGTTTAGCAACGAATTAGGCTGTTACAATGGCACACCCATTTCTTTTCAGTGGACCCCAAGCAGTTCCCGTTCGCTTAAAACCGCGTAGAGTACCATTTGCGCTACGCCCTAAACTGGACGCGGAACTGGACAAATTGCTCAAACAGGGGGTGATTGAGCCCACGGATTTTGCTAAGTGGGAGACCCCAATTGTCACACCCCTTAAGAAGGATGGCAGTTTAAGAATTTGTTCTGATTATAAGACCACAATTAACCGCTACCTACAGGTTAGCGCTTACCCAGTCCCGGTAATCCAGCACTTACTCCACACATTTGAGCCTGGCACCATTTTCGCCAAATTGGATATGTCACAGGCTTATCAGCAATTTCCTGTTGACAGTCAAACGGCCGATTTACAAACTATTGTCACTCACAGAGGGGCATTTAGGTGCCGGCGTCTCCAATTTGGCGTTAGTGTTGCCCCAGGCATTTTTCAGTCATTAATGGAACGTATACTCCAAGGCCTCCCTGGCGTCGTTCCTTATTTTGATGACATATTGGTCTCAGCCAGGGACAGACCCCAACTTTTCCAAAGAGTCAGAGCGGTTTTAGACAAGTTCAGACAGCATGGCCTCAAGCTAAAAAGGGAGAAGTGTGCCATCGCCACTAAACAGGTGGACTTTCTTGGGTATAGAATAGACGCATCTGGCATCCACCCGGTGGAATCTAAAGTCAAAGCAATTCACGAGGCACCCACGCCTTCCACAAAGTCTGAATTACAGGCTTTCCTAGGCTTATTAAATTTCTACGCTTCATTCCTACCCCACAAAGCGTCAGTAGCCGAACCGTTACACAGACTTCTAGACAAAAATGCACCGTGGCATTGGGGACCCAAAGAGGATTATGCCTTTAAAGCAGTCAAATCGCTGCTCACTTCAGACGCTGTCCTAATCCAATTCGACCAGCGCCTCCCTTTAGTCTTAGCAGCAGACGCATCCCCTTCGGGATTGGAGCTGTCTTAAGCCACAGACTCCCCAACGGCTCCGAGGCACCAATCGCTTTCTTTCCAGAACCTTTTCACCAACCGAGCGTAATTACAGCCAAATTGATAAAGAGGCCCTAGCCGCAGTTGCTGCGGTAAAAATTCCACGAATTTCTTTTTGGTCACAAATTCAACTCATCACTGACCACAAGCCGCTTCTGGGGCTACTGTTGGGGACAAACAAACATCCCAAATCTTGTCACCCAGGATGACAAGGTGGACCTTGTTCCTGGCGGCCTACTCGCACAAACTCGTTCACCGCCCGGAAAAACCTAAGCCACGCCGACGCCCTCAGCCGCTGCCCGCTGCCAAACCCTGTGGAGGACCCAGCTCCGGTCCATGCCATCTTCGATGTCAGCGAGCTCAACCTACCTGTCACCTCAAGCGACATCGCCTTTCACTCCAAAAAGACAAAACAATCGCCCAGGTTCTGGACTGGGTGCGGAGGGGGTGGCTGGTCACTAATTTCACAACTGAATTCACACCATTTAAAACCCGCCAGCAAGAGTTTTCTAGTTTACAGGGCTGCCTGTTGTGGGGAACCAGAGTCGTCATCCCAAACTCCCTGCGCACACCTGCCCTGAAGGCGCTGCACGAGGGTCACCCAGGCATCGTCCGGATGAAGGCGTTGGCTCGGAGTTACGTCTGGTGGCCAGGCATGGACGACGAGATCGCCAAATGGGTAAGCTCTTGCCGACCCTGTCAGGAATCCAGGCCAGCACCGCCAATCACCACCCCAACCAAGTGGGAGAGTGCCAATGCACCGTGGTCTCGGCTGCACATTGACTTGGCCGGGCCAATGCACGGCAAAACCTTCTTGGTGGTCATGGACTCGTATTCCAAGTGGATCGACGTGGCCCTACTACCCACGACCACCACCCGGGCAGTTGCCCAAGCCCTGACCCGTTTATTTGTAACACACGGGCTGCCTGACACTCTAGTCTCGGACAATGGCCCCCAATTTACGTCTACAGAATTCAGCCGGTATGTCACCAACCTGGGCATCCGGCACATCTTAACAGCCCCCTTTCATCCTGCCAGCAACGGGTTGGCAGAGAGAGCCGTAGGTCAACAAAGGAGGCGTTGGCCAGATTCAATCAAGAGGACTGGCACTCTAGGCTCTCCCGTTTTCTCTGAGCCAACACACGACCCCTGTACGGTTACAAACAAGTCTCCTGCCGAGCTCCTAATGGGCAGACGCCTGAGAACAGTGCTAGACAGGCTACATCCCCATTATTGCCCTGACACTCCTATCGGGTCTGATGGTAGGGTCAGAGATTTTGTGTTGCAGGACCCAGTGTGTGTCAGGAACTACGCCGGCGATCCGCTATGGGTACCCGGGAGAGTCGTGGCCATCACCGGTCCGAGATCGTACCAAGTTCAACTGGAGGACGGGCGAGTTTGGCGGAGACATCTGGATCAAATAAGGAAGCGCCAGAGAGGTCATGCCAATGCTGAACCATGGTCTCCGGTAGACCTCCAGTCACCACACCAGAATCCGATCGAGGACCCTCTGAGGGGCCTGTCACCACCGGCCGAGCGAGAGGAACGGACGGTAGACCGGGACCGTCCGCCAGAGTCATCAGCTTTGCCGACCAGCGATGCCACCGGGTTGTTGGACAATGACTATACTACAAGCCAACCCGGTGGCAGAGACTGTTCACAGACGCCAGAGCTGGTCCCAGAGCAACCCCGCTCTCCAGCACCCACCAATCCTGATTCTTTGAACTCTGTGCCACTCAGTGACTCGCCAGAACTGCGCCGGTCCGGGCGCCCGCACAGACCGCCTGCATATTTAAAAGACTATTCATGTTCGCATCTGGGGGAAGGGGTGTTATGTCCTTGGAACTGACCAAAGTTCCCAACCAAGTCCGTCTATACTACGGGCGTTTACAGCTCCCATTGGCTGGCTACCTTCGACAGCCGGCTATAAAAGCCGGCTGCTAGGTCGAGCCAGCCGCTGTTCGCTGGGCATGTCTGCTTGTTAGTATGCAGACGCGACAGCCCTTTATTCTGTTGAATAAAGCTTGTTCTAGTTATTGCTCTGGTCTAGCCTCCCTTATTTCGAGCTACAACAGACCACTTGATTTTTTTAAAAAAAAATCTTCAGTATTGTTGTATTAATGGTTGCTGCTGTTGCAACCAGCTAAAAATGAGCCAAAAGTGTGCAGCAGCAGCCAAAAAAATCCAATGCAATCCTAAATTGTATTAACAGAGGGATACAATCAAGATCAAGTGAGGTACTAATACCACTCTACAAAGCCTTAGTAAAACCACACCTAGAGTACTGCATCCAGTTTTGGTCACCACACTACAAAAAAGATGTGGAGACTCTAGAAAAAGTGCAGAGAGAAGCAACCAGGATGATTAGGGGACTGGAAACTAAGACATGTGAAGAACGGTTACAGGAACTGGGCATGGCTAGTCTAGTGAAGAGAAGGACCAGGGGAGACATGATAGCAGTCTTCCAATATTTGAGGGGCTGCCACAGAGAGGAGGGGGTCAAGCCATTTTCCAAGGCACCTGAAGTCCAGACAAGGAATAATGGATAGCCTCAGTCCCAACACGTTTAGGTGGGTCCCTGTTAGACTTTCCTTTTGTCTCAAAACAGAAAGGGAGCAGGTAGGAATTTCTAAAGGGGGCAGCTAGGAATTTCCACTATTCTTCCACTTCCTAATCTAGAGAAATTTGCATACCCAGGCAAATAGATCTTATTCTTGTGGATCTGGAGTCTGGACAATCTCTAGCAGGCATTTGGGGGTTTCCCAGTGAACTTGCAGGCAGTTTAGCACTTAAAGGTGACATGAGAACTTGATGTGATTGTTCCTAAGCAGCTTTCCTGTTGACAAGCCTTTGACAGTTCTTTGGTTACTGGTAACCTCTGAGAAAGCAAAGAAGCAAAGAGATAAATGCACTGTTGGAAGCTCAGGTTTGAGCACCCTCCATAGCAATTTGGGAAGTAACATATATTTAGTTCTCCTCCTAATTGCTTTGACAAACTATTGTCATGCTACTTGTAGATTTCCTGTAGATCTACCTGCTGTGAGCATTTCACAGGGCATTTTGCAGATAAAATCAGCCAGATTTGCATAAGTTCCAACTCTTCATGGTCAGAGTCCATTGGGGTGACTGGAGCAAGGTCTTAGCCTTGTAATCTGGGTCCAGTCCTGGCCTATGAACTCAGTTGAATTGGATACAGTGTTCACTTTCTTGTTCCTGGCCACTTGTCCCTGGCACTTGATCCTTGGCTCCTGGCTTCTGAGGTTAGAGGAGTGATGACAGATTGCCTCCAACAGGTGGTCAGTGACTGCTGATGGGAAGAAGTGTTGCCAGCGCATTTAAAAGAAGCGGTAGTAGCCTTCTCAAGAGGCTCTCCCTAAACACATCCACATTTGATAGTTATTGCTCTGCATTTAACCTTGCTTTTTTTGAGGAAGGTTGTTGAGACCATGGAGAATACACACCTTCAAGACATACCAGAGGAAATACATGAACTGAAACTTTTAAAAAAAAATTTTTTATTTATTTTAACAACAAAACAACATAGACATACCACATAAAGCATAAAAATATCAACCTTCTTCATAAATTTACAAACAGTGCATCGGTTGGTTTACCACTTTTTTTTGTGTGCATCCATTTCCTAGTCACTAATATAATTATATTACATAATAGCTCATATTATCAATCAATAATTGTATAACCTAATATCATAACTAAAAAAATCATTTATCTATAATTTTGTTAATTCATATTTTAACGAGATAACTATAGTTTACTTAGTTTATTTTGCAATAAATCATAAGATCATACCAAATCTATCTTGATAATGTTTTATAAAGATAATATCAAAAAAAAAAATGGAAAAATTTTTTTTATGCTAAATCTGAATATTCTATTATTATGTTTTATTATCTAACCATTGATAAAAAAGATCCCAAACTTCATAAAATTGTTTATCTTCTTGTTCTCTAATTTCAAATGTCAATTTACTCATTTCAGCACAATCCAATATTTTCTTAATAATTTCTTCCTCTGATGGAGTTTTCTCACTCTTCCAGTTTTTAGCAAATACAATCCTAGCCGCTGTTAATATATTTACAATCAAATACTTCAAATTTTTATTATATATATCAGGTAAGATTCCCAATAAAAAAATCTCTGGTTTCAAGTCTATATGTGTCTTTGTCATTTTTTCCAACCATATGCGAATCTTAGTCCAATATTTTCTAGAGTCCTCACAAGTCCACCCCATATGGTAGTATGAGCCAGGTATCTGATGACATTTCCAGCACTTTTCAGGTTTGTTCTTAAACATTCTTGCAATTCTTGTCGGGGGAAAATGTCACCTGTAAAACATCTTATACAAGTTTTCTTTATAAGCTGTTGACATTGTCATTTTATAATTTTGAGACCACAATTTTTCCCATTTCTCCAAATCAATCCCATATCCAAAATTCTTCCCCCAAACAATCATCGTTTCTTTAACTTGTTCCTCCTCTAATAAAATTTCCAACAAATAACTGTATAATTTTTTAATCACTTTTTCATCAGTACCTGTCAAGATCCTATCTAAATCAGTCAATTTATCATAAAATCCCTCCGCTTTAGAATCTATAAGATACCTTGAATGTATTTGCACATATGAAAACCAATTCATCTTTAGAACTGAAACTTTTTTATTTAGCATTCAGACACTAGGCACAAGACCGAGATGCCATTGTTTTTCTGATTGATCATTTTTATTGTGACTTTTGTTGCAACTGCATCCCCTCTTGCAATTCTGGGTGACTGGGCAGCTTTTGATACCTTGGGTCATGGAATGCTTCTTGATCAAGCTCAGTGGCTAAATGATTGGGGAAAACTGTTTTGCAATGCTTTTACTCCTTTTCAATGACTGGTTCCACTCAGTAATAATGGAGGAGAAAAGGTCAGTCAGGTGGCCCTTGGAGTAACTGCTGGAATCCTGACACCTTTCTTTACAGAGTGCCACAAAGCTTGGGTCTCTTTCCCCAACTTTTTAATGTTTATACAGTACATGAAGCTACTGAAGGAGGTCATCTGACAGTTCGGGATTTGGTATGAACAGTATGTTGATGATTGTCAACTGTACATCACTACAATGAGTCCTAGATAATGTCATTATGTTCTTCACCCAAAATCTGGCAGGCCTGGGTGGTGAGGAAATAGGATGAAAGTGAACTCTAACTTAGTTGTCTGTCTATTATGGGTTGCTGATGTCTACAGATGTATCTTGATAGATGGCACTGCCCATAAAGAAGCAATTTTATGTCTTGAGTGTCCACCTGGAATCATAGATGGACAATAGGAATCTGTGCCAGGAATATTCTTCTCCAACTTCCACATGCAATCTTCCTGAATGGAAGAATTTCTCAGCAGTGACACTGGTATAGATAACTGCAATGTGCTCGTTTTTTAAAACTACCAAGAAGCTTCAAATAGTCCAGAATTCAGCCTCCGATTTATTGGTGGAGATATGCTGACACGCACACATGACCTGAACACTCCAGGCTCTGCATTAGCTGTGTATTAGTGCCTTGGTGTAAGTTAAAATGTTGGTTTTGATCTTTCAAACCCTATTTAGCTTCACCGTATCAGTAAAGCTGATGCTGGAGAATCTAATCCATAGAAATGTATGCCATTTCCCAACCTGACTCTCTTCACCAGTGCTGGATTACAACCCATATATGTGTGAATTATATGAACCTATAATCCACAGCCTATATTAGTATAATCTTTGTTGGCTGGGGCATATGAAGATACAGTTTTTCATTCCTACAGATCCTTCACTTGATGAAGATGGACTTACTTCATAATGCATTTGTTAATTTTTAAGACACAATGAAACCCCTATCTTTATCATCATGCTTGTGTTTCCCTCACGTGTCTTATTATTTCCAATCAAAATGATAACATAGGCAGCAGCTTTGGAAGAACTATACTGAAGGTCATACACGCCTACTGTCATTTTCTATTCCTCTTTACTCCTCTTTGTGGTTTTTGTACCTATTATGAGGCCATTTCAACTTCAGCATGGTCTTCACCTCTTTCTTGCACTATTGTGGTGAGAAAAACTGTGGGCTGTTTTTGATCTTTCCAGGAAAATCCCCTACCCTACCTATTGCCAGAAGAATAGGCATAAATGCTGCAAGTCATAAAGGAGTTGGGTAAGGTAGTTCACTGGGGCTGTGCCTTCAGTGCTGTTCTCCTCACTGTCTGCTGTTTGGAAAAGCCACAGTAAGTCCTGCCCAGAGGAGCACTGGGCAGGTGTCAGCAAGGGGCAAGGTCTATAAAGGGAAATGGCTCCATCTACTGTGCCTAATTTGTACTGAATACCACACTCAGGAGAATTTCACTTACATTTTCTTCCTCTTTGAAAGAAATTTAAGAAGCAAATTCCTTGTTACCAAACTGAAGGAGAACTCATGGGAAACAACGCAACTCATTTTCCTGCACTGCATTAGCTGAAATAGCCCAATGAAGAAAGTTATATTTCCATCATTCACAGAGTTGTATAAGACCTAAAGACTTGCTAGAAAAGGCATTTTGCCAAATTTACTCTACTTGCTAGACATTTTTCAACATCTTTTTTTATCTGAGCATAATAAAAGAATCTATAAAGTCAACATAATTCAGCTCACCTATAGGTCATATAAATTATTCCTCCACACATAGGCTGCCATTCTTTACATCTGTACTTGAGAAAGTAGTATTCCCAGCTTTTTTTAAGCAATGACTTTTGTGTAAGAACTGTGCCTTTTCCTCAATAGCAAAGCTGCCTTTACTGATGGCTTGTTAAAGGGACAAACACTGCTTTTAAGGACACCAAATTGGTGGCACTAATAGCAAGAGACCAGCTTTGCTAATGCATAGTTGCATTACTTGCAGAACTTTCTGATAATCACACTGTTACTGGTTTCGGTGGAATTCTGAGTAGAGATATCAATTGATATATAGCTGCTCAGGTGAATGATTTTCTTAACATTCTATTTATGTTTTCCTTAAATCATAAAATCTATAATCCTGAAAACCACGTCTAGAGTTCTTCCTAACAATACATTTGTCTGGGGGATAAAAACTCAAACCCTAGAAGCTACTTTAACCCCACTGAGTGATACCCTCCATTGTTATCTATTCCCATGGCAAATGTTTCATTTTTATGTTTTTTTTAAATGAAATGCTACATTAATGAATGTGCTTCTGGTGCAATCTCAAAAGGACTGTTTTCTTCCGCTGGTCTAAATCAGTCATGTGAGACAGGGTGGTGACTGCATTGCATTTAGGACAAAAGCTTGAGTTTAAGAGACCTTTAGAAAGTGGGTCTTGATGGCTCAGTGGTTGAAGACACTGAGCAGAGCTGACCGCCTGGCTTTGAGACCCGAGCACCATGGGATGGGATCAACTCCCTTGCTTTCCCCAGCCTCTGGGCACTTATATCTCGGAGGACCTCCAATGGACTATGAATGCTAACATGGTTGTGAAGAAGGCACAGAAGAGGCTGTACTTCCTGAAAATGCGCAGGAAGATAAATCTATCTGAGCATCTACTTCTGTCCTACTACCGCAGCACCATTAAGAGTGTCCTGACATAACGCATTCTTGCATGGTATGGGAGCAGTTCTGTAGCAGACAAATAATCTCTACAGAGAATCATTCAAAACTGCCCAGAATATCATTGGACTCCAGTTACCAGCCCTGGATGACATCTTTGCATCTTGCTGTTTGAGGAGGTTGCACAACATTCTCAGAACCTCTTCCCACCCTGCTTACAATCTTTGTGAACTGTTGCCTTCTGGCAGAAGATACAGAACAATTAAAACTCAGACCACATGTTTTCTGAACAGTTTATCCCAGAGCTATAATTGCACTTAACAATGAACTTAAGGTCCACCATCAGTGAGCTATTGGACAGCATTAGTCTGTTGTGTGGAAGCTTATGTGTGTTTTAGGGGGCGGGGAATTTTGGTAGGTGGGAGGTGTTTGTCATGTGTGTGTGCGTGTTGGGTCTGGTTTCTGGGTGTTACGTGAATTTCATTGTATGTTTACTGTGTATATCCATACAATGACAATAAAGAATTCAAATAGCTTCTGCCCACCTAGAGTTTGAAAGCATGCAAATGTGAAAAAGGGTTTCAAGGAAGTAGGGTTGAGGGGGGAATAAAATGGAAAGAATAGCGGCAAATAAGATATATACTGTTTATGAACGGAATGGAAATATACATCAGAGGGAGGGAATGAAGGTCAATATTTCTGTTTCATCTTCATTTCCATAGAAATGAACTTAAAAAGAACGAGAAACTAATTAAAATTAGAAAATAGAATAGAAATGCTAAAAAGTGGCACAGTGATTAGAATGCAGTACTGCAGGCTACTTCTGCTGACTGCCAGCTGCCAGAAGTTTGGCAGTTCGAATCTCACCAGCTCAAGGTTGACTCAGCCTTCCATCCTTCTGAGGTGGGTAAAATGAGGACCAAATTGTTGAGGGCAATATACTGACTCTGTAAATCACTTAGAGAGGGCTGCAAAGCACTGTGAAGCAGTATATAAGTGCAATTGCTATTGCTATTTTGGGTGGCCTGGGGGTGGGGCTGTTCTCTATCCACTGTCTACCCAACATAGCAAACCCCTGTCAGGCTCTTCTTGAAGGCCAGGAATGTAGGAGCTGATCTCACCTCCAACAGATCTCACTTCCAGAGGGCAGGGACCACAGCAGAAAAGGCTCTTTTCCTGGTGTCTGCCAACCAAAATTCTTTGGCCAACAGGATCCAAAGTGGGCCCTTTTCACTGGAACAAGTGGGGTGAGCTAGTCCTATCAGGTTGGGATGGTTCTGCAGATACTCTGGATCCATGCCACAAAAGGCTTTAAAGGTGATGACCAAAATATGGTACTTTATGGCATGCATGTAGAAAACAAGACAAAAAAGCCTTTCAATTTTCAGAATGAGAGCTTCAAAATAATAAGGTAAGCAAGTATTTTAACTTTCCCAAGTTCTTTCTAGCACTTCTTTCAACTCCCAAATAAATACCTTAAAATGCCAAGAAGCACTGTAACATTTCATTTTAAGGATATCAGCATAAAAATAGAGCAACTGCACTCTAAACTCCTAAACAGTTATCAGTTTAGGGAAGAAACTCTGAATCAGAAACAGAGCAAGTTAAGGGCCGGCATCCTAAACAAACGTCTAGCCAAAATCATTCAAATTCTCTCTAAATTCAAGATTTGTTCCAGGACTGAGCAGAGACCAATTAAAGATATAGGACAAATTCTTTGGCATCTACCTAAAACTGAAAGTAAATCTTTTTCTGGGCGCTCTTCTCTATCCACAGTGCAGAGTTGCCATGTCACCAGAAGTGGTAGGCAACTATTTCTGGAGGAGAGACAGACCTTGTCCCTTTCTATTAAACACTCCCATGCTGTCAAAGCAACTCCAGGGCATGTTTTTCTGCTCTGCTTCCAAAATATACTTTTCGATGTGCAAGCTTCATAATAAAGAATTATGTATAATGTGAAGGTTCATGAATATCAACAAAACCCAGTTCACACAGTCGTAGTTTACCCATATGTCATCCCAAATTGCCCACAGCAACACTGGTTACACTGAAAGTCACACTTACTGAGCTATAATAAGGGTTCAGAGTGATATTTACTGGGCCATGAATTAAAATATTTTACCTACTCTTACATTTACCAGTATTTTTCTTGATTGTTGTTGCCCATGCCATTATTATTTTTGTTTTCCATCTTCATTCACAGTATCCTAAAGATAGAAATCCTATGTTAAGAATAAAAATAGGGTAAAACTAAGCCTTTGTTGTTTGACATTGTTAATATAGGCAGTGTCTTGCTACTGCAAATTTTGGTAACTTAGCTGAACATAGATTCTGCAAAAAAGAAAAGTTTGGCAGTAATACAAAAATCAAAAAAATCCTCCAGTAATTTTTTCCATCTGACAATTCCTATGATAATACGTTTATAAAATATTTCCAGATTACATGAAAACATGAGACAAAAATAAAGTTCCTTAGAATTATTATGTTAGGGATGACCTGAAATGTCATTTACTCCAACTTTCTGCTCCGAGCAAGATTTTCTAAATCATTTCAGACAGAAGGGCATCCAGCTTCTCTCTGAAGAGAACATATTACTTTATAAATCTGCCTATTCCAGTGATCGTTATCTCTTATTGTCAGGAGATTCCTCTTAATATCTAACCTGGATCTACTTCTGTGTAGTATCGACTCAATGCTGGTCTTGTCCTCCAGAGTGAAGAGAGTAGGTTTACCATCTTCTCTATATAGCATCTCTCTCCCCCCTCAGTCTTCTCTTCTATAGGCTAAACATACCCAATTATTTAGGTATTCTTACCATGCTTGGTTTCAAATTATCTTGCTCATCTTGGTTATCTCTTTTCAGGCCCCAAGAATAAATAAATATGCATGGAGTTACCTTACAGTAGCTTTCTTTATTATTCTTCATTTATAGACAGAATCTTGCTAGACTAGAGAACCTATCTGCATAACAATAGATACTGTATACTCTGTAACCTGCTAGGGAGGCACTGTCTTGACCCTCTTCCTGAGAACCAAACCTTTCACCCTTCACTGCCATTTGTCCTCTGGAAAGTAGCTGCACTCCCTGGGACTCCAGACTACATTCCACTACAGACCTCCTCTGAATTTGTTTCAGTTTGTTGATAATCCTCCAAACTGCTGGAGCAGCTGGTGGACATTTTCATTTTTATCTCCCATCTCCCATCTGCCAATCCTATCCCTTTTCCAGAACTACGGTAACAGCTAGGCAGACATGGCAAAAGGCAATCCCAGCTGCCTGCAGACCAATAGACATCCTTCAAAGTGTTTTTGCTTGGATGCATTAGCAGCTGCAGGGCTTAGGCCAATGACATTCCTTGGCATGACTAGGTTTCCATTGCCTGGATCTTTCACTGCCACATTTCTATCTTTCTGCAGAACCTTGGTCTACATTTTAGAATATGAAACTATTGTACAGTAATCTGTTTGGTGAGTTATCTCTTGCTCAACTGGTTGGCACATCTTTCATTTTGGACCATTTTTACTGTGGTTTGTATATATTTCCTATGGGATCATTTCTCGTTTTTCATTTATTTCAATCCTGTAAATTGAAATTTGGAAATATCAGTCTTACCTGAAAAGGTTGGATGGAAATGATTTTCTGCCAACTATGGAGATTTTTATATACAGTACTGTACAGTAAACAAGTTAGTGAAACTACAGATACCAGAATTAGTCTGCAATTATCTGAATAAGCACTAGGTGATACCAATGAGAGAAAATAATTATTTTTTGCCATCTAGTGGTCAGGAATATTTTTGTGTCCTAGTCTGGTAGCACTAGACTATTGAAATCCCATTGGCAAATAGCTTTAGCTTCAGGCAATTTTTTTCCCTTGACCTATTAACTTTAATTCCTAAATTGTAAGTAGAAATTCAATAGGTTTAGCACATTAGTGATGCAAACTTATTCCTTTCATGAAAATGGTGTGTGCTCTCTGCAGTTTTTCCTTCTATTTGGGACTGACAAGATCATATAGTGTTTTTTCACTTAGATTGTTTCAGCAGTTGACAATTTCTGCCTGGGCTTGGAAGCTAAGCATGGTCACATTTGAATGGAGGGGCACCAGGGAATTCCAGGGCCATAGATTAGATTGGAAAGTTTTTTTTAAAAAAAGAATAAAATGATGCCAAATCATTTTCCATACCAGTATCAACAGGAACCAAGTTCAACTTGAAGGCGATGTTACTTTCTAGCTAGAAGTATTTATGTTCTAGTGTGTTTTTAAGGGTAGACATAATGATTGTGGAACCATCTTTGGAACAAATAAGGAGGCTGTTTAAATTTAAAGCTGTTTTCTTAACACTCTAGGTCCCTTCAAACCCTTACAAGGGATAAATATGACCTTACAAGCAAGCCAAGCATAACTCTTTTCTGCCTTAAATGTTGGGAGTCTCATTCACTTTATTGGCCCTGTGTCAATCAAGATGTGTCATCATGACCTGAAGCCATTCAGAATAAGAACAGGGGATGTCTGTGGGGTGACCATACTGTTCCAACTTCTGCTGTGTGATAAGATTGACTAAAACCACTCAGTTTTTATAGACACAGGACAAAAATAATGTGGCAACATCCAAAGAGAAGAGAAAACAGTACTAAAATTTAACCAACTCCCTTTTTCATCATGGTCTCATAATATATACATGCTTTTTTATCCTTGATAAAATGGGAACATCCAGATACCTCATTGCACTGCTCTAAGGTAGCTGTACGTCTCTTTGTTCAATTTATTTAACCTCATGCCATCATTTGTGTTGTCTATTTTATTCATCACTTGTTTTCTGATTGAGTTGTAGAATATTGTCTCTCAATATGAGCAACTTTAAGGTGTGTGGGTTTCAACTCCCAGAATTCCCCAGCCAGCATGCTTCTGGGAGTTGAAGCCCACACATTTTAAAGTTGGTTAGATTGAGAAACACTGCTGTAGAGCATTCAGAATTCCCCAAAAGGGGATATTTTAATTCACAACCTGAAATGCCAGTGATCTTGTGTACAGGGCATTTTCCCACACTTCATGTTAGCTGCCCTAGCAGAATTTTATGCCAACAGGCTATTAAAAAGGCAATGAAGTAACAATAGTGTTGACACTGCATCTTCTCTAACCCTAACCCAATTATCTACCCACCCAAAATGGAATAAAGAAATGGATGGAATATCAGGACACCGACAGAGTGCTATTCTTTGTGCAATTAAAAGGAAGATTTGTATCATGTTCTATATGCATGTTGAGAGTGGTAATTATGAAAATAATTAGCCTCCAAGCTACTTTTGAAAAATTGGGGAGCAGAAACAGTGGCAGAGTCAGGTGTCCTAAATGTCCTCCTATTAAATCTTCACTATAATCACCTTTTTTGTCATAATTGCATATGGAATCATTCCCTGCTGCTATGCATTCTTAAGTACACTCTGAAAGTATGAATCCGGTATTCCCTTGTGATTTGTCTGTAAGGAGTTGCACTAGATAGTTACAGATGATAATGATGTGCATCTTGGAACTTTTAATTTGGCATAATCATGTACCATTTGATACTGTGTAAAAAAAACCCAACACTTTCCTAAAATGAGAAAAATCAGACACAGGGCCACAATCTGGAATATGCTACCAATAAAGAGTGGGAGTAGCACAAGGTAATTTCCGGTTGCAAATTTGCTACATGCCCACAAGTATAAAATGGAACCATTTACCATAAGTAATAGCAAAAGATGGGATGGGGGAAAGGAAAATAGGAAATGTAAGGTACAAAAATAATAGAACGGCTTCCTGCAAGTCTTCATCTGACGAATACAAATTGTTTCAGCTACAGCTATTGTTTATTGCTCTATTCCTTGACTATTCTTACACCAGGTTGTTGCAAAGCCTAATAAAGGAATTAATTCTCCTTCAATTAGCCCCAGATTCACCGACCTCTATTTCTATATAAAGCTGGTAATGTTGTACAAAGTAAAACAGTTTGGGGGGAAACAGTGGTCTCCTTACTTGTTCTGTTCAGAAGATATATTCCATCATTTCTAGTGAGCATTTGTGATAGCAGAATTTATAATGGCCTCTCTGGAAAAAGTCTTTATCTGAGATGAAGACTGGACTAAGCCCATCAAATCTGGTAACAGCGGGCCCCTGGAGCCTTGGTAGAGTCAGGCTTCCATACAGTCCTGACTCTCAAGGCCTGACTGTAGCAGAGAGGGTGTCCAGGGCAGGGAGATAAAGTAATACCAGATTGCTCTGAGAAATACCTTGGAAATAGTGGCCTCTTGGGGGATAAAGGTCAACTCTGGCCCACCACAAAGCTACAATATGTGGATTTTGGCTATGGAGGAACTTGGTGGGAAATGCTGACAGTGACAGAATGGGAAACAGGAAGCTGTCAAGGTTAGTGGTGGGAAATACACTGGCTTAACTGCTGCCATACCACAAATAACAAACCACCCAGTTCATGTCCTTGGTTCCCATAGTTTAGCTGCAATGCATTCCTGTGCAAAATTACATGGATCAGAAAGCACTGATGGAAGTGAAGTAATAACCCTATCTTCACTTGCCTGAAAGAAAATGTCACCTATCAGAGAAGATTGGAGCAAGCCTACAGGTTTTCTTTGATCTCATTTTCTGCCTTGATTAACGGTCATTCTAGCTGGGCATTACTGAGTTGAAGTTCAACAAAAATGAAGGTTAGCAGATTTGCTGGGCTTCGTCCTGCCTTCCTCTCAGATGAAGATTTTCATTACTCCTTTTAAAAATGTACAAATGGCCTTATGTTCTTTTTTTTTTACTGTATGAAAAGAATGGAGCACATCTAGCTGTGTAGGGCTAAACATCCAACCAATAAGACTGAAATAACCCTCTCAAAGAATAGCAGGAGAACATTTTTTTTTAAAAAAATATTCCTACTCAAATAACTGCAAGAGATTCAACTTCACTCATTTCCTGTTTCAATTCTTCATCAAGTAATAGTGGCGATGAGCAAAACAGTCCCACATTTTCAATTTTACAGTTATATCAAGTTTGGTTTGGTTGTCTTTTTAATATTTGGAAATACATTTTCACTACTTTTTAACTTTGCTCCAAAGGATCTTTTGCTCCAGACTAATGCATTTTTGCTTGTAATCTTGCCTACTTGTTACATTTCATTCTATTTTGATGAATTTTGTACAGGCAGCCATACTCTGCAAAATTGCAATGCAAAATTCAAAGAACATTTGTTCAGTTCTAATGATAGCAAGCTTTGGATTCTGATGTATTGGTTCAAAAGTGCAAATTGAAGCAAGTTCAAACTTAGACGTAAACTAAACAAATTTTTCATCCCTGCCTAACAGCATAACTCAAGAAGGAACTACTCAAAAGGGGTTACTAACCTAGTGATGGGGCTAGATCCAGTAGTTTGAATTTCTGCCCTTTTCCTGATAACACTACAGTTTCGTAAGGGTGGACCTGTGAAAGGAATCCCCTCCCGAAGCCAGATTCTTCTCCCAATATTTGCTTTAGGACTCCAGTATGTATTCCTTTTGTCCTCGAATTAATCTATATTAACTGACAAGCCTGGTCCTTTTGTCAAATAGTGGCCTTTTGGCTAAGATCAAGTATGAAACTTGTAAGAAAGTACCATGAAAATATTCTCTGGAAGGTACTGGCAGCAGTTACACCAAGGCACCACGTAAGGCTGGCTGGGTTGTTTGCCCAGAAGAGAGTTTGACCAACTACTGACCCTCTGAACTCAGACAGTATGGCCAAAAATATTCAATTGCATACTATCAATAGAAGAGAACATTTGTGGCTCAGGGTTGAATGTGGAGTCCCCGGTGCTGTCTGACCTTGGTCGTTGGGCTTGCAGAGTTTCGTTTTCTAACTAGATAACACAATCAGATGCTAGTGTATGTGCAGTTTGCCCCCAGCTTTTATGCATTTGCCCTATCAGAGTTGTAGTTTTCACCTTGGTGGTTCCTTGATTAGAGTTTTGTTCTCTCTTTCATCAATGTCTGGTGTTAATCAGTGGTGGGATTCAGCCAGTTCGCACCACTTCGGGAGAACGGTTGTTAACATTTTGAGCAGATTGGCGAACAGGTTGTTGGAAGAAATCATTAGGGCAGAGAACCAGTTGTTAAATGATTTGAATCCCACCACTGGTGTTAACCCAGGGAAAACAACTCAAGATTAAGAGGAGGTATTTGCTTGCTGCATTACACAGAAATGAAATGGAACAGATTACAGAGGTGGTATTCAGCAGGTTCTGACCAGTTCTGGAGAACCGATAGTGGAAATTTTGAGAACCGGCAAATACCACCTCTGACTAGCCCCGCCCCCATCTATTCTCTGCCTTCCGAGTCCCAGCTGATTGGCTGGGTCTTCTTTTGTTGCCCTGCACAGGAGAACGGAGCTGGAAAGCAGGTTAGTAGGGTGGGGAGGGAATGGAGATTTTACAGTATCCTTCCCCTGCCACACCCACCAAGCCACACCCACCAAGCCACGCCCACAGAACCAGTAGTAAAAAAGTTGAATCCCACCACTGAATGGATAGTAAAGGATATGGCAGGGAGGAACTCTGTGGAGGAATTCTCCAAATCCAAGTCAGTTCAGCTATCAACTGCAAATCTTTCTTTTTGTGTTCACACATTCTATTGCACTGTAAAGCAGTAGAAAGTCTCATTTTGGCCTCGTTACACGTAGCCTTCAAGTAACAACCACAACTGTGCCTAAAATTTAGCTTGCTAGGTGAAACATTCGTTAAGTGAGTTTTGCCCCCCATTTTATGACCTTTCTTGTCAATGTTGTTAAGTGTATCACTACAACTGTTAAGTTAATAACACGGTTGTTAAGCGAATCTGGCTTCCCCATTGACTTTGCATGTCAGAAGGTCGCACAAGCTGATCACATGACTCTAGGACGTGGCAACCATCATAAATATGAACCAGTTGCCAAGCATCTGAATTTTGATCATGTCACCATGAAGATGCTGCAATAGTCATAAATGCGGAAAATGGTTATCACTCCCTTTTTTTAGCACCATGATAACTTTGAATGGTCATTAAATGAACTGTTGTAAGTTGAGGACTACCTGTATGTTAACACATTTATACGGTTAGATTCAGCATGTTATAAGAATTTGGGATATCATGGGCATCCAGAAAACCATTTGATAGTAAGTGTATATACTATGTATACAAATAGTATTTCATTTATTTTGAGGATTTCTAAGAACTGGAAAGAGACCCTGCAACAGAGATGATAATTACACTCAATAGTGTTTTATATCTGTGTTACAAATGTAAAGTTAAAATAACTGAGGAAACAAAAGAGTCCCATTTTTGTCCCCCACTCCCCTCAAGAATAGCGAAAATCTTAATTCAGAATTATTCAGGCACTTTTGTCCCTTAATTCCCAAATTTTTTAAAAGAATTAAACTGGTGGCTGCTGTTGATAGAAAAAGAACTCACCCATTTCCTGGAAACTCAACAAGTTCTGCTAAACTCTCTGAATCTGCAGATCTGGGACAATGGAAAGAACTGAATAGAATAAAAATGGGGTGTTTTGCTTTCACTTTTGCAACTATTATTTAGCCCTTTCTAACAGAATGGCAGCAGCACTGTTTATGCCCTCCAAATGTTCCAGAGGCCAATTGTATGCGACTGCAGAAAAGCTCTTCTGACTGCATTTTCCCAGCCCACATTTTGGTTTGGATGGACAAAGAGAGTGGAAGTGTGTGTGTGTGTGTGTGTGTGTGTGTGTATTCTGATGACTGATACTTGGATTCTTCATGTTTGGTTAAAACTGTACAGAAATCTTCTTTGATAAAAATGATAGGCTGTGTCTGATAGGCCCACAAAAACCACTAGTCCAAAACAGATGGCTTGGAATCGTTTGCATGATAAGTGACTTGATAAGGTGTACTTTTCCATGGCAATCAAAGAAACAACCCACATTAGCTCAGTGGAACTATATCCTGAACTGGGGATTTCCAGCCAAACAAAGTTATTAGAAACAGATGTGTGTGTGCCAAGATGCAGATGGGATCTTGTAAAAGAGTCCTGTTGAAATGTTGTTTTCTCCCATAAAGAAATCACCTTGTATCTGCCTACACCATCTCCCTGGATGACTTGGAAGGTTTTATCATGACTTCTTGGATTATAATTATAATTAAATGCCTTAAACCCAAGGGTCACTTTCTTCATGACTCAGTTAAAACGCTCTCCCTCTATCTAAGCCATCAGAAAACTAAACTGGCATCGATTTTGCTTTTCCCAGCCAGTCCAGATTGCTTCTCTTCTAACTTGCAGACGGAAGATGGAATCCCAAACAGTTAGACTGTTTAAAAAACATGAGAAAGACCATTTCAAACAGTTGGCAGGTATTGAGATGGAGTTGTGCCATTGAGTAGCCGAGAAAGTTCTCTTTCTTCCAGCTTCATGGTGCAGTTCATGTCTCCTTCCATTACTGGCCAGCTGTTATTTGGGTGATTCTACTCTCCAAGCTGATCTGGATATAGAAGGAAAGATCAATTTGAAAAGTAAGCAGAAGGGTTCCAGAGGATAACTATACCCCAGAGGGGTGGGGGCATGGCTACACTAGCAATAACATTAGCACTTAGACATATATATTGCTTCATAGTGCTTTACAGCACTCCCTAAGCAGTTTGGAGAGTCAGCACAGTGCCCCCAACAATCCGGGTCCTCCTTTTACCAACCCTGAAAGGATGGAAAGTTGAGTCAACCAACCCTGAAAGGATGGAAAGTTGAGTCAACCATGAGCCATTGAGAATCAAACTCCTGGCAATCAGCAGAATTGGTTTGCAATGCTGTATTCTAACCGCTGTGCCATTACTAGCCTAAGGTGGCCAAAAGTTGCTGGAAAATGTCATGTCCTAAGAGTCACTTGACCATGTCAATGGTCAGTAAAGTGCGTCAAGTTGTACCTACAGTAAAATTAGAGTGGCTTGTCCCCTGCTTGAGGGGGAAATGCTACTTAAGCAGTTGAATAGTTAAGGATAACTTCAGGTAAGGGAAGAAGAGAGAAAGGGCGACTGAAATTGTTAGGGATAGAAATAATTCATTTTCCAAAAATTAATTATTGCAAAAATAAAGTTTTTTTAAAAAAAAATACTAGAATGTTCCAAATGATTTTGAATAATGCTTTCTAGATGCAGAGGATTTGAATATTTAGAAAGGCTTTTATTCAAAACAGACACATTATGAACATGTTAGTTAATTAAGGACTGGAGCAGGGGTCTCCAACCCCAAACTGTGGCTCACTACTGGGCCTTGGCCCTTTCAGAACCAGGCCACAGACGTGGGTGGGCAGCTCCACTTACGTAAGCAGTGCGCACGCTTTTGTGCGAATGGCCAGGCATGGGCGCCCGCCCGCCGTGTGTGCAAATACAGCTGTGAATGCATGCTCAGCTGCCACTCATGCATTCCCTCTTCCTTCTGCCCCCCACCAGTCCACAAAGCCAGAAAGATTGGGGATAGCTGGATTGGAGAACAACCACGGTTGGAAGACATACTACTAGTAAGCAATGGATACCAATGGCCTGCAACAAGAAGCAATGCAGACCACTAGAAACCAACATGGCTTCTCCTAGCTTCAGATACAACTCTGTTCACTTCAGTGATGAAAACCCTGACAGTAGGCAAAATCTCCGAATGCAGACACTGGTCTTTTAGAGTTTGGAAGTTTGGCTTTGTCTAGTTTCCATTAGCAAGAAAAAAGAATGGTAGCAAAAACAACGGTGAAGACTCTAACTGGACTTGTATATTGTTCAGATAGAGAGCAACACTGGCTAATGATTTTACCATCCTGTTAATAGTAGAATAGAAGGAAGGAATTTGGAAGAAGTATCATCGCCAAGGTCACAATTATTTGCATTCAGCATCCTCAAGCAACCTGCCCTGCTAGGCTTCCTTTGTGACCTTTCTGAGGTCAAGGATTCTCACTCTCAGAATAAAACTGTCCTTGGAGGAAGCAAAGATTTCCTCCTCTGATGTCAGCAGTCCTTTGTCCAGCTGCAAATGGACAAAGAGAAATATCTTATGCCACTTGAGTGTCATGTAAGTTCCTGACTTTGCTTTTTAGTGTAGTAGCAGCAACCGCATCCTTGTTCAGTTGAGCTTGAAATTTTTGGATTTTTTTTTCAAAGTTTGGCAGTCATCCATTTCAGATAAATAAGAGGGGAAATATGTTTCTGCTACAATTAGGTGCAAGTGGGGTAAAAGGTTTGTCTGTATCTCTCGTGCAGAACTTAGTAGGTTAAATACATCTTTCTAAGAATGAGAAAAGTAAACAAATGTTCCACCCCCAAAAAATTCAAGCTCCATTTTCAAGAAATAGCCTGACTAAACCTTTCCCTTGTTTTCTAGACTTTGCTTCTCTGCCAGTAAGGAAGTTTACACAAGGAATAAAGAATTAGTAAAAAAACAAAGCAAAACTTGAACAACCAGTTTATGAGATGAATAGGGTGGAGAATGGTGTCATTCATCACAAACTGCCTTGCCTCTGCCTTGTATGTAACCTGTATTTTGACTTTTTGACACCCCATCTACCTCACGTGTCCCTTTTAACAGTATTGAAGCTACAGAATAGAACAAATAAATGTGAACAAGTTTGCAATATTATGCAAGTTCTTACATTGCAAATGCTGAGCTATATCGAGGGAAAAAGTGACTCAAGGGTGACCTTGTTTGTAAATGAAATGTTTACTGAGGCTGAAGACCTAATCAGAACAGAGCCTCTCTGTGATGATCACCTTTTATGAGAGACCAGAAAAAAAAATAGGGGGGGGGGAATGGCAATCACTTTATCATTAGTGCTGCTGAAGTTCTGTCTCTTGTTGCAGCTGCATAAAATTGCTGGTAACATTCCGTCTTTTACTCTGACTCCCTTATTAGCATTTGCTGAAGGAAAGAGAATTAGTGATTTAGAGCATATAAGGGAAAAAAAAACAGCATTTGGATTTTATCCAAAGTAAATAAAAAAAAATAAAAACCAGACCTAATTTCATGCATTTTGAAAGCAAGAGAAAGCCTTGGTGCTTGTAAGTAGGTTTCCTCCTCGCATGATATTTAAAACAAATGATCCAAGAAGGGTTCTACAATGGTCACTTTTGTAATGACCGTTTCAAAACACAACACAACATAGCAAACACCAGTGAATCTCTTGGGCACTTCATTGAATACTTGAAAGCAGGAAATGTGGCACTGCTCAGAGTAAGAGATCCCAGAACAGAAGCAGGGATTGAAGAAATGTACTGGGGGAGCTCTGGAGGAGCAAAGAGCATGAAAGCGGGGTCAAGATATGACTCATAGGTTAAGGGTAACAATCAAATGCCTCATCAAGACAAAAAACTCTTCAGTTCCCAATCTGGGCTCTCTTCCCCCACCCTCCACCCCAGAAAAAGGATAGGGGCTGCCTTTTCAGAGAATCAACATTGTTAATCACTCTTACTAATCAACCCAAGAATTTATTGATGCGATCTGCATTTTTTATTGCTATAATCAACTCTGAGTGAAGAATCTAAATACTATTATGCTTATTAACATTGCTATTTGAATCCATAATTAAGATTGATAATATGTCTTTTATCAAATATACTATGGCTTAAATTAGTTAAAGCATGGGTTCTCCCTTGGTTTGGATCCAATACACATGCCACTGTAGCTAAGCACAAAGGTCAAACCCTAGTGACAGACTCTTATTATGCAAGGGTGTTCAAGAGCTACCAGGCAGAGATCTTAAAGGATGGGAGAGGAAGAGGAAGACCAAGAAAGTAGACATGCAGGATCTGATCTGAGTCGGTCACCGGAACCAAAGGTTTGTTCTTCTGAGCTTTTGGGCTTATGCTGGAGCTCATCATCAGAATATGACACATTCTGGAGAGAGAGAGAAGTTCCTTGAAGATAAGCTCCAGCACTTGAACAAGTTTGAAAGAATAAATCTTTATTCTCAGATTGGATCCTGCAACATTCTCCTGGGACAAGTATATTTACCATCATTCACAAAAGTAGACCTGAACCATTAAATCTTGAAATTTGAGTAGGAGAAAAATAGAAATGTCTCCCTCCCCACAATCTATTGCATCCTTTTTCTTGGTTTTGTTTCTTTATGTAAACAGTAACCATAGGCTTGAATTTCACAGGAGAGAGCTGCAAAGAGGTATCTGGTTTATAAAAAATATGCCCTTCCCTCCATTCCTGATTGTGAAACAGTGAATTGTCAGAAATGAGCCGTCTCACAGTCCTTAGGAGTCACTGTTTTCAGTGGAGGTTTCCAGACCTTAGCAATTAGACTGCAGGTTTGGGTAACCACAGCCTCACACTTTGCCTCATTGACGTGAGGACGGATATTGACTTTGCTGACAAAGAGTCTGCGGGATGATATGGGACATGCCAGTGGTTAAGCTTAACTGGATGTGGCCCAGCTACTTCCTTAATGCAAAGGTCTGGGATGTGGTGACTCCATCTGTTTCTGATCAAATGTCACCTCTTCAGCATTGCCTGGGGTCCTCAGGTGGAGAAACCTCTGTGAAGTGGTATCTAGAACCAGTTTTTAACGAGCATAGTGACACAGGGAAGGCTACCGGTCATTTTTGAAGCTATTCTGGATGCTGCAAATGAGATGAATTTGAACAAAAGAGCCTCAATGCCTGCGGTTAAGAGTCAACAATGGCAGTATGTATGACTAGAGATGAGATTTTACAATACACACACGTGTGTGTTGTAATTTACAGAGACAGACAGTGAGAGTGTCCTTTACATCGAAAACAAACCTGTCCATAGCTTGCTGTTAAAAAAGCTTTCCCATCTGATCCAGATAATGCTGAAAAGGTGATATGTATTTTTGTTTTATTTCCCCCCCACACCTTTATTATTGTTGATAACTCAAGGCAGCAGACATACCTAATATGCTTTCCTTCTCATATTTTCCCAGCAACAACAACCCCGTGAGGTAGCTTGGGCTGAGAACGACAACTCCCCCCCCCCCAAGTCACCCTTCTGGCTGTCATCAAAAACCTGAGAAACTTCCCAGATAAAAGAGAGATCTTGTAGTGCAGGAGTCCCCAACCTTGGGAACTTTAAGACTTCTGGACTTCAACTCCCAGAATTGTGGACTTGTGGACTTCTGGAAATTGAAATCCACAAGTCTTAAAGTTGCCAAGGTAGGAGACCCCTGCTGTAGTGGGTCTGAAAAAATCTACCAGTTTCTCCAAGTTCCTAAATATTTCTGCAGAAACTGTCGTTTCCTAAGGAGAAGTCAATGGATAGAACAAGAGACAAAACCTTGTACTAATATTCAAAAATCATATTCTTAAATATATGCAAAATTAGACGGACAACAATGCATTTTAAAAAAAGAATACTGCAGCAATTCTGTAACTAGAATAATTTGTCTTAAAAAATGAAGAAGAAAAAAGGATTTGTGTTATGTATTGTATACAGTTGTCAATTGAAGTTCTCCTTCTGGTCCTCTGTTGGAGTGGGAAAATACTCTTTCCTGATTGGTTGGTCAGTTTCCTATAAGAGGAGCTGTGTCAGCCAGGGAGTCCTGTGGCCTTACGGGCAGTATGGAATAAAGAGCTGTTAAAAATCACTATGGCCTCATCTCCATTCTTCGCCCAGAACTTAACAATTTGAAAACTGAGGTGGTAGCCAAACTGACCTTCAAATCTTCTTTCTCAATGGCGCTGTTGGAAAAAGTATGCTGTACAGCAAGTCTGAGTCATAAGATGGAATGCATAAGATGGAAGATAAGTGCAGGTTCAAACATATTCAGGAGCTACACTTTGATCTGACAGCCAATAGATTATTTTAGATTTGTTTTTCAATCTCTCCCACATCTATAATATAAGTAAATGTTTTTAACAGAGGGTAAACTACAGAAGAAAACCATGTTTAAATTGCATCTATGTTCCAATCACTGCCAATCCATAATGTGAGCTAATGCAAACAAAGCAAGTTTACCCTCTGTTTTTAACAGAGGGTAAACTACAGAAGAAAACCATGTTTAAATTGCATCTATGTTCCAATCACTGCCAATCCATAATGTGAGCTAATGCAAACAAAGCAAAGGGAAGAAAAACAAACAAACAAAACAAGCACAAATTAATATAATCCTCATGAGGATTTTGTTTTGTGAATTTGTCAGATTCCTTATTTATGGTCAAGGACATGCTCAAACATCAGTTCTCTTTCTTATAAATTGCTACCAAGAATGTGAGGAGTTTGGAAGCTTTTGTTAGAAAAAAAGAGTACATTTTCTCCCTCCTGAAACATTCTCGCCTTCAAAAATTACAAATATTGATTGTTCTATATTAACATTCTTGAAACCCTGAATCCTGATTGGTCCATGTGGACCGCAACTTGATTGGCTAACTAAATCCCTGTGATTGGTGCGCTAAGGATCCACCGCGATTGGCCGAGCCGATTGAGGGAAATTCAAACCGCTGCCATTGGTTGCCGAGCCGCCGGCCGGCTGAATAAAGCCAAGCGGCTTGCAGGTTTTGAACTGAACTGTATATTCAATAAAGAGCTGAATGTGCACTGTGAGTCTCGCCTCTCAATGAGACCCGATCTACCCGGGACTGATCTACCAGACTTAACATTGATGATGCACCAATGTTCCATTTCCATTTGAACTGCATGGACTCAAGCACTTGTGTTTCAATGCATTGACACCTTTGACACAAAAGTGGGCAGTCAGAGGGAACCTAAGGTTGGCCTTGTCAATTTTGAGCTTATGGAAACCCAGGGGCCATTAAACTAGTGAGATGGTTCCACTATTTTTAAATACCTTTGTCTGTTTTTCTTTGTTTTATTTTGGTTTTTGTATTTCTTAATGTATTTATTAACTATTCTAAGCTCTGTTGTACATTGCCCAGAGTCGCTTGTGTGTGTGATGAAGGGGAGGCTATATAAATTGGTTTAATGAATAAATAAGTAAACTGGCAACCAAACGATTGTTCCACTCATACTAGAGTATTCAGCAGGTTCTGACCAGTTCTGGAGAACCAGTAGTGGAAATTTTGAGTAGTTCAGAGAACCAGCAAATACCACCTCTGACTGGAGATTTTACAATATCCTTCCCCTGCCATGCCCATTAAGCCACGCCCACAGAACTGATAGTAAAAAAATTTGAATCCCACCATCTTACACTTCAGTGTAGATAATGCAAATCCGGTAAGACTTGTAATAATCCAGTTTTCTTTTACTGTGTCCCCAGTGCCCAGCAAAACTTGGCGAGTATCTCTGTGGTTTGTAGAACTCAAGTATATATAAAAGATTTCACTGCGATGGAATGGAAAAACCATCTTGGTTGCATGTCAGTGGGGACCACTTCAGAGACATTTGATTGCTGTATTACTTACCTTATGTGGTCACATCTTGACAACGATTTTTCTATAAGAGTTTTATTGATTTGAAGATGGAGTGGGAATGCATTATCCATTAAATAGGGAACTATGCTAAAGCTGTTATGTGTGCATGCACAATATTGTAGACATCTTATTGAATTGGCATTTGCTGGGTCTGTCTTTGTTTTATTGTTCTCAGCTAACAGTGTTATGACTTTGATTAATTGCCTTGAATTATGAAAATTAATTGGAAGGGTAGAATATGAATCTCATCGGAAATGTTTGCCTGTCTGTCTGTCTATCTGTTTGTCTATCTTTCCATCAGAAATATTTCCATGGGCCTAAGAAATAATTTTCCTATTTTTTTGGAAACTGGACAACATCCACTATAAATTAGGTTATGATCCTAATCATAAATTCATAAATTCTAGTTTATGATGTGTACATTTGTATACTATTGGGAATATAAAGCCAATTACTGATTCATTCAGAGTTCTTTTCCTGATACATCACCCAACTGTTAATTATTGGCAAGTGTGTGTGTGTGTGTGTGTGTGTGTGTGTGTGTGTGTGTTTTGATCATGTGTTTTGGCTATTAGTTCTTGGACTTGAATGGCAAAAGAGTTTTTTTTTAATTTGTCTCTGGAATTGACGAACATACAAACTGATAGAAGTATAATATGACTCATTAAGAGAAAAACAACTGCATTTTAGAAATAAAAAATGTAAAAAAAAAGAGAGCGAGAAAGACAACTGCATTCTGTACGAGTTGAAGTTTCCAGATGGTCTTCATGAGCAACTCCATGTAGAATGAATTATAGTACTCCAGCTGAGGGCTGAAAAGAGCATGGTGACTATATGTCAAATGACAAAGATGTTCTTAGTTATGGTTTCCATAACCTCTTTCAACAAGAGCTATGAGCCCAATAAATGCCTTTCAGAGAAAGTGCAACCCCATCCAGAATCAAACTAAGTTTTATCCTGATATCACCCCGGTTGTGAATTCTCAGCCATTCTGTCCTGCTGTGGTTGAACCTGAGCCTGTTTCTCCCTATCCAATCCCTCATAGTGTCCAAAGAACAGATTAGGAATTATTAAACTGCATCTACCCTCTACTTCAGTATGGAGATACATAGTTGGATATCATCTACATATCGATGATACTTTCAAGTAGCTGTGAGGAACAGGATTGAGCACCCCAAATGGAATACCTGGTGGTCTGACCCCTTATTCCACACAATCATTATCTGGAATCACCTGCTCAGGAAAGAGTGGAACCATTCAACATGGTGTCCTTTACCCCCATCATTCACAAATGACCTTGAAGAAGTGTGAGTGATAGCATTATCCCTGAAAATGTAATAGGACAAGAATAGTTGTCTTCCTCTCATCCACAGCTCACCACATCTATCAATTCTCTCACACATTTTAAAAAGAAACAATATTATTGTTAGCTCTAATGGTGGTGGTGGTGGGTATAGAATAAAGGTATGGAATAAAGGAAATAAATGTACAATCTGGATTAAATGGCTTCAGTAAGGACCACCTACGATTCTATCATAGTCTCAAGTGATTGGATCGCTGACTATCTTTTAAAGGGGTTAGAGAAAACTTGTAATTCTGTTACAACAGCCTGGGATTCATTAAGAAAAGCCAAATTTTCAAATAGGATGAGTGCCTAGAAATTAAAGTAGTGTAAATACTAAGGGTTAGCCTGATCTACATTGTATGTGTCCTCACAATGAGTCATTAGAGAGCATCTCAGTCGGGCAGGGTTTCTAATTGCAGCATACCAAAGAGTTCTACAATGATAATTGTTCATATTTACTAAACATATATGTGACTTGTGGACAGACAGGCAAAGGGCCAAAGCTTAGAATTTGGAGCAATGATGTGACTCACGTAAACTGTGACTCACATAAATTGACTATGAGCAACTGCTCAAAATTCACTACCTCTCTGTTCTGGTATAAGGGGATTAAGATTACTGAAACCATGATTTTTCTAGGGGAAAAAAATTAAAGTAGAGTGTAGAACTGATGATCAAGCACTGAGTGGGCTACATCTTAACATTGATGTCGTGTATAAGTGTTTTATGTGTATAAAACATCTCTCACAATTGAAATACTAAGCTGCTCATGTAGCAAGACTTTACATTAATTTCGGAAACAATATATGTACCATGATTTAAGTGCATGAAGATCTCCTCATCTGTTTTGAAAATCTCCATCTCCAGTTCCTGATAATTTAGTGCATGAGAAAGATTCTCTGTGTTGTTTGAAGGTGGTGGCTTCATTGTTTAAATCTCGATATTCCCTTAGAATAATAGAATAATACTAACATTGAAATATAATTTTGAATCTAAGCCTTTCTTAAAACCTATCCTGGTTATCCTGGTATTTTTGTTTATTTTGGCTTTTAAAAGTCCTTATTGCAGCTATAAGTAATAGCCATCTGCCTAGGGATAAAATGAGTAGGACCTCATTTTTTTCTAAGTTAGTTGAGGTGACTTGAAAAGGATAGGATGAATAGCCTATCTGTTATCAATAGCATCTGTATAGATAGTAATCATACTACTAAAAGCTAAACCAGAAAGTCTGACTCATATCAATAACTACTTATTCTCAGACCTTGATTGCAATCTCATAAGATCTTGATTACAAGAAATCTCCAGTTTCTTTTCCCAGACTGCAAGTACTTACCTCTTAATTTTTTGTTTATTTCTCTTCATCCTCTCGTAAGAATGGGGTTTCCATTCCATGAATGCTCAGTGATATTGGTCTCTAGTAAAATATGCTCCCTCTCTGCTTGCCTGATTTGATTGCAGTTTGGGGACCAGCAATCTCCATATGTCTAAAAGTCAACAGATGAGGAAGCCTGGTCTCAGATGCAAGTGACCAGATGCACACGTGTAAAGTTCAAGGCTAATTCCCCATTTGATCCCTCCTCCTGGTCTGGCTGGATCTTTCTCAAAACCTGAGTTAAGATATCAAAGTGAAATTTCACTCTTTTATCAGAATATGTTTTCATGTCCACAGGATGAGCAAGCCATTTCTTTGACCCAATATTCTACTCTAGAATGGACTACTGCATATAACTTTTTGTGTTGACCATAGCATTTTCCCCATAGGCTTACCAGGTCATGCAGGAAATATGCATTTTGGCACTGCTGCCCCACTCCTAGAAAAATATAATGATAGAACCTTCATGTAATGACCAAAAGCACACGCACCCAATTTTTTAAAGTTGGCTGGGTGATACACATTGCTCCTGTTGATCTCAGGAACACCAAAAACCAGTGGGGAGTACCACGAGCAAAATAAAAAAGCTGTTACTCAGCCATCATTCTGGAGCTTTTCTCAAAAATTGTAGCCAGAGTAGTAGGTTGCACTATAGCCTCTCTTGACACATAAAAAAAAAGAATATATGTTGAAAATCAAGCTGGGAGGCTTTTATGAGGATTGTAAACTAACCAGTAGTACTAAAAGTAGATTAATAGATAAATTTGTTTGTCAATTCCATGAGAAAGCCTCAAAGATATCAGCTGCTAAATGGATCACAATAGCAATAGCACTTAGACTTGTATACCGCTTTATAGTGCTTTACAGCCCGCTTTATAGTGCTTTACAGCCCTCTCTAAGCAGTTTTACAGAATCAGCATATTGCCCCTAACAATTTGGGTCCCCATTTTACCCACCTCGGAAGGATGGAAGGCTGAGTCAACCTGGAGCCTGGTGGGATTAGAACTGCCAAATTGCAGGCAGTCAGCAGATAGTGGCCTGCAGTATAGCACTCTAACCACTGCGCCACCGAGGGGCAGATGGAATTGACATCAGATTGGCACAAATGCCATGTATGCCCTAAAATGCCTAAAAGCTCATAAATGTTTAATATTTTCATAGCCCCCATGAAGCCTCAACCACATTTTTACATAGTAACCACTCTGCATACTCAACCCATAGATTCATAGCATTAGAAGGAATCCAGTTAATCACATAACCCAGCCTAGTGATTTCTGGTAAAACTTTATGTGTACTAGGCACCATGCCTGTTGCAATACTCAGCTTACTGAAAACTTTCTCAAAAGGATATTTCACAACTTTTCAGTGTGCCATGGGGTACAACTGGTAAACTGAAGTCAACACTGTTACTGAATTTGATAGATTTTACAGTTTGAAGTAATATTGCAGGATACTGTTTCTCCATACTTCATACCTTTCTTGTCTTATACTTTAGTGACAACCTTATAATCTTCTTGCCATTTCCTGCTGGGTCAAGACAAGACATTTCCCAAACCCATAACCCACTGTGGTTGTGATTCTTGGCAGCTAACCTGGGCCCAGTCAGCATTCAAAGAGCAAGGTAATCAAATCCAGATGGGGTAGAAGTGTTGACATCCTCCACCTCCACCTTTGCCTAACAGATATCTAGTCAGGCTTTAGTGTGACAATCATCCAAGTCCCAATTTTGTGACCGACATAATCAGAAAAGTCATTTTTGAGGCAATGCAATCATTCCACTAGTATGGCAGATCTTTCATTGGGTTCACTTACCATAGTAAGCTATGTTTTGTTTAATTATGGTTTATGTTTTACATACCACAACGGCTGCATTTACACAAATTGGAACCAAACTATACCTAAGTCAATAGTACAAATTTAGTATTGATCTCAAAAAGGGGAAAGCTGATAGTATGATTTAAAAATAATAAAATTTGATTAAGTATTGTTGAAAGGCTGCTTAAAATGCCTTTCTTCTGAGGATTCATTTTCCTGCTGGGAGCGCTCCGGTGCAAGGATACAGACAACTGCTTGAAAGCTGGTTCTTTTTATTTTTCAGGAAGGCAAGAGATAGCAAGAAGTCTGCGTTCCTGGGGCTAGCTCGCTTTGTATAATAAACCCCTGATTTTTATACTTTTTTCTCCTTTTGTGCGTGAGTGCTTGTGTTTGTATTTCTTAATGTTTTAAATCCTGTCAGGGGTTGTCTTCATTTCCGCCGGAGGGTAAACTCCGCGGGGTGGTTTGATTGGATTATCAGTTTCGTCCTAATGTTTTCTTATATTTGTTTTGTGGCAATCTCCTGTCTGCTATGGAATTTATTTCATGTCTTTTGTCTATTTGTTTTGCTGATTTGACATGACCTGTTGTTTGTAAGGAATTTCTTTTTCTTGTTTCCCTAGCTTTCTTAATTACTTGGCTATGTCTAGGGGGCTTCTTTCAATACCTTTTATTAAATCTCTTTTCCTATGCAAGTTTGTTTTATGGCTGGTCTGATGTTCCCTTTGGGCTTTTCCTGCTTGGGTGTCACCACTGTCCTCATGAAGTTCCCTTTCCACAGTATTTAATATAGATCAGAAGTATAATTCAGAGCCAAATTAGGAATATACTATTACTTAGTAATGGAACAGAACTGACCCACAAGAGAAGGTTAAGTTCAGAAAAGTTATAAAATCCTCCCCTCTCCCCAGGTTAGGAAAACTCAGGAATTATTCCTGGTAAATAGCTTGCTAGCTAACCATGCAACATGTTTCTAATCAGAAACAGAAATTGCCAGAAATTTATTTGCCATACTTTTTACTATAGTAAATAGTACAAAATTTAGGGGAGGAGAAAGGGAAAGAGAGAATGTAACTGTTATTTACACCAAGAGACAAACAATGGATTTCTTTTTTGCTTCCTTCCTCCAAAGTGATTAAGGTAGAAAAGGCTGAAGGGCCTTTTGTAGGGGGAGTGTGAGCAAGGGAAAATATATTGGGAGGAGTGGGGATAGGAGATGTTGTAGTAATCACATGTATCAGGTCAGTATTGCATTGTGACAATAATCTGATGGGCATTTCTTCTGTGAATTTTTTTTTTAATTCTTTCTATTTAGGGAAGTAAAATCAGCAGCTGGATGCTGCTATGCAGTGAGAGTATGGGCTTGTTAGATACCCATTCGTTAGCCTTTGACTGGTTCCTCACAGTATCCCAACTATCAGTCAAGTTAAGGTAAAAGATTACATATTCTTTCTTTCTGCAGTTGTAAAATCACAATCATCCCAAACAACATATATTTATGGAGGAGACAGATGCATGATTATGGCAAAGTAATTTTATGAATGAAAAGTAAACATTAAATTTAAAAACTGTGCCTGAGGGCCAAATTAAATGTCTTTTGTGGAATTCATGATAAGAATAAATGATTATTATTTTTTTGGTAGAGTCAAACACAATAATGCCGGGGAAGGGATGGGTTAGTTGGAAGTGCCAGAAAAATCTTCCCTTCTCCTCTTTCTCTAATTAAATGTGTCTCCTTGCAAGTTGGCGCTAAGCATTGAGAGAATGGGGGTATATAGGGGAACCTATCTGAGACTTGGCCTATTTACAAATGTATTAGTTCCAAATCAAATTGACTCAGAGCACAAATGACCAAACATGCAGCTTATCCATGCTTTCATATGCTGCCTTATGTACTGTTTGTTGATTATTTGTCTAGTTATTATTTTTATTGTATTATTGTAACTAATTAATAGAAGACAATCATAAGTGCAGTACATATAACAGGATTCACAAAATACTGATTGTTAATCTCGTTTTAAATGTGTATTCCAACCGACACAGAATTGATGCAAGCCAGTTTCATAGGGCTGGCATTCCTTTAAGCTGCTTGCCAGTTAAAGGTCTAAATAAAGAGCTGAAAACCCCTCTGTTTTGTTCCTTCAGTCTTCTTCTGGTTTTAACCTGGTGTGTAAATTAGTTAGAAATAAAGGGTGCTTTTAAAACATCTCTTTTCTGATTTTCATCTCTCTTGTTTTGCTGTGGTCACAGCAATGGCTCAATCATCTTTTGGGGTTGTAAACATTGTAGGAAGAAAATGTCTGTGTTAATCTTTGGAGCCAAAAATCTGGAGTCTGATAGCATCTTTTCAGACTAACAAATTTTATTAAGAGCTATAAGCTTTTGTGAGATACAGCTCACTTCATCAGCCTTTAATAGAACGAGTTCACAAAAGCTTATGCCTTCGAATAAAACTTGTTAATCTGAAAAGATGCTATCAGACTTCTGATTATTGTTTAGTTGTGTTTAACATGGCTCCTGCTAGATGGATTTTCCTCTCCAGCACAAATTTTAATATATATGTATTTTTAAAAAAATAGCTTTAACTTTTTTATTCCTGTCACTTGGGCAAGAAAGAGAAAAAAGGCAAAATTCTGGCCAACTTCAAATGTTAAAAAAAAAAAACAAATACAGCCCCACCAGTTTATTCTTCCATTAATGAACTTATTTTTTAAAAAAAAAAAAGTTCAGATTTTCACTGTAGTCCTGGTGAATTTATGCAACAACTGAATATTTACTGTGATCAAAGTTCAGCATAAAACAAAACAGTATAAAAAGATCACTGAAGTATAAAACTACAATATGAAATGTAAAGAATTATACAGTGAGGGGGAAACACACAAGACCCAGCATAGGGAATTCAGGTCTAAGCAAAAATAAGTATTAAAACATACATTTTGATAATATGTAAAATGTTATTAAAATGTATATTTTACCCAGAAAAATCCCTATATATACTGTGTAAATAAACAAGAAAAGAAGCAATAAGGAAAGTAAATATAAATACCAGTGGCCGAAGGCAGAATGAAATAATCATATAAGGAAATGAAGAACAATAATTGAGCAGAGAAACTATTTTATTATCTCGTTTTGGCCAAGGTAAACTTGTAATAATAGCAGCAGATTATGGGAAATGGAGATCAGAGATTTCTGGCCAGAGGGGAATACCCAGTGCATAGCAACCAGCTGGAATGGAGATATTTGCCTTCCAAGAAGTGAAGTGCAGCAAATGAACAAGACAGCCTCTGCCTTGAGGCAGCACAAATCAGAAAACAACACTTTTGATGTGTAGCAGGAACGGGAGAGTGAAGGTGACCTTCCCAGTGAAATGGTAATTAGATGATGACACGGTGCCTTCTATCTTCAAGAAACAGTTAATGGTCCCTATGGTGCTGGAGCAACTTGATTTTGCAGCTTAGTTTTTTTTCGTTAAGCAGAGTAGAGGATTCTGAGAGTGAAATGGAACAACTTTTGTGGCCAACTCACTGCGGAACAATTCAATAATTCAATTTAAATTATTTTAAATATTTTAAAATTTATTTTTATTTTTGTCATTCACATTTCATTAAGTCCCTCCTTTGGCATACTTTCTTTAATGATTCTATTCCACCATTTCTTCAATATTAGTGTAACTCTTGTCCTGCGGTGAATTGTCCCGTGGCAACTTGGCCATGATGAGTTATACCACAGCGAGTTGGTCATGTCAACTTGGCGTTGAGGAGAGAAGTCCATAGTGTGATAACCCCATGACATATGATGCTTGAATCCAGAAGAAAATTGTTTAAATCTGGCTTAAGTGGGACTGAGCATCTCATTTTAGTATCAGGAGTTAGGTATGGCCATCATTCATTGACTCCAAGGAGATATTATTAAAGCATCATGTCATTGCTATTTTGTTCCCATCATTTTGAAGTAGAAGGATTCCCCCACTGTATTTCGGCACTGATTGTATTCCATCAAGTGATTTTTGACTGCATGCCTAGATTTTATCCATGATGATCTATCTCTATTTCAGCATAAAAGAGCTCAAAGAACTATTTCAGAAGAATACAGCTTCTAATGGTTTTGGAAAAGCTTTATTTTGCATCACTGGTATACAATATTTGATCTAATCTTATGAAGGGCAAAACAAATAGCTTTAACCTTCCCTGAAAAATATTTCCGCCTTCCTTTTAGCCTAGATTTACCAGTTATCCCAGCCTTGCCTAGAAGTGATCAGCAAAAGTGCGCAGCTAAAGAGGAAGCCCAGGATATTTTTGGCATCTAAATAAATGCCTAAATGTTATATATTTAGACAGGTCCGTCAGATTGGCTCCTTCAAGGCAGCCTTGACATTTGGCAAAATCTGGAAGTCTTTTCTGAAAAGGAAGGGAAGCCTTAAGAGCAGCAGATCCTTCTCCTTATTCTGATGGAGCCATGGAAGGCAGTGCCTATGTCTAGTCAGGAAACAAGGGAAATAATTTGTATAGTGTTCATCAAGAAAAATAGGGAAAGAAAGAAAGGAAAAAAACATAAGAAGAAATAGACAAGAGACCCAATTGTGTTGTATGAGATCAGAAGAGTTACTTCCACTCATCTATTCCATTACCATTTTTAAGATGTTGATTGGAAGTACCAGAATGAGACTTTTAGGAAAGTTGAGCATTTTAGATTTGTTCCTTTCTCTTTGAATCATCAAAGTCTTTTTTTACTCCCACATATAGTGCTACTTTATAGCTAAAGAGAGTTTTGGTAGCTGGTAACTTAATTTTGTCTACTGCTTCTGGTAACTTAATTTGGCTATTGCTAGATATAGCCCACTCCATTTAGTAGCCTTAAAAGCTAGGCTAAAGAAGACACAATTCAAATTCAACTGGAGATTTAATTAATGGATTTGGGGGGTGGGGGTTGTGCATATATTTACATAAATGGAAGTATGGTGAGGAGAGCAATCTGGTTTTAATCCATTGTGTCCCACTAATATAACCAGAGACTTGGTACAGAAAATACATTTGGTATTTTCTTTAAAAAAAATTATTTACATTAATAAAAGCATTTTTCTCGTGCAACTAGCAAGTGCAGGATCTTCAATCTGAAACGGGACTACAATTAAGAGGTGATGGTTAAGTCCTCCTTACCACAATCCCCTATTCCTCAAATTTTGACTCACACTAAGTGGTGTTCATCAGTTTTTTTCACAATTGGGTTAATGTTTTCAGCCAGGCTATTCTGTTGCTGGCATTAAAGCAGCTACAGGGGTGGGGAGATGGAACACAGAAGGGGAATCCAATCTGAAAGTGTTGGATAATAATGCATCAAGAAGATTCCTTCTATCATGTCCGGACTGGAGATATCTGGTTTTCATCCCAGGATATATGTTAATTATTGCAACTGATCAGTGCCCAACTGTTTAACAACACTGCTTTGCAGATGGTCACTTAATTACCACTTTCTGAAGCTACCATACCTAAACATTGCCAGGTGGAAGCAAAAAAAAATTCAGAAATCTATAACCCTTTGGTGCCATCTAGTAGCCATTTTCATTTTTTGCTTTCAATGTATGTTAGTCTTACCACTGTCTCTACGTACCACATTTCATCCTGAAGATGGTTATATTCCCTACCTCCATCATGCTTTGTACAACTGCAACTTAGAGAAAGTAGCAGCCTTGGAAAGGGGAAATCTAAAAGCTAACTATGCGAAATACCATTAATAGCAAAACAATAAGCATATTTAAAAAAGAAAACATAATATCAGAGCAATCTGACACAGTAACTTAGAGATCGTTACAATCAAAGGATTTGTAGGTGACATAAAAAAAAGTCTCTTGAATTCAAGATTAAAGCCCAGATCCTTTTTAATGTGTGATCCTATGGTTATGGCTACTATTTTAAATTGTTTTTACTCCTCTGCAGACCTCCCAGTATGATGAATAAAGATGCCCCTGGTTTATGAGTTTACAAGATGACTTTGGACAGGCGTCTCTCATCCCCACTCCTGTTTCTGCAACATGGAAAGTGTGCTGTTGCTGTTGCTAAGTTTTATTATTGTTAAAATATTGCAATTTCCCAGTATTCTTTCATCTAGAAGAGGGCTCTCAAACTTGCGGCCTATGGGATATGTCGTGCTCAAACTCAGTTTAGCAAAGGGGATGAAAGTCCTGATACATCATGTGACGCCATCGTGACAATGCAAGTTTGACACCCCTGATCTAGAATAAAGTAAAATGAAGAATGTGCTGCCCTGGATACTTGGAAATGAGGCACACAATGTCAGTTACTGATAGCAGCATTAATGCAGTATGTTTCATTTCTATGCATTTTTCTAGTAATCTGTCACAAAGAATTTGCCCACTTTGTTGTTTTTGAATACCAAATTTCATGGAGTAACTTCATGCCTTCCTTTACCAGTGAAGCATCTCTTCCAATCAGAAAGCATCACTAAACACAGAAAAAGGCTTTCCCACAATACTGTCAAACTATTTACTAAGACTGTATTGCTAATATTTTTCTCATCCTTCCTATTACCTATTTCCTTTTCTACTTATGACTGTTGTTTGTATCTTTATGATTTATATTGTTTATTAGTTCCTAATATGATTTATGTTGATTGCTTATTAGTAGCCTATGACTATCACTAATTGTTGTATCTTATGATTCATGGTGAATGCGTTTATGATGACTAAGACCATAATTTATCATATCTTTTATATGCACTGAGAGCTTATGCACCGAAGACAAATTCCTTGTGTGTCCAATCACACTTGGCCAATAAAGAATTCTGTTCTATTTCTATTTGTATTATTTCTGTTTCTAATCTATGTGAGGTATAGCAGCTGTTCCTGGACTCCAAGGAAGGAGATCCTAGCAAGTGGAATTTGTTAGTAAATCATTTGAGGGCAAATTGGCAAATAGTGCCCCCTGCTGTCTGTCTGTAGAAGTGACTGGCTTTCCTGCTTCTCCTTTTGTGCAGAGACTTCCTTTGACTTTACTTTTGATCTTAAATCTCAGCTTCCATTCATCATGGAAGCTATTAAACTAACATTCGGTGGGTTTAGACGTTGTGCTAAGAAAGGCATAAGGTACCTTGGTTGGGAGTTGGCATGTTACCAAATAAATCCTGATCCAGTGTGATATGTGGATTCTATGGTTGCTGGTTTAATATTTAAAAAGTCATTTCTGATCCCTTTTGAAAAATTCCTCTGCAAAGTATAGTGCTTTGCAAACATCTGTTTACATGGAGCTGCATTATTGACCAACCCCAACCCTGATAAAATAAACTGTGCAGGGATTAAGATGTCAGACTTTCTAAGTCCTAAATACTGTATAGTAGAACCAGGAGTAAATAGTGTTTTTAGGCCAGGTCTTAATCAAGGAAATCATTAAATTCCATTATTAAATAAATGTCCAGAATAAACTAGAATCCAACAACAAAATCCTATGTGTCTCTTACCCTAAGGTGTTGTTGTTATCAATAACTTTGAGTACTTTTTAAGTAAAAAAGAGAATAAATAAAATTTATTTTATTTATTGCTGTTGTAGAACAGCAAGGATAGTGTTTCAGGGTCATTGCATTATACATGTTCACCACGTCATATCTGTAAACTTTTTATATTGTAAATAGCCTATAAAGAGCCAATGCCATAAGCTAGGTTTTCACATCTCTGGCATACAGAGTTACATGAAAAGATTATATTCAAAGTTCAAGATTAAGTCAAATATGCCTCATTAAATACATATATAAATAATCACTTGCTCTTGATGTTGCTGGGATCTGCTTCTGTAAGGAATGTATCTCTCAGCAGTCAATCGAGTCTGTGACAAAAGCTGTGATAATGTCAAAACAATGGCATGTGTTTCATGTCCACATCATGCAAAGGATGCATCTTGACCTCTAAGTATGTCAGTCAGGTATAGATTTGTCCTGTAATGTCATATTGTATTTGCATGAAATCATTATTTGCCCCCTCGTATTCCTGCCTGGCTCACCAGTCCTGTATGTGGGATTTAAATGTTAATTGGTGACTTTCCTGCACAGCTAATTGATGACAATTTCTTGTGATTGGTGAACATGGCAACATACTTGGCAAAGCATAATGGGATTACATGGTTTGTGGCTGAGGATACTGTGTGATAGTTTTACCTTCTACAGACTGGTTGGAGTCAGGCAACTTCCAAATTGGATAAAATGTAAATAGCGAGATGAGCAGAAAAAAAATTATAAACAAGTAAATAAATAAATACAGCTAAATATACTGCATAGCTCTTGTTTCTTGTGCTCTCTGCTTCATTACTAGGAAATTCAGAGTATTCTGGAAGGAAAATAGCGTAAAATGGTTTAAAGTTGCATGCAGTTCACCCCTGAATAATCAAGGGACTAAAATGCACTGATTTTAATCATATTGGTTTCCTGTAAAAAAAAAAAATCTATTCAGTATTTCCAGGATCCCCCTTTAAGATGTTCATTAATTCTATGCTTTGTAAAAAAAATACCAAACATTCTTCCTACCATAATAAAACATCTTGAAATGTGTCAATTAAAAAGAAATATTGTAACCTGAACCAAATAACAAAACCTTTGTTAATCTCTAAAGCATCAAGAGGAAAGGTTTTTCAGGGCAATACATTATATAACCTTTGAAATGAAAGATGATAAGAGGACCTATGACAAATCTTTAGAGTAAATGAGAATTAGCAGGATTCTGCACACTAACCAATCTTAGCATAGGGCAATTGTAACTCAAGCGTTATAAAGGAAAGGATGTAATAAAGCTGGATTTGTGGGGAAAACTATTGATTTATTTCATTTATACTCTATCCTTCCTCCAGAAAGGTGACTACTCAGAAGAAAAATGAAGCCCCCACCTATCCAAGCTTATAATTGAATTAAACATAGGTTCATTGAGTCATGCAGAAAATTAGCTCCAAAGACTGAAATGGGTATTGAATAATAGTCTTTATTGTTGCTTTTGGGTGGGGACAAAATCTAAACCTGTTACATATCCAAATGTTGCAAAACAAATGCAATAATAATTATTTTAAAGAATCAGTGTTTATGATGGTCTGTGTCTTGATTAAAGCATCCAGGGGGATTGTAGGAATGAGTATCTATAGTTTCTGTGCAGGCATATTTCTCTTCCTAGAGGACACCATGGCAACACTATACTCTCACCCACAAAAAAGGTTGTACCCCTAAACAAGGAGTAATGATAACAAGCTATTATTATTTTCAGTGAAGATGAACTGCTTTGGCTGATTTCCAACTTTTCCTTTTTCAGGGAAGCTTGCTGAGAAGGTAGTTGGAGTGCCATTACAGGCAACCCTGATGGAAATGGATGATGTGACTTTTTAAAGTCAGGATTCAGCCTGGATGTGGTACCAAACCAGCACTGATCATTCTTGTTGGTAATATTTGGAAGAAGTGGGATAGAATGAGTGTAGCTATTCTGGTTCCATTGGGCCTGGGAGTGCCCTTCAATATCAATGACCCTGGTATTTTCCTGGGCTAATAATGAGTTATAGGATTAGGAGGCACTGTTCTGCAGTGGTTCTCCTTTAGGTGGCCAGTTCCAGTTGTTATTGGTGGATGAGGAGAAATCAAGATTTGGCCACCAAAAGACTTAATCTTCTCTCCCTTATTGTTTCATTGCTCCATGAAGCAGAGAGGGTTTTTTATCAGCACAGAAAGTTAATATGCAGATATCTCCACTCTACTCAGACAAGAAATGAAGTGGAGATCATGACACAGTTTTTGGAGGCTGTGAGGATCAGAAGGGGGAAAACAGCTATAGATTGAATCCTACACAGAGATCATGTATTTGGATTGTGTGGCAATTGAGACCAGGATATATCATATTTGGCTCTAAATGGAATACATCTTTTCCAGACAAAACTGGACTGCGATTTGCTGGTCTCGCTGTTCATGGAGACTCTGGTGATGAAGGCTTTTGCACAACTACTTGTGCACAAGCTATTTCTTTTCCTGGACCGGGAAACTTTGCTTACAATCATTAATGCCCTTGTCAACCTCTACCCATCCATAAAATCTGAGGGAGGTTGCAGACTTCAACTCCCAGAGTTTTCCAACTAGCATAGCTTAGAGGTTTTAGTAAAGAAATAGTAAAGAGTAAAGAAGGGGTTTTTGTTTTGTTTTGTTTTAACTTCAGGAGTTTCTGGGCAATTTTATTTTATTTTTTATATCCTCATATTGGTCAGCAGGAGGAAGCACTGACTGCCTCATTGTATTCCCTTCTTGTTCTCAGCGTTCTGAAATCAGGAAGAGTGAAAGTAGTAAATTTCAAAATGTGTAGCTAGGATTGAGAAATGAAAACAGATACTGTGTGAACGCGTTCTACAGGTAGTCCTCAATTTACAACCACAATTGAGCCCAAAATTTCTGTTGTTAAGTGAGACATTTATTAAGTGAGATTTGCTCCATTTTTACAACCTTTCTTGCCAAAGTTACTAAATGATAATGATCATAATTGATAAGTTAGTAACCCGGTTGTTAAGTGAATCTTCTCCATTGATTCTAATTGTCAAAAGGTTGCAAAGGGGGATTATATGACCTTGGAACACAGCATTAGTCATAAGCATGAACCAATTGCCAAGCATCTGAATTTTGATCATGGGGGTGCCTCAAAGGTTGAAACTGTGGAAAATGGCCATAAGTCTCTTTTTTCAGTGCTGTTGTAATTTTGAACAGACACTAAACGAACTGTTGTAAGCCAAAGTCTACCCGTATTTGTTGATAGCTATAGCTACTAAGACTTCATTCTCATGGTTGAGTCTAAGGGCCTCCCAGTCTTTCATCCCACAATCAATTCTATCAGCATAATATTTGCTGAATTCTTGGTGCTCCTTATCCTGCCAGAAACTTGATGCCAGCAAATGGTGCATCCTTATTTACTGTGTACAGGATACAATTAAGAATGAGGATTGGTGGATATTCCCAGACTTGTTTCTCTCTCTTCTCCTCCCACCATGTATCACCAGATGATAGGAAAACCTCCAGCTGGGGCCAGGAGAAGAGGTTGGGGCACCGGCAGGTTTAGGCATCTGTCGAAAGGTGTTTTGGGTTTTTTTGGGTTTTGCACAAGTGTCACACATGTCTGCATTTAAAGACAAAACACTTCCACAAAACCAGAGCAAATTTTAACAGTTGGTTGAATCCATCCATCTAGCCATTTATTAAATCAGCCACAGCTCTCGGCAGCTAATTGTCAGATTTTTGTTAGAAACAGGCTAAGCTGTGCTTCGTAGCTGCTCAAGTAAGAGCTGAGTTGCACCTTCTTTACGTTGACAATGTACTCATAAGAAGTAGCTAGAGGACAAGCCATATGGTGCTTTATAACTTAGGCTAATAGTTTGAGCAGAACAGTAATCAATAAAGGATCTTGAAAGACAGATGCAATATGCTCACAATGATTTATGGATGTTAGCCAATGAGCCATTGCAGGTGTAATGGTTACCCATAAATCAGGGGGCTCCCACATCCGTCCAAGGATCAGATCAAAGGAGCTCAGGGAGAAATTCAATTGAACGGCATCTTAACCCTATAACCCAACTTAACATGAGGGCTCAAACCCCACTGCCTCAAGGGAAATGCCCATTGTAGCAAAATTGTTTTATGCACAAAAAGGGGGGGTGGATTCAACATTATGCACAATGGAGGAATGGTTGGCGAAAAGGATGGAACTTGCTGAAATGGATAAATTGACCTCTTTGATCAGAGACAAAACAATATTTATGTTTATTGCTCATGGGAAACCCCTTATAGACTTTTTGCATGAAAAATATGAATTTATGGTTTATGGTTTCGGAGATTAAAAAGGATGGATTATAGAAAGAAAAGAGTATGCGGTAATCGTAGAGTAAAAGGGAAATTTGTAATTATACTCATAACTGCTGTAAAGAAGATAGGAAGCTATTTCTTTGTATTATTTTCCTTTTCTATTTTTCTTCTACTTTTCCCTGTTTTGTACTTTTAGCGCTTTCTTTGACTCCCTCACCCCCCCCCCACACACACACACTTTTTCTTACTTTATGTCAGTTTGTAAAAAAATTTTACCTTCTTCTTTAAGCTGGGCCACTCTCTAGTAGCTGTGGTAGGGTCAGCACACAAGGAGGTGGGTGGTTTATCTGTGCAGAGAAGAGACCAAAGGGCAGGGTGTGACTCCTGCGTCATGCAGCATTGAAACTTTAATGCCTATTTTTTGCCCTCTCACTCTCCGAATACTTCCCTTTATTCTGTGTATTAATGCTCCTTTGAACAGAGGGGCAAAGTCTGGCCCGGAAACCATGTTCCAGGCGCAGGCACAAGCCTTTCTGTGGCTGTTTTCCTGATTCTGTGTGCTTCGCAGAGGGAAACCCTGTGTTTGTTCTATCAAACCACCTGTTACCACAACAATTCAGAAGGTAAGCTGCTTTATTAAATCCTACTCCACTTCCCTTTAGTTGATGGCCGAATGGCGCAGATTTCTCAAGTTCACTTGTTCATACGTAGAACCAAACCCAGCCTCAAAGCCTCAATAACCTTTAATGGATCTTGGCTAATCTTAGTTAAGCCAGGTTGCCTAGATTAGTAATTGGAAAGGAGACTACCTAGAAATTCCAGATTAGGAAATTTAAAAGAAAGTCAATGAGTCAACTGGAGGGTATCTTTTTCTTACGGTAATGTTATTCTTTACAATAATTTAAGAAGGGTGAAAAGTCTCAGATAGAAAGGAAAGACAAAATAACATGGGTGGTTATGGAAAGAGACACACCAGTGCTAGAAAGAACAAGGAAGAAGACTTTAAAGTTATTGCATAAAAAACAAATTCCTTGGTGGGTTGTTTTTTTTCTTTTGTCATATTAAAGGAAATGACTATCTTGTGATTTTTAAATTTTTAAATTTAACCTTAAACTATCCACTATTGACCTCACCCCATTCCTAAGAGGTCTGCAAGGGGCATAAGTGCACCATTGTCCCTACCATCCCTGTCCTATTGTCCCCATTTATTTGTACCGATTTCCTGTATTCTAACTCATGTTTATATTTATGCCTATTATCTTGTAAGCGATTGACAAATCAAATCAAATCAAATAAAAATAAATAATTTGGTAGGAATAGCAGGTTTTGCCTACAGGAAGCCCCGGAATCAGTCTCTGGAATCTCCAGTTAAAATCCAGGTTGTATGCCGGAAAGTTTGGCAACATGACATCATGGGGCCTGCTACCAGTCAGATTAATGATCACAATAGCAGAAATGTTTTCTAAAATGCAGGTCTTGAATATTTATTAATCCAATTTATATGGCTATCCATCTAGGAACTCTGGCTGGTAAACAAGACTGTATACTCAGAATTCAGAATGGAAGATCACTTCAGGTATAGGAATGGTGCTTATTGCGAGTAAGTCTATATTTTTAAATCTTTTTAATAGTTTTTTATTAGTTTATAATTAGCATACAAAGAAAATACAAAAGTAAATAGTTGGGGAAAGAGGGAAGGGAAAAGGGAAAGGAAAAGTGAGAGAAAGAAAAGGGGGAAAAGAAAAAAAAGACATGGACTTCCCTTTGGTGCAGTAGAATTGAGCATTAACATCAAACAGCAACTTTTTACTTTTACATAATTGTATGAATTAGCCATTTCTATAACAACAACTCTATTTAATCCGTAAAAAATCCAAAATCAACATTTCATTTTTTTTCTACCTCAAGCACAAAGTCAAGAAGCTGTTTCTAAATAGAAATAAAAGTATTTGTACATTTTGCCTTGATCAAAATAGTCAATTTAGCCGTCTCTGCTAACTCCCATCAGTTTCTGCAGCCATTCATCCATTGTGAGGTTTGAGGTGACCTTCCATTTCTGTGCATAAAGTACCGTATTCTTGTTTCCGTCAACATTAAAGTTCTGAATTTTTCCCCCAGGTCTTTTTCCGTTAAACCCAAAAGAAAAGTCTCTCGTTTTCTCTTTATATTAACTTTAAAAATTAAAATTTGAATCCTGATCCATATTTCTTTGTTTTATCACACGTCCACCCGGTGGTGGGATTCACATTTTTTTTACTACCGGTTCTGTGGCCGTGGCTTGGTGGGCGTGGCAGGGGAAGGATTCTGTAAAATCTCCAGTCAGAGGTGGTATTTGCTGGTTCTCCGAACTACTCAAAATTTCCACTACCAGTTCTCCAGAACTGATCAGAACCTGCTGAATACCACCATAAATGATGAAATGTCCCTTCTTTTCCATTCATTTGAAATGCCTGTATACATTCTTGACAACTGATCTGGAGTTAAATACCAGAAATATATCATCTTACATAAATTTTCTCTTTTAGTCATTGTTTAATGTAAATTTTAAAACTTTATTCCTATATATTTCAGTCTTATTGAGAATTTGCCACAAAAAACTAGTCTGTAGTATAGACACAGATTCTAGAAAGACTTTGTCAAAAGTCTTTATCAAAAAGATTTGGATTTTTTTTTATTACAGACATTTTAAAATGAGATTTAGCTCACACTGCATCTCAAAGAGCAGATCATTTCATTTTGTCTAGAATCACGAATTAAGTGAATAGTAGACCTTTTAAAAATTAAATTCATGTGCCTTGTTTTTTTTTCCTCCACAGTGACACTGGAACTGATTTCAGCAGAGCCAACAGCATGTCCAGGCCAAGTGGCAAAGCCATTTACCGTAAGGCCTGCTCTCCTCTTTCCAGATCATTCAAATGGAATTATATCCTAGGGCCTAAAATAACTTTTTTTTTAAATCAGAGGAGCAAAAATGTAGTTGTAGCTACCATTTGTACATTGTCTATTTTCTTACATAGCAGTATAATTCTTTTATGTCAAGAAATAGCCTTGAGAGAACCAGATGATGAAGATGATGATGATGATGACGACGACTATCATATTGTCAACCAGATGTTTAGACTGGATCTAATATTTTTATCCCCCTATCAAGTCCTTCCCTAGGACCTGGGATAGGCAGATATTGTTTGATGTGTTAAAGGTATTGTCACAGGATGTAAGCTGTTCCAAGGAAAGTCGCCTTTTGCAATTGACTAAGGATGATTTGTCAATGCTGATAGTTTTCATGTCTTGCCCCAGATATTTTTGGAATAGCACCGAGGCTTCTATTGCTATCTTTGCTTTCTTTTGCCTCTGTTGTTCCACTTCTATTTGCAGATCTTTGTATGTCGTGATTTTTTTCCAGTTCTTTCTCTTCTCTTCTGCTATCTCCAGGTACTGCAATATCCACTATCCAGATTATTTTTTAATGAACAATTGTTAGGTTTGGTGTTATATGGCAGGTACTTGTCTGCTTGAATTCTAAAATCCCAGAACATGTATTCATCTTAACAGATAACAGATAATCAGAGTTGGAAGGGACCTTGTAGGTCATCTAGTCCAACCCCCCGCCCAAGCGGGAGACCCTACACCATTTCTGACAAATGGCAGTCCAATCTCTTCTTGAAAGTCTCAAGTGATGGCGCTCCCACAACTTCTGAAGGCAAGCTGTTCCATTGGTTGATTGTTCTCACTGTCAGAAAGTTTCTCCTTATTTCCAGGTTAAATCTCTCCTTGTTCAGTTTCCATGCATTATTCCTTGTCTGGCCTTCAGGTGCTTTAGAAAATAGCTTGACCCCTTCCTCTCTGTGGCAGCCCCTCAAATATTGGAAGACGGCTATCATATCTCCCCTGGTCCTTCTCTTTACTAGACTAGCCATGCCTAGTTCCTGTAACCGTTTGTTATATGTTTTAGCCTCCAGTCCCTTAATCGTCCTGGTTGCTCTTCTCTGTACTTTTTCTAGAGTCTCAACATCTTTTTTATAATGTGGTGAACAAAACTGGATGTAGTACTGTAGGTGTGGTCTTACTAAGGCTTTATAGAGTGGTATTAGTACTTCCCTTGATGTTTTTTTTAAAAAAAATTTATTTGGGTTTTCACAAAAACAAAATACAAATAAAACATCTTTTTTTGAAAATAGCATGGTCCCAGGTTATCACTTCTTCATACAGACACAAACTCAATTTCATGCTCATTTTTATGTTCTATTCCATATCTTATTACTACATAGTTTTCCCCCTCTTTTAATTTTCTCAACTGTATTTTAATTATCTCATCTCAATTCAAATCATTATATTTATACTTTTGTCTGTCCTGTTGCAATTTCATATTATCTTTTCTCATTAAACAAATTTTCGTCTGTAGTTACTAATTGGAGTATGACACCTTTATATCTTTTAATTTTATCCATCCAAACTCTTATTTAAGCTTCAATGTATACCTTTAAGATTATAGCATTCAATACAATACATAACTTCCAATCGAATTCTGCTTGGTACATTCTTAAAATACACACTATATTCTTAAAAAGAAAAGATTATATATATGTAAATAAATCACACATTCCATTCTAATTCAATTCTATCATTAATATTCATTAAAATCTTAACATCTTTAACTTTTCTTTTCAATTAAATATTGGGAACACTTATGAACTTTCCATAATTAATTCTTTTTTTCCATATTTCTCACATTTTTATAAATCAGTAATAATAATTAAAATGTTCCCATCCTTTCCTAATTTAATTATCTCATTCACTTTAATTCATTCATTTATTAACAAACATTCCACTACATTACAGTGAATATTTTATCCATCATTTTAGTCAAGATGGCTTCTTCTTTGTCCCGATCTTTTTCTGCAAGCGTTTCTTATTGTTTCTCGTAGTTCCAGATCTCCATTTCTAAGAATTGAAATACGAAACCAAAAGAACCTCTCCCTTCTTGTGCATCTTCTTTCCATTTTTTAAGTTCCATTTTCAGTTCTTCTAAGAGTGATGCCATTTTAAACACTTTTTAACAACCACCTGATTAATTTTAGTCATTTAGATGCAAAAACCAAAAATCACCAAGTAATCCAAATAATCCAAGGCTGTTTCTTCTTGCTTCTTTTTTCCACTTTCTCTTCCCGGGGTTCTATTATTTTGTTGCCAAGTTTCAGTTAGGATGAATCTTTGGGGAATCTTGTTAAAGTTTCACTGTAAGTTCCTTTTAGTTACAGTTCCATTCCTTAGTTCCAGGCAGTGTCCTCCATTTTTCCAGATCCTACCCTTGTATTCTTTTTTTTCTCCTTTCCTGCTTTTAAAAACTTTTAAATATCCAGAAATCTTTATTATCCCTTTGACTTTTATTTTCAGCTTAAATGCCTATTAATGTCAAAGTGGATTTTTTTTCCAATTTCTTGCTTAAGTCTCTTAGCTGTCAGTATATGAAAGGGAAGAAAAAAACCCTCATCCTTTCCCTTTTTTCTCTCTTTCGCTGCTTTGAAATCTTCTTTGAGAACAATGGTATTTAGTTTAAATTCCAGGGTACCTTACGTTGTTGCTTTTTCAGTTTAACCTGGTTGACCAAATTTTTCTCTTCTTATCTTCCTCCTGCACATTCTTTTCTGGTTCAGTTCTTCTTTGAGGTGGCCATTTCTGCTGCAACTGCCTTCAGGAAAGGGAGTAATGGCCAGCTGGGGAGGAGAGATGCGGCTCTTCTCAACCCTGCTGGCAGTCTCCCCCCTCTTCACCACCTCTATGGGGTGGCTTAGCCCCGAAACCAGCCAGCTCGGGGTGCTCTGGCGGCGAGCACAGATCGAAACTGCACACAATCACAGATTTCGGTCTGTCGCCGAAGAGACTCAAACCAGAAGCCTCAATACTTCCCTTGATCTTGATTGTATCCCTCTGTTAATACAACTCAGGATTGCATTAGCTTTTTTAGCTGCTGCTGCACACTGCTGGTTCATATTTAGCTGGTTGTCCACTAAAACTCCAAGATCCCTCTCACAGTTACTGCTATTGAGCCTGGTTTCACCCAGTCTATATGTGTACTTTTGGTTTTTCTTGCCTAAGTGTAGGACTTTACTTTTCTCTACATTGAATTTCATTTTGTTAGAAACGACCCAGTGTTCTAGTCTGTCAAGATCCATCTGGATCTTGAGCCTATCTTCTTGGGTGTTAGCTATTCCTGCCAGCTTAGTATCATCTGCAAATTTGGTAAGTTCCCCTTCTATTCCCTCATCTAAGTCGTTAGTGAAGATATTGAAGAGTACTGGGCCTAAGACAGAACTTTGTGGCACCCCACTGCTTACTTCCCTCCATGTAGCCTTAGACCCATTAAGGACTACTCATTGAGTATGGTTTGCCAGCCAGTTGCAAGTCCATCTAGTGGTGCTATCTATTCCACTTTTTTCTAGCTTACTAAGTAGTAGGTTGTGGTCTACTTTGTCGAATGCCTTGCTGAAATCTAAATATATTACGTCCACAGTATTTTACTGGTCTGCTAATTTAGTCACTGTGTTGAAGAATGAAATAAGATTGGTTTGGCATGATCTGTTCTTAACAAACCTGTGTTAACTGCTATTGGCAGATCTGTTTTTTATTATCTTTTCCAGTATCTTCCCGGGTATTGATGTTAGGCTGATTGGTCTATAGTTTCCTGGGTCTGTTTTTTTCCCTTTTTTGAAGAGGGAACCACATCAGTTCTCTTCCAGTCCCTCTGGTAGTCTTATACTACTTTATCTTTTTTATGGTCCCACCAGTTCTTGCTTGCTGGCAAATGGTATTTCTTCAAGATATTCCAAAGCATCATTGTTGTTACTTGGTTGTGCCATTGTCTGTAGTCAGTCTGTGTGATCTCCTTGCAGCAGCTAACCAGGTGGCCCACTATTTCTTTAGCTTCTTTGCAGAAGCAGTATTTGCTGTCTGTTGCTGTCTTCACAATTTTGCCTTTATATGCCTATGTTCTTCAGGGTTGGTCTTTATAGCCAGAATTAGCCCCTCTGTCTTTCTTCAACTTTCCTGCTCTTAGCCATTGTCAGGTCTTGTTATCTGCTTTGTCTGCTATTTTTAATAACACTTTGCCTTGCTGTGCCTCTTTTCTATTCTTTATTTGGCCTTTCTTATAGATCAGTTTTATCTATCCAGTACACAGCAAGCCTTCATTATATGCTAGCTTCAGTGCATCATCTTCACTGTCCATCAGATATTCCTCCAATGCTCTCTTTTATTTCTTCAACCCTCTGATACCATCTGGGAACACGTGGTAAATAAAATCTGTCAATGTTGCTTCATGGATGAAGGGCATGATTCATTGTCATTATTTTTCTGGCATGCTATCTCAGAGCCAGTCAGAGGTGGTATTTGCCGGTTCTCTGAACTACTTAAAATTTCTGCTATCGGTTCTCCAGAATTGGTCAGAACCTGCTGATTACTATCTCTGCGTGGTATCCACTACAAACTGTGATCGGATTGTCATCCGGATGAATTGGAGTTGAATTCTGCCTTTTTCCCTCCCTCACAGGTCAGAGAAAAGAGTACAGTAGTGCTATAATGAAGGCTGATCATGACTTCCGGCATCGGGTGGAGGTAGGAAAAACCTTTGGACGCCCAGGAAGGTCCCTGACATTCTGCTTAGTTGCAGAAGATGAGTGCGTTTTACATAAGCCTCATCCATTGCTCAGTGAAAGAAGTTTGGGTCCATTTGTGCTGATCTTCTTGAAGAGGAGATTATCTGGTCATTGCTTCAAAATGCTCTGATTCTGGACTTCCTGCGTTGCATGTAGAGTTAAATATGATGCTTGACAAGATTTTGTCTTATTCCATAACCCTGTGTTTTCCATGCAGGCTGACTTTTTCTTTACCAGTTCTCTGGTCTTAACCTCTTAAAGGCATTCAAATGATTTTATAGAATGGGGAAGAACAGAATCTCAGCATTAAATAACATCCTTAACTTTTGCATTTTTAATTTACCATTCATTCATATTAGTAAGTTTACAATTTCATTATACAGGAAGTCTTCAACTTGCAATCACAATTGAGACAGAAACTTATGTTGCTAAATGAGGCAGTCGTTAAATGACTTGGGCCCTATTTTATGACCTTTTAGGCCACAGTCATTAAGCAAATCAAAATGGTTGTTAAGTAAATCATGTGGTTGTAAAATGAATCCATTGTTCCCCATTTACTTTGCCTGTTGGAAGTCCGCTGGGAATGTTGTGAATGGTGATCATGTGATCCCAGGACACTGCAACTTTTGTAAATACATGGTGATCACCAAGCAGCCAAATTTTGATCATGTGACTGCAAGGACGCTGCAATGATCATAATTGTGAAAACTGACTCTAAGTCACTTTCTTGAGTCCTATCGTAACTTCAGTTACCAAACAAATAGTTGGAAGTAGAGGACCACCTGTATACTCAAAGGTTGCCTTCATATCACCAGATGAATGAAAATAAATTAGGGCAAAACTATTATTGTCTGTATTCATACAGCATGCTTAATTTGATGGCTGAACTCTATTTTCTTTGAATAATGTACTGAATCCCAAACTAACCAAACATCCTTGGTTTTCACACCATGCTATTCAATCTTAAACCCACCCCTATCTGTGCTTCATGTGGAATGAATGCAGCTACATGTAATTAGCCTGGCTAAGCATGTTGCATACGTACAATCACAGGTGGGAACTCACTTCTGATACACATTTGTCTGAATATCTACAAAAGATCATTGGGGCCTAGTCTTTTGACAGAAAGATATTCTGAATTTCAGCATTAGAAGCCTCTATCTTTTGAGTGATTAATATTTAACTGAATTTTAATAAGATAAACTTAGAAGTGTTTTCCTGTAGATGGAATATTAATTTCCCTATCTTTAATGTTTAATCTTTTTTCATTCTTTCTTACAGTAATATAACAACTCTAAATTACTTACAAATATTAAACAGTTATGTAATCAGTGATTGTCTACATAGTTAAATGAGTTATACTTTTCCTCTGTTGAACAAAATTCCCACCATAAATTAATCATTTGAAAAATGTTGCTGTTTATTATACTGAAGCAATTAAAGTTAATAGCATATGCTCTATATGCAGCGCAGATGGCCCTTCCTTACAGTACTTCCTAGTGCCTCTTATACACTGATCCTTTCACAACAGTTACCTGTAGATTCAGATTATGCATTAAAGAACCAAAGTCCATATTTGATCCACAGCACCTTTTGACTTGTACTATTGATGGCAAAGAAATCAACAATGTAGAGAATTGTATTGAACGACTCAAAATGATGGATGCCCAAAGCCAAGTGTGGGGCCAAGACATGCTTTTGCAGATCAAGGAGAACAAATTGCTGCTGACGGACATAGAGGCTGAGGTAAACAGAGCTTCTATACATTTTCTTTCACACCCAATTTGCACTGCAATATTTTCTTACAAGCTGGGATGGGTACCTGGGACATCTGAGACTAAATATCTGAACAGTAGCCATGATATTTCTATTAAATAAGACTTTTAAAATTCCAAGGAATGGCAAAGAACTACTGTATACTCATGTTCCTCATGGATTGTTGGCATAGAAAGTTGTGTCCTTTTCTTTGGTCCTGGAAGGCGGCAAAATGGTCTTTTCTGCTACATCCTACATGTTTGTTTGTTTGTTTGTTTGTTTTGCCTACAGGAAGAGCTGGATTGCTATCCCTTGGAAGATATCCACGATTGGGTCTCCATCCTTAACCGTTGTATTTACAACTCCATCTTGGCCATTTCTGTGAAAGATCCGAACCAGCAGAAAATTAGTATCTTGCTCTTTCAATGCGAGCAAATTGGGGTAACTACAGCATGTCTTTAATTTGGAGGGGTCAGATTTGAAGGTGACCTAGAAACAAACTGCAGGTTCCTCTGAAATCCATAGCCACATGTAATATATCTGAAATTGACACCTTTGTTTAAAATATAGCAGTCCTAGAAAATCTTATTTGGATCTATGGCAATAGGAGAGTTAGGAAATTTCTGCCCTCTGGCAGCAAGACACTGATTGTTAGATTTTAATAAACATGTGGGAAACCTTCCATAGTCCAAATCCTATGGCATTCTCTCTTCCTACTGTTTAATATAAGGTAAATAGTAAAAAGAAATTTGTTCCTTATTATCTTATAGGAGTGGGAAATAATTTGCTCGGGTATGAGTCCTACATCCCACATAATTATCAAAAGGTTATCCAAAGGAAACACTTTGTAGTACTTCTATTGTCATAGGATAGTACAAAATAAGAGAATAATAGAGTTGGATGAAACCTTGGAGATCTTCAAGTTCAACCCTCTGCTCATTTCTGTAAAAGAAATAGTGTAGGAAAACATTCACACACATGGTTGTCCAATCTCTACTTAAAAACTTTCAGTTGTGAATCTTCCACAACTTCTGAAGGCAAGTGGTTCCACTGGTTAATTGTTCTGTCAGGAAACATATCCTTAGTTCTAGGTTGCTCTTCTCCTTGATTAGCTTCCATCTATTTCTTCTTTCAGGCACTTTGAAGAATAGCTTGATAGCTTGACTCCCTCTTCTTTGTGGCAATCCCTTAGTTACTGTAGCACTGCTATCATGTCTCCCATAATCCTTTCTTTCATTAAACTAGACATACCCAATTCTAGCAACCTTTCTTTATATGTTTTAGCCTCCAGTCTCCTAACCATCTTTGTTGCTCTTATCTGTACATTTTCTAGAGTCTCAGCATCTTTTTTACAATCACAGTGGCGCAGAACAATTTGTATCAGACAATAACAGTAGTCATTCCAGTTTAAAGTAGGTCTAAATCCAGAGAGAGCTGAAAACTGCTTCTTTCTTTTAGGCTGACTTGTTGAAAACTAAAATACAGAAAGCTATGGAGGAATGGAGAACTGAACGTCAGACTCATGATATGCTCAGGTAACGGAAAAGTTGTACATCTGCAATATTAACTTTTGATTGCAGATGCTTTATTGCCTACCTCAAGACATGATGATGATGATGATGATGATGATGATGATGATGTAGGTTTATTATTATAATTTAGAGTGAACTTGGAGAACATGTTGAATCAGCAAAACAGAGCATCTTACATTGGCAACAGCAAACGAATTCCTCATGATTCTCCTTGGGATATGGAGTCACGTTACATGGAATTCAATGGTAAGTGTATAATTCCTTTCTGCTGGAATGTTGCCTATTAATGGAAAACATGCATGCTAAATAAAGTAAAAGGATGGAAGGAGGTGTGTATTGTCATAATGTTCTATATTAACATTCTCCAAATCCTGAATTCTGATTGGTCCACGCAGACCACAACCCGATTGGTCAACTAAACTTCTGTGATTGGTGCGCTAAAAATCTACTGCGATTGGCCAAGCCGATTGCGGGAAATTCAAAGCGCTATCATTGGCCGCCGAGCGGCTCGCAGGTCGTGGACAGAACTGTATATTCAATAAAGAGCTGACTGTTCACTTTGGTCTCACGTCTCAATGAGCCCGATCTACCCAATCTAACACATAATATACAGCATATGGAAATATGACCAAAGGAGAGAATTAGATTATTTACATGGGATAGATGTAAAATAGGCTTGAAGTATTCTTGGACTGTTTCCAATTTTGGATGCTCTGAATGGCAAATACAGTAGAATTGTAGTCTACTGCTTCAAGTTTAGGAACTCCTACTGAACAATAGGCCATTTGCTTGTAATTTTCCTCAATATTCTATCTTATCTCCCACTGCTTTTCAATATATGCATGGAATTATTGGGATAAATGTTCTGGAAAGATCAGATTTAGTGTCACCAGTAAATTGATAGCTTTCAGTAATGTGTTTCCTTTAAAAAAAAATAAATCAGGGAAGCAGTGGAAATCCATTGTCAGTGATAGGTAAGATAAGGACAATCAGATTCAAGCTTAATGCAGAAATAGATGCTTCTATTCAGGCAAAAAGCAAGTCAGAGAATGGAAATTTAGATAGAAAAATTTTCAAGAGTGAAATCTGGATATGTTTCTAGATTGAGCCTAGGATCTAAAAGCCGAGATTTAGTAGGAATTGATTTTCACAGCTTCTATTATAAGACATCCAGGGTTAAGTGATATCCATTCATTATGTGATAACAGCTATGTCTTTTACCACTTAGTATCTTTTTTAGAAGCAACGGGGGTACACATATTTGGGGCAAGGAATTAAAATGGAAAATCAGCTGGGGCATTATTGACACATTGTAGACACATTGATTATTGAATATTGTAGAAGCTGAACAGCAATTTGACCGGCAGCAGAAGTATGAAACACATGAAGAAGATCTTAAACTCTCCTCGAAGTCACAGGATAAATATATGGAAATTGTAAGTACTCCATCATTTCTTGGATACCATCTCTCTGCTGGCCCCACACTACAGCCCATTTCCCTGTCCTGTCTCTAGAGGGTAGGAACTGAAGAGCAGGACATTGTTATCTAAACAGGTAGGGCAAGAAAACTGCATAGTTTGGAAAGTGTGTAAGAGAAGATATTTCCCAATTTATTTGGGATTAGAAATCCACAACTCCTTAGGTTAACCATATTGCCTGGAGAGTGTATGAATTTTAGTTCGACCCCAATTAGAAATCTCCCATTTGAGGATAGGAACTATTGTTGTTGGTTCAAAGTCTGTATTTAAATGTTTTGATGAACAGAGATTCTAATCGTGAAGCACAACTTCTAAGATAGTGTGACAAGAGATTCTAGAAATTGTCTAGAAAGATAGTAAAGAACTATAGTAGAGGAAGATGTTTAGTTAGAAGCCCGGATTACAAGCCAGAATAAGAGGTACCTTGATCTGGAAATCAATAACATTTAAATGAGAGAAGATATCTCTATATAGCTAATTAATTTCACTTCTTGATTAGGTTCCCCCCCCCCCATATCTAGACAAGGAACCAAGTAAAGTAAATTAAGCCATCATCAAATTGAAAGCATGACCTAAATGCTAAATCTCTGAATGGCAGGAAAAATGTACACTGTTAGTGGTTTTCCCCAAAAAAACTGTCAATAATACAGTATTTGATTTGGATTCTTGTTGCGAGCAGGAGATCCTGAACCATGTCCTGGATGATATAGAATTCTTTGCAAGAAAAGTACAAAAGAACGGCACCCTGAGTGACAAGAAGAAAAAGAAAAAGAAAAAAGGAAAGGAAAGTGATAACAATCAAGGTAACACCACCAAACTAGCAGCAAGTAGGCAACTGTAAATTTCTAAATTTCCATGGCCTTATGGAAAATAGAGGTGGCGGGGGACACATAAACTGATTCTAATCCAAACTTTCTTTGACTGAAGTCTTTGAACTGAAGCTTTGGGCAGCTTTAAGAAACAGTCTCTTTTCAGAGTATTCTGAACAAGACAGAAATGACACAAAGGAACAAACAAGCAATATGAGACATGCTACAAACTCTTTACTCTGAAGTTCCCAATGGGCATTGGACATTTGAATCGGATATGCATTTTGTCAGGAACAATTCTACTGCTAATCATTTTACTGAATTACCTAACTCCTAGGACATTACAATCCTAGAAATTCAGTTCCTCCCTTAATCATAGATTTTGCCTCATCCATCCATCCATTCATCCATCCATCCATTCATTTACTCATGGCTTGATTTTCTATCACAATCTCAAACTCTTTGCCTGGTAAATCCTAGTCATCTCACATTAGAGAAGGTTTAATTTAAGAGCCAACATAGATGTGTGTTTGCCTACAGTGAAATTCATGTCCTCTATGATCACCAGTTCTCTCTATTTTTGATATATCCTTCTGGAGCTATATACAGCCTGTTTGGTTTTTCAGTTTCTTGAATATTATTGTATAATCTGTGATCACTTTTCTGTTTGTATCCCATCATCACTGAAGATTTCCTAGTTCACTTATAAGACATTGGTGTTCCATTGACTGTTCACCAATCCTCTATTATGGAGACACATTTTAATAATAAGTTCTATTTTTGTTAGATCATCAATTTCACATTTAAATAGATTGTGTTCTAGATCCATACAATTTATTATATGATTTTATTGAAAATTTTAAACAAGCACATTGGAATTTTATAATTATATCCTATCTAATTTCCAAAACCATAAACATAAGTGCATTTTTCATCGAAAGGTCCACAAAGAATATCCAGATTATAACATAGTGCCTAGCTCTATACAATTTAAATCCTATGACTTTGTTTCTCTCAATGCTGGAATGGCACATCTCAGGTTTTCATATAGTTTTCTTGAGTATGAAAAGTGTGCTTTATATATTTCATTGATCTCATCCCTGGCAAATCTTCAAATTTAGACTGTCTTTTAACTAAGCAAGAAAATTGGAATTAAATCAGTTTAGTTAACATTATGTTCTGATTATTTTGATGTAACTGGATGCAAATGTGTTTGTTCCCCGCATCCCACCCACCCTGTGTATGTTTGTGTGTGTGTGTGTGTGTGTGTGCATGTGTAAAACATTCAGGTCTGATAGTGTGCAACCACTATCAGACCTGAATCTCCTGCTTGTGCAGATACCTGTCTATAACCTTATTTTCTTTTATCTTCTGGATTAGTTTTCTAATGTTTCTCTCTGGTTCAGCAGCATCGCCCTCAGAATCTGAGTTTAGAGACTGCTTCCAGAAGGTCAAGTACAGTTTCAATTTGCTGGTAGGTTTTGCAACTTGTTTGACCTTGGCAGAGATTTCTCTATTGCCAATACAGTTGGGTACATTTCTTATGAAAAGCACTCTTTGTGAATTCCGCAACGCAAAATATCTAGGGCAGCAGCACAAAGAACTCCATTCTGTTTAGTTCTAGCTGTTTATTGCCACTGTGGAATTAATTTAGGAGTATTGTAACCAATTGTAAAATTATGGTTAATCAGATAAGAAATTAGGAAACTAGAGGACTGTAAATCTACCCATACATTCAGCAAATGTAATTGTATGGAGTATCTAACTGTACTGTATATGCTTGTTGGTATTTAATCCAGCTTTTCAGATGAGAATGGTTTCCCAAAGAAAGTCTCAATTAAATCGTAATTACAATTCTATGCACATTTATGCTTTCAAGCATGATGCACAAATGATACACAACTGACTTTATCTTTGCTGGCTGAGGAACTCTGGGAGTTGAAGCCCACAAGTCTTAAAGTTGCCAAGGTTGGAGACCCCTGGTCCAGACTGTAATTTGGAACAGATCCTTTTCTCATCTCCCAACGTGAATCACTAGAATTATTCCCCAGTGGAAACAACTGGAACAATCTGGACTGGGATCATTTGGGGGAAGAGTAAAGGCTCCTAAACATTATTTTCAACCTTTCCTATGATCCATAAACAGATCAATCCCCCTGTCTCTTATTTACTGTAAAAAGCCACTCATTAAATTATTTTTCTGATGATATTTTTTACCTTCTTTAGTTTGATCTTAAGACCCCAAATGTGATCAGATCTTTATCTCCTGCCATTTTCTCCTATTTCTTTATTTCATAACTACCACAGTTGTGTTTTTCCACAAGGCTGGGGCATCAATATTCTTTCCTGTTTTGTTTGTTCACATCTGAATTATCCCATTCTACCTGTTTCTTTTTTATCTCATAGGCAACTAAAATGGCTGGATGTAAAAATCTGATCCCAAGAAACGAACAGAAGGGAGAGGGATAAGATTCCCTCTTTTTTTGTTCATCTGTACAGTATTATGTTTCTACTACTTAAAAAAACGGAAGGAGAAAAATTACTGATAATAATACCATGGCTAGAGCTGTGTCATAAACTAGACTTAACCTGAGATTATTTTAATTTGTTGTCCAAATCTAGCTGGAACACTTTATTAACGGTTCAGTATGTTGGGCAAGAATTAAAATTAATTTGATAGCCATTTTGCAGTGTAATTATGGGTCAGTAATATGTTGTGCAACACAACCTTTGTGTTAAGTGAGCTTCCTGAACAGTAAAGAAAGGCGAGTGGTGGAAAAAGGGCTGAAGAATAGAGAACGAGATGAGCAACGCTTGAAACAGCATTTTCTTCTAGTGGATGGGAAGTTCGTTTTTCTTTGCTGATGGCCTTGCTAGAAAGAGAGGAAAGAAACAGTCCCCAGTGGCTCTTGGTTCCCTGGACCAACATCTGGTATTGCTTCCCAACTAATAATTGAAATTGTGTTATTGATGATGGGGAAAGGAGACCAAGTTCTCAGTAGTTACTCACTAGCTGGAGTTGCAATTTATATTACCCGTTTTGTTTTGTTTTTTGCTTACTGATGGTTTGTTAAATGTGATTTGTAATTTGTAATTTACACAAGGATGCAACAAACCCTGATGTATAACATATGTTCATACTGCTTGTTAAACCACAGTTCTCAACCAAGGATCGTGTGATTTCCCCTGGGCGCCCTAGGATATTTTAAGAAGGCCACGGATGAAAAACGTGTAATGGGGTGGCACGGTATGGGCTGGTGGGACCGTTGTAGGTTCCTTGCCCAGATTCTAATGAAACCAAGCCCACCTTCCTTCTCCATTCTTGCACCCTCCTAATGGTTGGCATCAAGGTTCCCAGTATTGCTAATCTTGAAGCACAAAAATAACTCTATAACCTGATGTGGTCTAGTTAATGGTTTACTTCCCTCCTTCTTCAATCTGTGAATTTGTTTTTCTAAACTGTAGAAATAATAATATATATTTTTTTTTGCAGGGGGACCTTGATCAAACCATACAACAGCCAAGTGCTCCTGAATTGACCAAACTCATCTTCTCCACTCTAAGAACTGTGAGTATAGCAGCCAGGCGAGAAATTCCAGAGGTTTCTGGCGACTGTCTTCTTTTTTAAAAAAAGATTCATTTGTAAATAGAGTGCATTTTCGTTATACAGTTTTTATTGAAAGTTTTTATCATTAAAAGATAAACAAGAAAAATATATAAAAGGAAAGTGGAAAAAATAAAAGAAAATGCTAGAAACAGTACAGATAAAGAAAAGAGAGGGGAAGGAAAATTTAAGAAGCAGCCTCCAATTTCCTTTGCAGCAATCGAAAACCATTTTTACCACTTCTTCCCCTTTTGCATAATATAGTTTCCTTCTTCCCATATTCAGCTTTTTAGTCAAGAGATCCAGAGATCAAAAGTTCATTTTTGTCCATTGTCAGCAAAAAGTCCATAAAAAGTTTTCAATCTTTCGTAAGCATATAGCATCGGGCTGCAGTTACCATGAGAGAGAGGTTTTTTTTTCCTAATTCAATTAGGTATCCCAGATTTCTGATAGGTGTTTTCCATGCTCCAGCAATCATATTTTCTAATATTCAGGTTCAAAGTGCAAGTGTCCTGCATGTTTTCCAGCATTGTTTATACCTCATTTTCTACAGATGACAAACAGGAAGCAGCTGTTATCAAAGGCCAGAGGAGTAGATATTTCTTGACACATTAGAAATCTCTCAAGCAGGGGTGTCAAACTCGATTTCATTGAGGGCCACATCAGGGTTGTGTTTGTCCTCAGGGGTGTGGCCAGGGTGGATGTGGCCAGGGTGGGCGTGGCCAGCTGGACATCAAACATGTTGGGGTGTCTATGCTGACCTGGGCAGGGCCGGGGCAGTGATGGGATTCAAAAAAATTTACTACCAGTTCTGTGGGCGTGACTTGGGCATGGTGTGTCTTGGTGGGTGTGGCAAGGAAAGGATACTGTAAAATCCCCATTCCCTCCCCACCCCACTAACCTGCTTTCCAGCTCTGTTCTCCTGTGCAGGGCAACAAAAGAAGACCCAGCCGATCAGCTGGGACTCAAGAGGCAGAGAATAGATTGGGGCAGGGCCAGTAAGAAGTGGTATTTGCTGGTTCTCCAAACTACTCAAAATTTCTACTACCGGTTCTCCAGAATTGGTCAGAACCTGCTGAATACCACCTCTGGGCTGAGGGAGGGGATCCATTGTCTCCAGCGGAGAAAGGTGAGACCAGAGAGAGGGCCAAACCCTTGTCATCCCTCTCAGGCCATGAGGAGGACCCCCAGATGGTGGCGCAGGTTGTCCAGAGCCCTAGGCAGCAAAGGGCAAGTGCCCAGCCTGGCCTTCGAGCTCCCAGGACAGCGGGACCCCACAGCCCAGCTGGCAGAGGCACTGCAGGACAGTCCTTCACTGTATCCAGGGCAGCCCTGTGGGCCGGATCTAAGCACCCAGTGGGCTGGATCTGGCCCACAGGCCTTGAGTTTGACACCCTTGCTCTAACTGCAAAAAAATGACACATGTGGAAATCCCTTTTATCACATCTATGTAGATGATTCCAGGGAGGGTCTGGATTAGGCAATTACTCTGCCTCGTACATGGAATACAAGAAATAATCCAGATAACTTCATGCACCATTTCTAACCATATTGCATTTCTTACCCTTTTATCTTTTTCTTTCCTAAACACAATTCCAATATGCAGGAAAAAAGACATAGCTATACTGTGCCTTCTGAATGTTAAGCAATAAGAACTTTAACTCTATTTGAAAGCATTCAATGGGCCATAAGAAAGTACAACAATAAACCTGTGACTTCTACTTGCAAGCCCTTCTGTTCCTCGAAGGCTTGATTAACAGTCAGGTTGTATTCCCTGAATAACATGTATTCTCGCTCCTCAGATTTTAACCTGGTATCCCATGATGAATCTGGCCTCTACTATAGTCTTACCCTTGCTGACACCTGCAGCTATTAATTTGCTCATGCGCTCCTTGAATTCTGATGAGCAGATTATTTGGAAGAAGTTGGGAACTGCTTGGAATCAAACCAGGTAAGAGTTGTCAAGCCCTGTGCAATAGGTTTGGTTCTATAATGTGATAAGAAACTAGGTCAAATGAGAATACCAGCCATTGCACGACTTACTATATCCAGAGCATCATACAAAGCCACTGCCAAAGGTAGCAACATGGACTTTGGGTCAAATCTAGCAGGATTGTTCTTCATTGAAATTATCCCTGTTAATCCATGGTAAGCCTGCATTTTGTTCACTGTATAATTTTCAATAGCCCTGTCGTTCAAATGGATTTGTAACAAAAATTCTGAAGGAAACACCTTGAAAATCTGGCTCTATTATAGATTGATCCACATTTTTATTACTCAATAAGTTGTCTTCTTACTCACAGGGAAGAATTTCCAAATGGACAATCCCTCCCTCCCTATATACCCGTATTTTCAGATGGATGGATACCTCCCAGATTTACTTGGAGATCCAGCGATATGGCTCAGGTGAGTCACTCCTGAATGGTAGCCAACCACAGGCAGAGCAGAAGTAATAGAGAGCCACCCTATGGGGAGCAGGTGGCTGGCTATGAGTTTCTAAAGTAAATGCAGAATCTTGCCTGCTCTATACAAGGTCAGCACAGAGGCATCACAAATAGCCGATTTTTTTTTTTACAGTTTCATATATTGTTCAAGGGCAATGTTAATTCTCATGGCAGTGCTCATGTAGCAAATGATCATTATATTTCTGCCCATCTTTACAGTTCAGATGTCCTGTACTTGGTGCCTACAGATAAGGAGAACTGCAACTCCCAGTATCTTGGGATGGATGCTCATGGATGCAGTACAAGTATTGCAGTGTAGGCCTTATAGGAGCTGAACTCCAACCTATTTGGAGAGAACCAGGTTGCCATAATTTGCAAATCAGTAGGTCAATTAGCATTATTATACCATCAAAATGCAAAGTCTGCTATTGCATACAAATGCATTACTAACAATGCAATTATCCAGCAGATAAAATTGTATTGCTACTACCAACAAAGTGGATTCCTATGTAGTTCAAATATGTAAGCAAATATCACTATTGTCATTGCTTACGTTTGAAGCCATTCGTTTATTAAAACATTGTTTAATGTGTACTTATCATTAATTTCACTTAAAGTAAGCTGTATTATTTTCTTTTAGGCAAATGGAACCCAGAATAATTCCTCAGATGGGTATGTTCTCTTACCAGACTTTTTAGTGGATATATAGGAAATATCCCTGGGGAATGAAACTTACGTATGTGACCATATAGACATTATTTTGACTAATAGAAAATGGCAGATAGAATTTCCATGCATCAAATTCAGAAATTGCATTCCATGCAGACCTACTCAAGTTACACTGGCAGAAATACAATGAGGAATTAGAGAGTAGCTAAAATTCTGACAAAAGTATTATGGACAAAGCTTTCATAGGAGGAGGGGGAGGAGTTTATTGTGAGACCAATAATAATAAATCAAATATATATATATATATGTTACTCAACTCCCAGCAATTCTGGGTGGTTTACAGTTGTTTAAAATATTTAAGAACAAAAAGTCAATGCAAAAATACCACAATACAAAAATACCATACAAGATACAATACTTTTGAATTTTATTGAAATTATGTTTTTCTTTAGCATACTTATCAGCATGCTCATCTTTAAGGTGCCATGTTGTGGCTTTTGCTGCAACAAATTAACATGATTACTTCTCTGAAATTGGCATAAAAGAACTAAAGAAAGAACTAAAGGAAGAAATAGGAGCTTAAGTATCAGAGCCCTACTGCTAGAGTTGCTTTAGTGCAAAAGAGCTCCATAATATTCTCAGCTGCCAGGTGTGCTACCTTAGGGAAGTGGGAGTCACATTACTCAAATCCTGTAAAGGGCCCCACTCCAGCTGAGGCGTTTGGCCCACATTTGCAGAATCTAGTAGACATTCCATCACAAGAGCCAAATGCATAGGTATAGTATAGGTAGATCATGTAGAGACAAGGAGACAAACTCTTTTCAAGAGAGTCCTTTACATCAACAAGGAAGAAGGAAGAGCAGGCTGCTCTTCTCCCAGACTTTTGTTCTCAAGAGCAGATTTATTTCCTTTTCAGGACTTCCAATCCTCCCCAACTCATGCAAGCCATAAGTGATTTCCATGCACGGAATTCCCAAGAGCTCACTGTAAGAAAAGGAGACCTGTTAGAGGTAAGACCGAAAATCTAGTAGGTAAGCAAGCATGGTGCTCTTCACCAAAAAAGCTGCTGTATGGCATCAAAAGCTATCTCGCTTTTTTACATAAACACCATCAAAGCAATTAAAGTCTAATCAAGACTAGGAAAGAGAGCAAATTACACCAAAGTATTTTGTTCTAAGCAGTATAAAAGACCAAAAAGAAAAAGAAAACTAAAAGGAGAAGGTAGTTCTAATAATAATTCTTAATAGAAAACAGTCCATCTAGCTAGTTCACATCATTAAATAAAAGCAGAACTGAAGACTGGAATAGCCATCTTTGTCTAGAAGTCATCAATGCTGCAAATGATTATCATTGGCTCTTGAGCCAGAAGAACCTGAAAGGAACAGTGTGTAGATTTTAAAATCTGTAACTTTAAGTTATGTGGACTTCTGTAGACCTTAGCATGCCTTTTACCCAAACTCCAAACTTTTCTTCATAACCTTTTTCCAACAGTTTCCCTATAACAACATTTTCTTAACATTTATTGCCATGCATCATGAAACTTGACAGTCACACTAGTCTTTCTGAACTGGTACTAATGGCACAGGAATCATCTTTATTTATGTATTTATTTTAGAAAACATACCCGGCCACCCATCTAGGCAGCCCATGGCAACAACAGTACAATAACATGTAATTTTAAAAAAATCCAAAACAAGAAATGGTGCCTGGCCTTCTTAAACAACACTCCCCAACAACAATAATAACAATACTGGGGTCATTTTTTCTACATTCTACAAGGCTAAACCTTGAACACTTTTCTTTTTAATAAGATTCAGTATTGAGTTCCTTAGACTATCCAGAGTTATCTCATATATTCTTTATCAAAGATATATTGATGAAGAACAGACAGTATGTTATGTATTCTTTTATGTTATATCTCACATCTTGTTCACCAATTGCTCATATCTTCTTCATCAATGATTTAGATGAGGGATAGATAGGGAATAATCAAGTTTGCAGAAGATACCAAGCTGGCAGGAATAGCCAACACTTCAGGAGATAAGCTTAAGATATAGAAGGGTCTTGACAGACTTGAACATTGGGCCCTAGCTAACAAAATGAAATTCAATGGTGAAAAAGTAAAGTTCTGCATTTAGGCAAGAAAAACCAAATGCATAGGTATAGTATAGGTAGATCAATAGTAGTAATTGTGAGAGAGATCTTGGAGTCCTAGTGGACAATTATTTAAATATGAGCCAGCAGTGTGCTGCAGCTGCCCCAAAAGCCAACACAGTACTAGGCTGCATCAGAGGGATAGAATCAAGATTACATGACATATCAATACTACTCTATAATGCCTCGGTAAAAGCACACTTGGTATACTGGATCCAGTTTTGGTTGCCACAATATAAAAAAGAGACTCTACAAAGAGAATGGAGAAGAAGAATAAAGATGATTAAGGGACTGGAGGCTAAAACATACAGCAATACCAACAGCATTTAGACTTATATAGTGGTGGGATTCAAAAACTTAACAACTGGTTCTCTGCCCTAATGACTTTTTTCAACAACCAGTTCACCAAACTGCTCAGAAAGTTAATAACCAGTTCTCCCGAAGTGGTGCGAACTGGCTGAATTCTGCCACTGGACTTATATACCGCTTCGCAGTACTTTGCAGCCCTCTCTAAGCAGTTTATAGAATCAGCATATTGCCTCCAACAATCTGGGTTCTCATTTTACTGACCTCGGAAGGATGGAAGGCTGAGTCAACCTTGAGCTGGTGAGAATTCAATTGCCAAACTGCTGGCAGTCAGCAGAAGTAATCTGCAGTACTGCATTCTAACCACTGCGCCATCACAGCTCTTGAATATAAAGCACGGTTGCTGGAATTGGGTATGTTTAGTTTAATGAAAAGAAGGACTAGAGGTGACATGATAGCAGTGTTCCAATATCTTAAGGGGTTGCCACAAAGAAGAGGGAATCAAGCTATTCTCCAAAGCACCTGAAGGGCAAGACAAGAAGTAATGGGTGGAAACTAATCAAGAAGAGAAGCAATTTAGAATTAAGGAGAAATTTCCTGACAGAACAATTAATCAGTGCACCAACTTGCCTCTAGAAGTTGTGGGAAGTTTTTAAGAAGAGTTTGGGCAACCATTTGTCTTAAATGCTATAGGATATCCTGCCTGAACAGGGGTTTGGACTAAACCTCCAAGATCCCTTTCAATTCTGTTATTCTGTTAAATTGAACTCTTCTATTTTTTAGATTTTGGATCAAAGAAAAAGATGGTGGCTTGCCAGAAATGCCATGGGGGAGAAAGGCTATATTCCTAATAATATTCTGGAATCTAAGAATCAGTCAGCATCTAAAGAGCACAATCCAGAGCAAGTGGGTACAATTTTCTGTTGCATCATGTGGCATTGCAGGGACAGATTATTTCACATAATCACTTCTCCCCTTCTGTATAAAATTGAAGCAGCTTCTATTGGCAATGTGATACAAAATCAGAAAAAAGTTTGTGTTCTCTGGGAAAGTGGGCATCTCTGCATACTTCATTGGAACCAGCTGTTTTCTTCAGACAGAATTGCTCTCATTTATATCTCATTGGAAGCCCACATACTGAATTCTTCTTAATATCCAGCTTATGAATAATCCTGAATTCTGATTGTGTCATAAAGATAGCTGCAAATTCATGGAGGAGGAATAGCATGAAGTCTCATCCCAACTGTTTAGGTTTTTTGGAAGCATCACAGAATTAAAACTGAGAAAAATAATTTGGTAATTTAGTGAAAGCAGACATACTCAATCTGCTGTACTGATGTGAAAACATGGAATTGACTTATGCTAAATATAGACAACACATTTGAAGCATCTAGCAGCAGCACTTAGATATTTGAGATTACTGTAAATTTGTATGTGTTATATTTTCACATACACCACCCACTGAGAACTAGAACTGGAACTAACAGGGAGGACAATTAACCAGTGGAACATCTTGCCATCAGAAGTTGTAGGTGCTTCATTACTGGAGGTTTTTAAGGGACTGGACAGTCACTTGTCTGAAATGGTATAGGGCAGGGGTGGGATTCAAATTTTTTAACAACCAGTTCTGTGTGCGTGGCTTAGTTGGTGGGTGTGACTTGGTGGTCATGTGACTGGGTGGACGTGGCTTGGTCATCATGTTACTGGCTGGGCATGGCCAACTCAACATCACTCACATTGAGGCAGGCATCTCCTCGCCTGGCCTCTCATGACTGTGGGGATACTGCAACAGTCGTAAGGGTGAAAAACGGTCATAAGTCACTTTTTTCAGTGCCATTGTAACTTTGAATGGTCACTCAACACAAGCAAAGTACCAGCAAAGAAGGGGGAAAAAATTCCAGAGAAGTTCCTGAGACAGGAAGTCTAGTCCTGCCAAGAATGTAATAAGGATTAACAGAAAGGCAGTTTCTGTAAGCAACACCAGAATGTTTCCTTCCTGCCTTCCTTACAGGATTAGGCCAGTAATTTCTTCTAATAACCGGTTCTCTGAACTGCTTAGAATGTTAACAACCGGTTCTAGCAAATAGGTGCGAACCTGTAGAATTCCACCCCTGGTATAAGGTTTCCTGCTTGAGAAGGGGGATGGACTAGACCTCCAAGGTCTCTTCTACCTCTATTCTAATTGACTAATAGAAGGAAAATTTCAGATCCTCAAATTTGCAGCCATTTATTAGAAAATAAGATTGAGATCCAGCCCAGTTGTTGAGACTTATTTACTGTAATTACACTTATTTCTAAATAGGTAGGCCTTTAGAAGTTTGAGCAAGTGATATCCTTTTTTCCTCTGAATCATCTTGTTCCTGTTGTCTCTGTATACAGGTTTCAACACATTTCACTGATATCCAGCCAAGTTCCTCACCAGCAGAAGTCACAGTTTGGCTCAGGACAAAAGGTTTTTCCAAGATGTAGGTGTCATTTTAATAACTAGTCCAAGAAATCTGATTTTGGTCATGACTGATTTGGTTGTTCTAATACTTTATATCCGTGGGATGAAGAGTTTTTTTAAAAAAAATTGGTTTGTCAATTGCTTACGAGATAATAGGTATAAGTAAAAACATAGTTATTAATACATGGATACATATAAGAAAAATAAAAGAAACAATAGGACAGGGACGCTTATGCACGCTCCCTACAGACCTCTTAGGAAAGGGGTGAGGTCAATAGTAGACAGTCTAAGGTTAAAGTTTTTGGGGTTTGGGGAAGAAACCACAGAGTCAGGTAGAGTCAGGTAGAGTATTCCAGACATTGACCACTCTGTTGCTGAAGTCGTATTTCCTGCAATCAAGGTTGGTGAGATTAACCTTGATTTTGTATCTATTGTTTGCTCTTGTATTGTTATCGTTGAAGCTGAAGTAGTCGTTGACAGGTAGGATATTGCAATGTATGATTTTATATATTATACTTAGATCGGACCCAAGGGATTAAGAGTTGTGTAGAGTAGTAAACTCCTTCTTCACTTTCAACTGTTTAGTCCCCTGACACGTAACTTTCCTACAGATGTACTGCAGCTACTAATCCCAGAAATCATACTATCACTATGACCAAAGATGTCCAGTTGGAGATATAATTCTAGGTGCTGACAGATTACAGAAACTGTAGGTGTAAATTTGCTTTTAAGCAAAAATAGAGGAAGGCGAATATGACAATGCTAACTTATACAGGAAAGACCAGATTCCACATTTACAGTCAAGCACAAAAAGCTCACAGATCAAGTGTCAGAACTAGAAAGGGCCATGTTCCAGTTCTCAGTCATGCAGCCATTTTCAGCTCTAACTACACAGAATGGTTGAGAAACGCAGATTGTTGATTTTCAACAATAAAAAGGATGCACTGTAGCATGGCCCAATAAATAAAACATATAGAATCAGGTCCAACCCTGCTTTCTTCTTCAGAAGTCCTCAAGCGTGGCTGATTTGACTACATATGTGCCTTTTGGTTATTTCAACAGCACAGTTAAATCCCTCGGCATCTTAAATGGTAGACAGCTACTGTCGATGAGCCAAGAAGAACTGAAAATGGTCTGCCCGGAAGAGGGAAGAAAAGTATTTTCAATGCTTGCAGGAGTTAAATCTCCACTGTAGGTAAGACAATGTCTAAATCTTGATCATCAATTCAATCTCAGCATACCTCCTGGAAAAATACAGTATCCTACCATATTGTCAATGACACTTTGTACTGGAATTCAGTCTCCCTCTTTTTTTCAGTGACACCACTGAATGAAGGAACAACTAAAACTGTTCTGACCAAGGCTTCCCGAGAACATAATTAAGCACATGCTTATTTAAAACAACTCTTGTTTTATTTCAACGCTGGGAATTATGTTCATTCCCAGCCGGTAATGAGTCCCAAACAGTCCCTTTGAGATAAGCACCCACCTTTCTTTCCTTTGAATTGCTGCCAACAGCTAGAGTGCCAAATGAATTATAAAAAACCAACCGAAGTACAAAGTCCACACAGAGCTTCAAGAATGAATCTGAACCAAACAAACGACTTTGCTTCCTGCAAAGGTTTCATCATCTTTGCCTGTCCTTTATACCTTATGGGAGGGGCAATCACCTCCCAGACTTACTCCCGAGTTGCCCCTTTTGTTTCAGCTGCTCTTGACTTCTAGCAGCTCTGCGCAGACACGCACTGGGAACAGGCTCCCCTGGTTTCTCTGCCTTGCTGCTGCCAGGCTCTGGAGGCTCCAGAGTCAGCACACTAGTCCCAGATGGTCCTGGCCCCATCTCTGCATTGGACGCAGGACCCTCATCCGAGTCCTCTCCAGATTCCCGGACTGGTCCCTGTTCTTCCCCACTGTCCGATTCTGCTGCCGTCTGCACAGGCTGCCGGTGAACCACAACAAAAACATTCATTGTCAGGACTGTTTTGGATTTTTATCTGATCAATACCATAGACAGGAGATGTCCATTCAAAAAGGAATTGGCCTCTAAAGCCCACCAGCGATTTGGCAGATGAGACCTTCTGCCAATGGAATGGACTCTTTTGGGGAGCATTGTGATGGTGGTGGTGGGAATTAAAAGAAAGATGTGCCTTAACAATAAGCACATGGTCCTCATTTCCCCCACAGAACAGCAGGATTTATATATTTGTTTGTTTGTTTATTATTCATTTATTCATTCAATTTATGAGGGGACCTTGGTGCTCTCTGAGCTTGGTTGTCTTCTTGCAGATGTTCCCTTAGCCAACTAGCTACCTAGTTTGGATAATGAAAAGAGAGCACAAGATCCCTCATTTCAACCCTGAGCTACAAGTATTCGTTTATCAGCATTCAGTTTATGTACCCACACGTCTCTCATCATAGTCATTCTAGATAGCTAGGAGCAGTTCAAAAAAGTCACAAAAATTAAGTACTTTACCAGCACCTATGATGAAAACTTAACAAGCAGCAATTAAAATAACCACATCAAGGACATTCAAAAGCCTCTGCCCGGGAACGCACAGGGCTTGCAAATGGCCAGCCGGGAATGGTCCTGCAGAAAGTTGGGTATTTTGTTTTTGTTTTTGCTTAACACATCCGAAACAGAAACAGGGTAAAGTACTTTGATTTAACCATCCAAAGATGGCTACAAAGATGGTTTGGCATCATTCTATGCACATGTAGGTTACTCCATATTCCTTGTTTTTTTATATATTTAGCTAAGAAAGATATGATACATTAGCACATAATTTTACTTCATCTATAAGGAAGTCTGGTTGCGTAATTTAAAAGAACAAGGCTCAGTTGTTATAAATGCACTCTTACATGCAAATCATGAGATAGTCACACCAAATGCATAATTTAACACGGGATCTTTTTTGCCATTCATTTCCCAGCATCTTACTCTTAATATCACAAACTCATGAGATAGTGTTGTGAAAGAAAATTGTACAATAAGCACAAGGGATCAAAGAGTAATATTCCGCTCGCAATGTTTTATAAGCAGACTATTGCAAGAGAATGACTGTTAAAGAGAAGTGAGGCAGCTTGAATCCAACCTTAGATATTTTCTAATCAGGGGTGCTATTGTACTTTCTGTCAAGGATACTTCTATCTAAATAATTGTAGTACAAAAATGGGCTCTAAAATCTTAACCTTTCTTCAAAGATAACACTTTCATTGTTCTGATGAAGAAGCATATATAGTATTCTTCCAGATCAACTATTTATCTTGGGGGAAAAAGTGATACAATATATATTTTTGGAAAACTGAAAAGTTATTTCATGTGCAAAGCAGCAAAACACAAAGCAACCATTGGTAGATTTCTAGATTTAGGGTACTCACTTGTTTGAAATTTACTAAATGGCCTTATTTAGTCTCTATTATTAAGCACACCCACCACAATATTGCTAGGGGAATAAAAGTGTATTTACTTCCATACAGTACATAATCCTGAGCTCTTCAAGAATGTGACTTAAGCCAGAGTTCCCCACAGGTTGGGGAATTGCAGAATAGTGAATTCTGAATTCACATAATACCAAGGTGAAATTAATCATATCCCATTGTAATTTTCCATTAGGTTGGTATAATTTTTTTTTAATGGCTAGTTTTTCTAAGTTAGGGTTTGATCTCTGTGCTTCTCTTCACAGTAATGGTCCTCAGCGTTAGCGTTTGCACATCTCCCAAACCATTTCATCATTTATTTTGAAGAGATCATCACTGCATCAATGGCGCAACTCACTGAAAATGTTATTAGCTGCATGGTAATCTTCAGTCCACTAATTTTCCAGTTAGCTTGTAATTGCTGTGTTTAATAATAGTCTTCAAGAGGCTTTAAGATGCTTCTGTAAATGCTGTAGCAAGTAACATGCTTACCATTTTTGAATGATCTCAGGAACATCTGTAAAGGGCTGTTATTACAGTGGTGACATGCTCTTCTATTATTGGACTATGGCTTTCAGGATAGGGATAATAGCACTAGCACTTAGACTTATATGCCGCTTCACAGTGCTTTGCAGCCCACTCTAAGCAGTTTAGTCAGTATATTGCCACCAACAATCTGGGTCCTCATTTTACCAACCTCGGAAGGATGGAAGGCTGAGTCAACCTTGAGCCTGGTGAGAATCGAACTGCCAAACAACAGGCAGCAGCCGTCAGCAGAAGTAGCTCATAGTACTGCATTCTAACCACTGCACCACCACGGCTCCTCTTAAGAGTATTCACCTACTTTCCAACTTTCATCATTAGATGCAAACATACTTTAGGACAAGAAAAAATTGCTTGGAATTAGAAGAGTCAGGTTGTTCATTCCTTATGATGCTCTTTCACGCTTCTGCATTAGAAATGAAGAAAATTATGTATTTACAGGTTGAAATATACCATTTTATGAGTATATTATGAATATGAGTATATTGAGTTTTCTTTAATTTCTCCATTAGTCAGTTTAGAAATACTTTCACTGGTTTAGGCTAGAACATGGTAGAGAAGTTAGACAGAAAAATGAAGTGATTGTTTAAAAAATAATCAATGAACTTCCCTTCTATGAAAGTAACTGTTTAATTCCAAATTGTGCATGTGTATTCATGTGATATTAATCCCAGGATTTGACAGCTTGTAACTTTTGGATTTGCAAAAAATATTGGACAATTGACTCATGATTCAATGTTCAGGAATGTACTTTAAATAAATCAGAATTCAGTTTTCTAATGCTGCTGTAATGTTAATCTAACTTATTTTGTTTAATCGAGCTTATTTAAATATTTCTCATATACAATGGAAAATAAAATTAGAAGCCTTTTATATTTCTTCTGTGCTGTTCTCATTTTAGCCAAAGGCCAACAGCCAATCAGCTTTGAGCAGACATGAAAGCAGTTCTTCATAAAGGCACCTTCATGTGAATTACATAAAAACACAGAGATAAAACAGGAGGTGTGAGAGACTAGAAGTCAAAAATATGTGAAAGTGTACCAAACATGACAACATTACCAAGTAATTCCAAGATACTTTATTGAGCACTACTGCATTGCAAATACCTAAACATCTGAGTCACAATTCTACAGAAAGATCATTTTTTTTCTTATCAAGAAAAAGAATGGAGAAAAGGGGGGAAGTATCTCATCCAGCAACAAAGATGTTTTTTTTACTTTATGTTTTCTTGTTACCCCATTTGGCCATCTTATTGTTAATTGGAGTTTTCATAAAGCGGCTAGAACTCATGTAAGCAGCAATTTTCTCCAGGGCCTGAGGATGCAGACAAAATAAATATTTAGATCGAGAGAAGCTGTTAAATAGACCAAAAGCTCAAGTCATAGTCCTACCAACCACCCAATAAACCCACCATCCAGGTAACCACTCTCATTTCTTCTACACTAAAAATACATTTTAGTTCAGGGGTCTCCAACCTTGACAACTTTAAGCCTGGCAGACTTCAACTCCCAGAATTCCCCAGCCAGAATTCCCCAGCCATGGGGAGTTCTGGGAGTTGAAGTCGGCCAGGCTTAAAGTTGCCACGGTTGGAGACCCATTTTAGATGAAACCACATTAATGGAGTACCCTCCACATGCCTTTTCCCTTCAACCTCCGCTGCCATGCCTGGTTGGGAAAGATGATGGGGATGAAGTCCTGTCAGTTAGGGCAGGGGCCCCCAATCCCCGGGGCCACAGAAGTGGCCGGCAAGCACGAATTCATCCTCACTTGTGCAAGTAGAGGGGGAACATGTTGCACATGAGCTCCAAACAGAGCTGCATGCATCCCCTCCCCACACTCCCCCCACCCACCCCCCCAAAGCTAGAAAGCTTGAGGAACTCTGAATTAGGGAATGTTGCTAGATTTAGTGCCAGTTATATTTTGCTTTCCACCTAGAATTGGAGGGGAAACCTTTGTTTCGTTTTGTATAGTTACTCATTATTTTAAATCCAAAGTCTTGGGGGGGCTTAGGGAGAGCTAGAAAAGAACTGCATTTACACAGGTGGCCGGTAGATTTTCCACCTGCACCTTCTGAAATCATTCAGTTATGGTACTCTGTTTTACTTATCACACACGTATACCAATTATGAGTTTTGCCACTCGGTGGTAGACTTTAAAATCCTTGCACCATTTAGCAACCAGTACATCATAGGAAAATGTACATTAAATAAAAGTATGGAAAGGAATCTACCACCAAGTCTTCAGGGGATTATTTCGTATACTAAAGGGACAGGAGTGGTATTTTTCATATATTTCAGATGTTTATTTTTCATATATATCAGGATGGTATTTTTCATATATTTCTGCCCATGCCAATTTGGGCATCCAATCTAGCCAAAAGATTAATCTGTCAGTTCTTGCCAAAACCCACAAAACTAAGTCACAAAGTCCACAAGCTAGCAAATTTCACAAAGCCAAAGCTAACCTCAAAACGGGTCAGAAAATCTTGAAGATTCTTGAATTGATCAAGGCACTTGGGTTCAAACATGCGGTTTTGATCAAGTACATCATACATGAGAAAGTCCACAAATGTGATCTGTGGGGAAGAAAATCAATAGTGAGTTACCCAAAAGATCAGACCTGCCCAGAGATACCCAGGTATGGCTATGCGCGTACCTTATCCCCAGCAAACCACTTTCTATCCCCCAAAAACTGGGAGAAGAGTTTCAGTTTCCCTGGTAACTGCTCCAAATATCCAGGCTTGAGTTTCTCCTGCAGAACAAGCAAGCAGAAAAAAACTGAATTGAAACTGTTGCTTGTTTCTACTCAACAGTTATGGAATTTGACATGCTCCATCCAAGAACCATCAGAGGAAGCTCCTTACATTCTGATGGCATGACAGTATATTTGACAGTATCTTTGGATCACATAAAATATATTCCTTCCAGTCCAACCACTTCAGCAATATGTGCAACGTGAGCAGGAAGGATTAAAATCAATTGTTGCAAACATAATTCATATCTATACAACAATTATACTGAAAAGTGAAGGAAAACTATTTTGCATTTTAACCTCCAGAGAGCTAGTTGACATGTTTATTATTTGGAGCATTATGCAAACACACAACACAATTCCTCTATGCAGATATTCAGATACTGATTTCAAATATCAGCAGATATCTAAGTTTAACATGGAAGTGTGTGCAAAGATCAATATCATGAACTGGAAGGTTTATATTTGTAGGTTTCACATGTAGACCTTTCCAAATTCTTTAATGCCTGAATACAGACAATAGCCCTTAAAAAAAAAAACCCTCTCCATCTTGATTCCCAGAAAATTGACACAGATATTGACACATGGTATCACTTTTATACACTTGCCACAAGATACTTTCAGAGACACACCCAGTAATTATGTCTTCTATATTATAATTGGATCCGGTATTTAGTTTGTACAGCATTACATGGCATCAGTTCTCCATTCCCATTTACGAGAAAATGGAAATGAAGGTGACTCAACTTACAAAGTCAGGATTGTAGGAAATCATCACCAAGGCCATACGGAAATCCATCACCTGATTCTCCAGCATGTCCACTCTGATAAGTTCTTCCTCAGTTTCACCACCTGCAGATAGTATAGGCAGGGGTGTCAAAGTCAAGGCCTGGGGCCCAAATCCGGCCCGTGGGGTGCTTAGATCTGGTCCTCGGGGCTGTCCTGGAAATAGTAAAGGACCAGCCCATGGTGCCTCTGCCAGCGAAAATGGAGCTTGGGAGGGCTACGCATGGCCCTCCCAAGCGGTTTTCTCTGTCAGAGGGTTGCAGGAGGCCATCCCAGCTGAAAACAATGCTGGTGAGGGCCGTGTGTGCCCCCCCAGCCCCATTTTTGCTGGCAGATGTTTGCAGGAGGCCATTGCAGCCGAAAACAGAGTTTGGGAGCCAGTTTTTACTGACAGAGTGCTTGGGCCACCATAGGCACCTCCAACACAAGTGATGTCATGCTGGCCACGCCCCCCAGCCACACACATCCCCCAGGTCAAATACAGCCCTGATGCAGCACTCCATGAAATCGAGTTTGACACCCCTGGAATAGAAAGATGAGAAATGCTGGGCAGCAGAAACAGGTCTTAATCAGCCAGTTCAGCTTCCAAAAGAGCTCAGGTTATACGTACACAGATGGTGCTTGCGTGCGATGTACCTGAGAATAGCATTACTCTGTGTCAATTTGGTCTTGCCATCAATTAAGTATGGAAGCTGGAAAATAAACAGAATGAACTACTTAAGAACAAACCTTTGCAATATTAGGCTTTCACATGATTGATCCCCATCAGCTATCCTCTTTATTCAAGTCCTCATATATGAATACCATAGAAAACAGCAGATTAAGATATTCTTCCAACTATTATACATATAGTTACTTACATTAGGGAAGTCCAGCCCCAATTTTTCTTTTTCACTGATCCATTTACTTTTATCATAATCAGGAGCTGGTAAGAAATGGGAGATAGAAAGTTCAGACAACCAGAAATTTCAAATCAGATGCAGTTTACCTTTCACTAGAAAAAAGCAATCAATTTTAGAAAATGCAAAAAAGTGCGTGCTTTTCCTGACCCAGTTATAGCAAGTACTATACCAACTGCTGACAAGTTTAGGCAAACTTTTTGAATCCCCACTCCTCCATTACCTCAGCCATTCCATGATTGGTTGCATGATAAGCACAGCTTGGTAACTAATTAATCCAATTTTCGGAATACGTCCATTGCACTGAACCATAAGGTAATTAAATGGACTAGGTTTATATAACACAACAAATCACAAAACAAAAATTAACAGAGGTAAGCAATCCAAGCTTAGCATGCTATTAACAGACATTAAGTCTTCAGCTGGCCCAGTTAAATATATTGTGAGACTTCTGTGGGTCATCTTAATTCTCCGTTTCATACCAAGAATATTCCTCAGAACATCATGTAACATTCTACAAGTTGTTTCAAGGAAACAATTGGGCAAGATCAAGGCACATGAAGAAATCATTCTGCCCAGCTGCACAAATGGAAAACCCCATAAATATTTGGCACAATAAATAATTACAGTTGTTTTATTTCTCAGATTTAGATGTCCTATTTGAAAAAGAGAATTCGGTGCTGATGTAATACAGGGTGGCTACCAATAGGAACAGCCTGTTCAGAATTGCTGCTGTGATCCTACGATTCCCATCGACCCCCCCGCCCCCTTTCTTCCTATAAGCTTCTCAGGCTTCCCTATTGACTTGTGGGAAGATGTCAGAGAACAATGTAAACAAGGATCACATGACCACAACAGCAGCACAATGGTATCAAATGGCAAGAACTGTCCAAAATTTTATTCCCACAGGAATAATGGGTCCCAGCATCTATCTGTAAGTTAGCTCGTTTGAGGTACCTTGATTGAAAAGGTTTTGCCCTATGATACACCATTTCAGCCAGTTAAAAGTTGCAGACATGAAAGTTTTAGTAGTGTACAGATGGGATATACATGTGTATATGCTACCATGTTTCCCTGAAAATAAGAACCAACTGCAAAATAAGCCCTAGCATGATTTATCAGGATCCTCATAATGTAAGCCCTACCCCCAAAATAAACCCCCGTTAAGATTGTCAGCCAGATGGCCACATTTAGTACCATGTTTCCCTGAAAATAAGACCTAACCAGAATATAAGCCCCAATGGATCTTTTGGAGTAAAAATTAATTGGTCTTATTTTGGGGGAAACACAGGTAATATGCAATTCAATGCAAATGTTAGCTAAATGATGACCAACCAGGACCATTGCCTAAGAAATCATCTGGAGAGTCAATCAAAAACTAATTCTAGACATACATTTCATTAGATGGAGATCCAGAAGCTATAATCCAATATTGCAATGAGGGACCGAAGTAGAGAACACCAAAGCTACAAAGTAACTCCAAGTGCCAATCCTTTGTATTGTTTTCCTATACATTAAAAACTAATCTTTCTTGGATGTGTAAGCCCAACATCATATATAAAAGGTGGAAGGGAGGAAGCACCTCAAGCTATCACAGAATATCCTATAACACCAAAATCTCTCCCACATCTTTTAATACCTATCATACTAAGGTTGACCTGAAAGTAACTTGCAAGTAAAGGAAAGAAATCTTCCAGAGCAGTGCATGAGCATAAGTGCAAAAGAGCAAGGTTAGAGAGAGAAGGAATGGGAAACAGATAAGGCCCTCCAAGTAGAGAGAGACCAAGAATAAGCAGAGATAAATGGAGATATTCTCCTGGATTAGAAGCCTGCAGTTGTAACAATAAAGATTATGCAACATCCTTGACTTGCAACTTTCATTAGAAGATCACTATTATACTCAATAGGACTCACCTAAAGCCAGCTCAAGAGCATGACATGTGCACAATGCTGAACAAAATTATTATTTCTGCATGCTCCCCCAGTTATACAATTTTTGGCAGCAAATAGCTAAAGGGATAGGTATATTAGAATCATTTACTGATAAGGCACCCACACATTATTACGAGCCAGAGGTTTCCCTAATGAGATGACAATCTGGATGAACCCAGTTCTAACAGCAACATATTCCAAAAGAAGCTGCCTGAGATGATGAACAGATATAAGGAGACTGTTGTGATATCAAGGAAAATTTTCTAAAGTTAATGGCTTTGGAAAGAGGCCCATAATATTGCACTAGAGATATTATCTGGAAAAGTTCCAATACAACACTTGTATAACAGCCCAGCCTTCAATGAACAGCTCCATCCAATTATTGTGCGTACCACCCTATCTTAGGTAACTTAAGGAATGTTGAAATAATTTACTCTGCTTTTCTTCTACTCTAACCTTTTATATATTTGTGTTGAACAAGAATACATTTCTCACATTCTTGGGAATGCTCAGAAGCTAGAAATGAATGCAATTTCTTTTGAATGAAGAGCTGAGCTAATATTTACATTCAGTAAGTTATATTCACAGAAGGAAACAGGATGGAGTACAAATGAAATTCAGCAAGGCACACAAACCTTCTCCACAGCTGTATAACTTATCTTCATAAGATGTTCCTGTGTATTCAAGTAGCAATCGAATGCTATGGGCAAGCTGTAAAGAAAACAAGCAAACCAGCTATCAGATGGGTGGGGTAAAATTAACATTCTCAAGTATTTTTCACAAGATGTAAAGAGATGAGAGCCCGTTGAGGCAAACAGGGCCAAAAAATTGACCGTCGAGATTTCAGGAATGCTCTTTATTCTTACTGGGTAGAATAACAGGCACTTTGAAAGCCTCTGTCAAGATTTTCTCACTAATCCATCTCGTACCAAGCAAATCAAGGCAGTATATAGGTAATGGGAATTGAGTTAGTTAAGTTAGAATTGGGAACTGTCCCCTTAAGGGAATGCTTCATGGTAAATGTAGTTAATGCATCCTGGGAAATGTAGTTCATGTCATGTGGTCACATCTGTAATCCTGATTGGTCATTGAATTGACCCTGGGTTGGGGGAGGTTCCTTCACTCTTGCCTGGACCCCAGAAGTGTGCTGGTACTTTCATCCAATAACAAAGGAGCAAGGGGTACCCTTGCTCCTTTGTTATGGGATGAAAGATCACTATTCTTACACTATGAAGTCAGCTATGCAAAAAATTGGACATTAGATGGATCTCGACATAACTGTGAGTTATATTTGAGGATGCCTGGTGAACCAATAAAGAAAATTTGTATGGAAGCCCTTGTAGAGTTGTCTGTCTGTCTTTATATTACATATATACTTCTTTTCCTCTCTTTTGGCCCATCCACTCCTTCTAAAGGAAAAAATGCCTTTTGTTGTCCGTTATATACTCCATTTGCTGCCAGTGGAAGAGCTCCAAAACACGCCTCCTCCATTCTCCTCCCACACCTACGATAAGGTTACACAGCTTTATTGGCAACTCCCACCAAGTACACTCTAGGGAAAAGGTTCAAATGGAAGGGAAAGAAGGCAGCACCAGTTCCTGAAATTTGCTAAGCAGCCTGCTCCTCCACATTGATCTTCAGTTAAGATTACATTAAAACAATTCCTGTTCTCTGTACCCAGCATAGCCACACAGAATGACAGAAACTGTAGTCCAACTTATTTGGATGATTTCCATTTAGGCTGGATAATATTAGAGCCACTTGAGCAGGAGACTCTGCTACTGAAATCCTGTTAATGGTTATTTGAGCTCCTTCAATATTTTCCAATGCTTCCAACAAAACTTGTTTTTCTTTATCAATATAATTACAGGGGGAACCACGGAGAGCAATGGTTCAGACAGATGGTTTATATATCCTCCTACCATATCAGTACAAACAAGTGAAATTTCTGTTCCACACAGTTTAAACACATAGTAGTTCCCTTTTTTTACAATTCCATTGTATTCACACATAGCCAGGGCAGGCAAATCCTTGGGACCAGGAGTCACACTAAATGTCCTCCTTGGATAGCGGATTTTTTGTTGTGAATAAATAAAAAAGAAAAGGATTTCCTACTGACTTTAAGCTGTGATATTTGGAAGGCAGGAGGTAATTTAGAGTCTGGAAGTTTGATTGTTTATTCAAATTGCTTGAACTTCCCTTCCCACCCTTTATCTACGGGGCAGGAAAAAGAAGAGATAGATATTCCTCCGGGAATGATCACCTGATTTCATTGTGAAGACCCAAGTAGCAGGAGAAACGTAAAAAGCCATCTTGAAAACGTTAAATATGCTTTAACCGTGAACATTATCCTACCCCGCCACCTCCTTCCCCTCTGCACCGCAATTCCGGCAACGTTTATTTAGACCCAAACTGCCAATTTTACTCAACAGGTCGGGCACACCGCTCTCTTCTCCCGAGACAAAGGAAGGCGGGCGCGGGGAGAACAAAACCAGCTTCTGTCGGGCAGCGAGCGGGCGACCTCGGTCTGCAGGCGCAGGAGACTCAATTAGGCCTCTTCCCCCTCCCCCTCTCCCTCCCCCCAGAAACAAATGCCCGCGTGAAAGAAAAACCCAGCTGGTCTTGCAAGCAGCCAGGCTGGCAATGGCCTCGCTGGAAACCGGAGAAAGGCCAGGAGAAGCCCGACGGGACCCGCCGCCTCTCCTTCCCTTCGCCAGCAGGCAAAGAAAGGCCTTACTGGGGCGCGGGGAGGGGGAGGCCGTGGGGTGGGGGGGAATCTCCCCGTCTTTTCAAACGGAAGGTCTTGCAGGAGAGGCGGCCAGTTTCTTGCACGCCTCGGCTCCAACCTGGAGCCCCCGCTGGCATCGTCGGTGGGAGCAGCGAGAGAAGAGAGCAGCAGGTCTTTGCCCGTTTTCTTGCCCGAGCAACTCACCCCTCTAATGTCCCAGTAGCCCAGAATCATCGGCATGGCGCGCTCGCAGATCTTCGGCTCTGTAGCTAACACCGCGGACCGTGGGCTGTGCAGGCTAAAGAGGTAGGCTCCGTCTGAGAGAGGCTTAATAAACTGCTAACGCGCCGCCTCGGTTGCCAAAAGAGGCGGCGGCGGTGGAGGTTCGCCAAAGTGGGTGGGGTGGGCCGGCAGCAGGGTGGACCCATAAGGTGCTTATGGGGTGGGCCCATAAGCAGAAGTGTCCATTGCGCAACTAGCCAGTGGTCTTTCGGGCGCCGCCGGCCCCTTCGAAAGAGCGACTTTTTGCTGAGTTTGGGTTTTGAGTTTGGGTGGAGTTTGAACGGCTCTTCTGAAATTTGCCCTCTTTTAAGTCCACTTAGATCCGGCCTCGGTAGTGGGCTAGTAGTACTTTGCAGGTCTGGTTGCATTGTGGAGATGAATGAGAAAGAGCGCTAACGGCTTCTAACATTCCCGAAACTGTTAACGCTTGCTTAACGCGAGGTCCAAAGTGCATGGACCGAGAAGAACTTTGAGCTCTGTCTGTCTGTGTGTGTGTGAGAGAGAGAGAATTCAGTACGAAATCCAGAGCAAGCAGAAAAGCCTGGTCCGAAGACTGACTAAATCACAGGTTTGGAAATTTGTCTGCGAACTGTGGCCACAAAAACCAAGATGGTGACCACGATGGTGTGAACTTACACAAAGGAGAATATCTGTAGCTCAGGATTGACATGAGGGGTCCTTGGTGCTCTCTGAGCTTGCTTGTTTTCTTGCGGACGTTTCATTAACCACACTAGGTAACATCATTATTAGTACTAACACTGATAATGTTATTAGTTTGGGTAATAAAATGTCTGCAAGAAAACAAGCAAGCTCAGAAACCACCAAGGACCCCTAGCAGTGTGGTCTAAATGCCACCCATGTTTATGTATATTTGGCGGTGTGGTGATCTAGTGGTGAAGAGGCTCACTTCCCACTTGGGAGTTCAATCCTAGGTAACAACAGATGCTTCTCTAGTTGGGTGCTAAGAAAAAAGTACCTGCTGTGAAGGCCACATAGGATCAGGAAGGGCATCCAGACAGCAAACGCTCACCTCCGTCCGGTCGCCCTGACTCTACCCCAAATTTAATAGACTAAAGAGTTATAAAAACAGAATATATATTTAATGCACATTAAAAAAAGAAGCAGAACTTAAGTTGCACCATTGCAGCCATTATCTTTTGCATAGCCTGAAGACATGCACTAACCAGGCCTGACTGTTTAGCATTTTCTAAATCAGAGTTGCTAGGTGTTGTCATTTAATATGACACTTTAAATAAAGGATATTTTCAAAATTGTTTTTACGGTATCTCATTTTCCCCACATCCGCATGATTCTACTTGAATAACAACAGCTGAAATGGAATCATCGATCCTTTGTTCTATCTTTTCATTTTTAATCCAAATGTCTATACAGTAGAAGTCTGGACTGCACACTTCTAAGACTTCACATGATCTAGATTCTATCCCTCTGTTAATGCAGCCTAGTGTGTTGGTGTTTTTGACAGCTGCACACACTGCTGACTCATATTTGAACATCCACTAGGACTCCCAAGATTCCTCTCGCAGTTACTACTGTTAGAATAGAATAGAATAGAATAGAATAGAATAGAATAGAATAGAATAGAATAGAATAGAATATTTTATTGGCCAAGTGTGATTGGACACACAAGGAATTTGTCTTGGTGTAAATACTCTCAGTATACATAAAGAAAAGGTACATTCGTTAAGAATCAAGAATCATACAACACTTAATGATAGTCATAGGGTACAATCAACAATCAAATCATACTTGGAATCAGTCAGGTGGGAGGGGATGGGTGATAAAGAGTGGTGAGAAGATTAACAGTAATAGTAGTGTACACTTTGTAAATAGTTGAACAGTGTTGAGGGAATTATTTGTTTAGCAGAGTGTTGGCTTTCGGGGAAAAAACTGTCCTTGTGTCTAGTTGTTCTGTGTGCAGTGCTCTATAGTTTCGTTTTGAGGGAAGGAGTTGAAACAGTTTATGTCCGGGATTTGAGGGGCCTGTAAATATTTTCACAGCCCTCTTTTTGACTCATGCAGGATACAGGTCCTCGATTGAAGGCAGGTTGGTAGTAATTGTTTAGGCAGTCCTAGACAGTCCTAAATTAGGCAGTCCTAATTATCCTCTGAAGTCTGTGTGTCTTGTTGGGTTCCAGAACCAAATCAGACAGTTATAGAGGTGCAGATGATAGACTCAATAATTCCTCTGTAGAACTGTATCAGCAGCTCCTTGGGCAGTTTGAGCTTTCTGAGTTGGCACAGAAAGAACATTCTTTGTTGTGCTTTTTTGATGATGTTTTTGATATTAGGTGTCCATTTTAGGTCATGTGATATAGTAGAACCTAGAAATGTGAAGGTCTCTACTGTTGATACTGTGTTGTCTAGTATTGTAAGAGGTGGTAGTATAGGAGGGTTTCTTCTAAAGTCTACCACCATTTCTACGGTTTTGAGTGTGTTCAGTTCCAGATTGTTCCACAAGGCAAGTTGTATAACCTCCTGTCTGTATGCAGATTCATCGTTGTCTCGAATGAGACCAATCACTGTTGTGTCATCAGCAAACTTCAGTATTTTAACAGATGGATCATTTGAGAATCAGTCATTGGTATATAGGGAGAAGTGGAGGTAGCACACAGCCTTGGGGGGGGGGGCTGTGCTGATTGTACAGGTATCGGATGTGATTCCGCCTAGCTTCACCTGCTGTTTCCTGTCTGTTAGGAAGCTTATGATCCACTTACAAGTGTGTTCAGGTACCGCTAGTTGGTTTAATTTACTTAGAAGAGTGTCTGGAATGATGGTATTGAATGCTGAACTGAAGTCTATAAAGAGGTACCACCTATTCTATACCCGTGCATTTGGTTTTTCTTGCCTAAACGTAGAATCTTAACTTTTCTCACCACTGAAGTTCATTTCGTTAGATAGCGTTCAAGTCTGTCAAGATCCTTCTGCATCTTGAGCCTGTCTTCTGGAGTGTTGGCTATTCCTGCCAGCTTGGTGTCATCTGCAAGTTTGATGAGCACCGAATCTCTCCTCTCCTCTAAATTGTTTATGAAGCTATTGAAAGAGTACTGGGCTAAGACAGAGAGTTCTTTGAACTGGGGCGTTTTTTAATTCTTCTGTATCAACCTTCCCCTGTTCACTGGCACAGTCTGCCAGCAGTGTTGGTGAACAGTGTAAAGTGCTGTTCACCACTTTATACAATGTTTCACATGATTACAGTGAGGTTCATTATTTCACCATGTTTTGGCACAGAGCCAAAGATATGACATGGACTAAAGAGAACAAGCAAAAGGCAAACAACAAAAAAGGAAAGGAAAGGAAAGGAAAGGTGAGGGAAAGAGAGAGAGAGAGAGAGAGAGAGAGAGGAAGGAAGGAAGGAAGGAAGGAAGGAAGGAAGGAAGAAGGAAGAAAGAAAGAAAGAAAGAAAGAAAGAAAGAAAGAAAGAAAGAAAGAAAGAAAGAAAGAAAGAAAGAAAGAAAGAAAGACAAAAAATGATTTTTATGTATATGTTTAGAATTGAATTAGAATTGAATCTTCAATTAGAAGAAATAATTGTTTGGGGTTGGGAGGAGGGGAAGATACTTTCTACTGTATTAAATCTTAAAGGGCTGGTAAACTCTATAAATCATATTCAACTATGCATCTAATTTACCATGGTAGATATGTCCCAGCATCAGAAGTAGATGCTGTGTCCCAAACAGCTTTCTGACATGCACTCCCTCAAAAGTGTGTGTGTATGCGCGCACATTTATGGTCTTGGGGAAAGATTTCAGATTTCTCAATCCCTGTGAAAAAATTGTGTATTACCTCCTCAGTTTTCCCATTATAGAATCCAAGGCCTGTCTACCCACTGCTGTCATGAAATTAGCCATCCTATTGTGAACCTCAGTTTTCCAGGGTTGCAGGCTGTTCTGGATCAGAAGAGATGGAGGGTGTGAGTGGGCCAACAGGTGAGCTTTCTCCCCTGGCTCTGCGGCCATCACTTTCTTGTAGTTCATCAGCCAACAAGGTAAAACATCCCCTCCTCCCATTAGAGAACGACAGCAGGAATGGGAAGTGTCTGGTTACAGATCTTTCCCTGACCCATCTAGACTGGTTGGTTTGCCTCTTCTTCCCCAGCCACTTGGGCACCTCCAGCTTAAAATAATGAGAGATAAAAGAAGCAAGCTGTGCTGGAGGGGACCTGATTCCTTGCCTTAAAAAGGCCAGCAGATTTCGTAATCACTGCACGCAACATCATTGGCTCAGTCCTGAGGAACCCTCAGCGCATGCCAAACTGGGCTAAGTTCAGGGTGAATATGCATGTCACAGCTGCTATTTGCTCAGCTCCGCCTCAGGCTAGGCAGTCTTCAGAAGGGGAAGCTCCCATTAGCGCCAGCTGCTGTAGCTGCCAGCATTCAGAGGCCTTGGCCCACCTGCGCTGAAGGCGTTCCAGGGCCAATGGCTTCTTCCGTTGCTGCAGGAGAACCTGCTAACGCCCAACTTTGAAGCTCTTTGGATAGCAGAGAAGAGGGCTGGCAAATGCCATCAAGAGGCAGCGGAGCCCCCCTCTTCCCTGTTCTTCTGAAGTTTCAACCGGTCTAGCAAGTCCAGTTCTTTTCTTCTCTCTCAGAAGAACAAAGGCAGGGTCAGATGCTTTGCCCGTTCTCTTGTCTGAGAGGCCTAGGGTTTTTTTGTTTTTGTTTTGCTTTCCTTTCTGCAGAGAAAGAAGACTGCCTTTTTCCTTTGTTGCAAGAACTAGGGCAGCTGGCAGGGTGGGTTGGGATGAGGACTGAAGCTTTCTCCTTTTCTCAGTGGTTCTGAGTTAATAAGTGTAGACAGATGGCTTTTATTAAACTGTAGAGGCTGGGAAATCAAAACTAGTGGTATGAAAGATTAATCTAGAGAAAAGAAGAATAGAGGGGACTTGATAGCAGTATTCCAGTATTTGAGAGGCTGCCACAAAGAGGAGGGGGTCAATTTATTTTCCAAAGCACCAGAGGCCAGGACAAGAAACAATGGATGGAAACTAATCAAGGAAGAGAAGCAACCTGGAATTAAGATGATACTTCCTAGCAGTGGGAACTGCATGCCTTCAGAAGTTGTGAGTGCTCCAACACTGGAGGTTTTTAAGACTGGGCAGTCACTTGTCTGAAATGGAATAGGGTCTCCTACTTGACCCTGGGGGCTGGGCTAGATGACCTCCAAGGTTCCTTTCAACTCTATTCTGATTGAAAATGCTCCTCGTGAACTTAATCTACCTTTTCCCTATTGAAGGAAGCAGAGTCTCAAGAAAAAGACATGGAGTAACGTAGTATGTTACCTAAGCACCAATTAGGCATTTTTCTATTCATGTTATAAAAAGTTACCTCCTTTGCTGCAACATTGGAGCCCAGATTTAAAGTGGGGAAACAGACCAAGGAGGGATTAAGAAATAGACTTTTTTAAAAATATTCTTTATTAGGTGAACAGATGCCTTAGAGTCATCATCAAGTTTGGAAATATGGAGGACTCATGAAGGTCCCTCATTCATACGGCAATTCCAGTTGTTATCCTCCTGAAACTTGTGGTCTCTTCTAGATTTTTTTGTTGCCCCACGTGGCACAACTCCAAAAGATGGGACTTCTGATGCAGCGGCTTGATTTCAGGTAGGAAGCAATCATCTCCAAGGCCTACCAAGAAAGCCAAAAGAAGGATATTTGTCATTGCCTTGTCTTGTCATTACACAGTACAATAGCCTAAGCCAGAAGAAAATCACACATTTCTGTTTAGTGTTTGAAAAGTTATATTGCTATTGCTTTCTGTTGGCCATGTGTTTGCAATATGGGAAATATAACTTTAGAACACACAAAGTTGATCAGGTCCTTTGCCACTATTTCATCTATTATGGTAGGTTGTCTCCAATCTTGGCAACTTTTGTGACTTGTGGACTTCAACTCCCAGAATTCCTCAGCCAGCCATGGTTGGGGACCACCTGCATTATGGTATGTCAAATCTTTTTGAGAAGTGAAACATCTTCAAGGAAAAAATAGAAAGTCCCATTGCCTCTTGAAAAAGCACTTTTGGGACAACCTCTAAAAGTAAAAGTTGAATCAAGTTTGACTGTCACACAATCACGCCCTTTTCTTAGCAACAGCAAAAAAATGTTTTTCAATGCCTTCTTTGGAGTGTTTTCACTTCCCTGTTTAACCTACAGCCTTGAGATTCCCTGAAGCTGGCTGGAGATCCCCCACCCAGAGTCCTACTTCAGCTTAGCTCCTGAGTCCAGGTGAGAGTGACCAGATGCTGTTACCTGCCGAGACCTTAAGAACCTCAGTGAAGTTATGAACTCCTGTGAAGATCTTGGAAACTGTTGGTTCTGTTACTGATTCTGCAGGAGCTGACCCTTTGCAGAAGAAATTAAAGCTGGCAAAGTTTTCAATACTTTTTAATATAACTTACAAAAATGTCATCAGAACCGAACCAAAATGAAGCAGAAAAACAAGAGTTCTATTTACATGCACCTTTCAGTATAAAAAGAGGAAGTGTTCAGCACATTTATTCATTTGCCTCACACCTTCTGAATAATTTATTTTGCTAAATAATGAAACAGAAATGCCTTCCAATATTCTTGCCCCAGTTTTCCAATGCATTGTTGGAGAAGATGTTGAGACTCTAGAAAGAGTGCAGAGAAGGGCAACAAAGACGATTAGGGGATTGGAGGCTAAAACATATGAAGAACGGTTGCAGGAATTAGGAATGTCTAGTTTAATAAAAAGAAGGACTGGTGGGGTGACATGATAGCAGTCTTCCAATATCTCATAGGTTGCCACGAAGAAGCGGGGGGTCAACCTAATCTCCAAACCACTTGAAGGCAGGACAAGAAGCAATAGATGGAAACTAATCAAGGAGAGAACCAACCTAGAACCAAGGCAAATTTCCTGACAGAACAATTAATCAATGGCATAACTTGCCTTCAGAAGTTATGAATGTTCCAACACTGGAAGTTTTTAAGAAGAGATTGGACCAGAGGTGGTATTCAGCAGGTTCTGACCAGTTCTGGAGAGCCGGCAGTGGAAATTTTGAGTAGTTCGGAGAACCAACAAATACTACCTCTGACTGGAGATTTTACAGTACCCTTCCCCTGCCACACCCACCAAGCCACGCCCACAGAACCGGTAGTAAAAAAATTTGAATCCCACCACTAGATTGGACAATCATTTGTTTGAAATGGCACGTGCACCGATGCGTACTGCATGCGCGTGTAAAAAAACCTTCATGCTGTGCTGCCTGGACAGCTGAAAAGCGCTGCACGCAGGTGCGCAGCGTTTGAAAAGCCTCTTTTTTCCTGCTTTTTCAACCTCAGCTGTGCCGCACACAGCAGCTGAGGTTGAAAAAGCAAGAAATAAAGGACAGGTAAGAGCCCAGGCAGGCGGGTGGGCCAAACAGCAGCAAACACAAAACTGGTTTGATGTCTGCTGCTCTTCGGAGCTACTGGTTCTTTAGAACAGGCCAGAACTGGTAGCATCCCACCCCTGATTAAAAGACTTCTGTTATTCTCTATTATTCTATTAAGTAGCAATCTTTGAAACAACTTTGTATAGGATAAATTATCTACCAAGGATTTTTAAGCTGATGTTGTACGTCACATTTCCATAATGTCAGAAAGCAGTTACTGAGTATGGGAATTAGAGAGCTGGAAGGTTGCTCCATTTTTCTGTAGATCCCAATAAATATTCCCAGTTTCTCCTGTTAAAGTGCTGCATGCTGACTTTGCTGCAAAAATCCTGATTTATGTGCCATTTGGAGCACTATTAGATTCACACCTTGGCATTATTGGGATGAAAATCATATTCATTTTACTACTGCAAACTTTAGTAATTATTGTAGAGATTCATGTATAAGGCAGAATGCATTTCACCTCAAAGCGATGTAGGAACTCCTTCAGGTTTGGGAACTGATCCAAGCACTTTGGTTCCAGCATTTGATGTGTATCTAACGCATCATAAACAATGAAATCTATGTAGGTGAGCTAGAAAAATTAACAACAGGAAAATATTTTTAAATGGAAAAATACGATGTGCCAAATAGCATGGTTCAATGTAAATAACCTAGAGCATAAATACCTTTCTTCCTACAAACCACTGCCTGTCCCCCAGGAACTGAGAAAACAGCTTGAGTTTCCCAGGTAGTAATTCCAAATAGTCAGGCTTTAGTTTTTCCTGCAAAAAGAGATGATTATGTGCAAGCTGGCTTCTAGCCAAATCGTTGTGAAACTCTGAATTTAGCAACTTCCCTTTTTTCTTAATTTCCCTCAGCTCGATAACTAATGCAGAACTTTTCTCTCTCCTTCCTACCCAGGAATAGAGGATCAAATTAGTCTATCCACTCACGCCAAAACAAGCCCAAATTGATCTTCAGATAATTGTTACAATCTTACTATTTTGAAGGAAGACAGAAAGCACAACACTCACAAAATCTGGACTGTAACACAATTTTGCAAAGCCCAAACGGAAGTCCATGAGGTGGTTCTCAAGCATGTCTATCTTGATTGTTTCTTCTTCAGTCTCACCACCTGTGGCAACACAATGTCCTACAAAAGTAAGAATCTGCTTCTGGGCAATTATTGGAAGGAAATCATTTTTAAAGCCACACCAAAGGGGAGTTTGAACCACTTACACATGTTGTGCTTGCGGGCAATGTATCGCAGGATGGCATTGCTTTGGGAAATCTTTATGTCGCCATCAATAAGATAGGGGAGCTAAGAAGAAAGGAGGAGGAGAGTAAAGAAGCCAAAATATTATGAATTATTACACTGTCCAAACATGTATTCTTAAATTCTAGGAATGAAGCAAGAGGAGGATTTTCTGAGAGTGGCTTGGATTCATGTTTTTATGACCAAACATTGCTTAGGATATGACACTTTTACACGGAGTTGTCAGTGGCCAGAATAGTAACTTGAGTTCTGCAGAGAATAAACCGAAATATCCAATTATTTCTCCCATTCTTATTCATTCTGTTTCCCTGAGACAACGCCTCCATTCTTTTTGCATATAGCATTCTCAGTTTTTTCCCAGTCCTTTCAATAAAAGAATGTGAATAAAACTTAAACTTCCAGCTATTTCTATGGTATTTTGCTTTGAAGAGTCTCAGCCTGTTAGCTTGTTTGTAACTGTGCAATATTAGGGATTGGGGTCCCATAGTCAATCACATTGATTCGTTTTCTTGTCCCACTATCCCTATGCAATTATATAGACTGTGGGTTGCAATCAAGCAGACTTCAGTCAAGACATTTTGTCTGCCATGACTGCCTCTAAAACATCTCAGGACTCTTTCCTCATTGCTTTCACCTAGGTTAACAAGAATGGTAGCAACTCGATCCACCATCCTCCCTCAACCCACAGGAATGTACCACTACCTATTCCACAACTGCTACATACATTTGGGAAGTCCAAGCCCAGCTTCTCCTTCACACTTGTCCAGTCAGTCATATCCATATTAGGAACTGTAAGCAGACACATGTATCATTAATGCATATCCATTTAAACAGATTGGGCAAAATGGAGATTTTGTGGTTGCAACAACAGCAAAGATACAACATGTGGTTTTGACATCCCTACAGCAAAATGCAATTATGGCAGATCCCATCAAAGGTCATTCTCATTTAAGGTTGATTTGTCAAGTCCTGATTTCACTGTTACATCTCTCATATTGTCTCCTCTCCACAAAAGCCATTCTGTGAGAAAAAGGCCAAAAATCAATTGTTCATCGTTTGGGGGGATGCAGCACAGACCTTTCCATTCCAGCACATTGAATTCCTGGACATCCCAGTAGCTTTGGAACTGCAGAGAGGGCCTGTCCTGAGTGCAGTTGGTCTTTCCATTCCATGCTGGGGATGGAATGCTTCCCACCTCTATTGAATCGGAGCTTAAGGCTGAAGCTGGCTAGTCTGAAATAGTATTCCGAGCCTTGCCTTGAACACAGTATTGCTTCCTTGCTGACAAACTTGAAGTCCTAGTTTTACAGCGGATGAGGCTTAGGTCCTGTCCACCCCTACTAATTAAAGCTGGATGAAGCATAGATCTATTGCCTGGCAGACAAATTCAGCTATTAGGATCTTTCCAATATGGAAATATGATGAATGACCCATTGCCTTTACATCTGGCATACACTGCAGTTTATACACGATTCCCTGTTTTATTTGATAGCAGTGTTCCAATATTTAAGGGGTTGCCACAAAAAAGCGGGAGTTAATATATTCTCCAAAGCAGCTGAAGGCAGGACAAGAAGCAATGGATGGAAACTAATCAAGGAGAGAAGCAACCTAGAACTAAGGAGATATTTCCTGACAGAACAATTTATCAGTGGGGCAAGTTGCCTCCAGAAGTTGTGAATACTCCTAACACTGAAGGTTTTTAAGAAGAGGTTGGTTAACTATTTGTCTGAAATGGTACAGAAAAGCCTGAACCTTTGTTGGACTAGAAGACTATCAAAGTCCTTTCCAACATTGTTATTCTGTATTCTATAGTTAGAAAAAAACATTTTTGTTCCCATCCTATACGTACCAATGCCAAGTTTTCCAACTTGTTTTGAAGTATTTTCTGATTTCAGTTCATTGTCTTGCACTAGGGTGAGATGCATTATGTTTATATTTAAATAACAGTCATCGGCATTTAGATATGTACATTAAGATACAATTGCATACTTATCAATCTATATGTATTTGTATTATATATGCTATTTCGCACAGATTGAATAGAGATCCTTTTATAAAGGATATAAAATGTACAGGCACTAAATGTACTTTTTGTATGCCTCTAAATACTATGATTTCACCCATTGTTTGTCCAGGACACAAATCTTTTATAAAAAATAAAGCAACTCCCTCTCACAACTACTCCCAACAATGGTCATTATTATTTATACATTTTCCCAGGAAGATGTCTTTACAAATAACACCTAAGCAAGTGATTATGATATCCCAAGTTGTCAACTTTGCTTGAAACTAAAAACCTAATAGGATTCATTTCACCTTCTTAGGCCAACTTGGTGGGTGAGGGCAAGAAAAGTGATCCATCATGAATGGGTATTGAGTTTATCAGTGAACCTACTTCATCCACTGGCAGAGAAAATAAATGCCTGCAAAATTTCTACTGCCCCATTGACAATCCTAGCTGTGTGTCTAGAATATCTCTTCCAAAGCATGTCTAATTATTACCCTGATCAGTGAGTGTACAAGACATTACAAGAAGCTTTTTCTCTGGCGTTGCTGCCATCTCCTTTCAATATGTCACCGATCAGCAGAAGATAGATACCAATCAGGTCATGAGCCAGAACGATTTGGGTCGGCCTTTGGACTCAAGCTTCACTAAGCTGGTTTTCTACAGCCTGAAACTCCCAAGTAAGAAATACAGTAAGAACTGTATATAGAAAACCAGTAGCCACACATAAGAAGAAAACAACCTGTTGTGCTATAACTATCTAGTTTCTGTCCAGTAGAAATGAAACTCTGACTTGATCCTGGACAATCAACTTTCTCATTTGGAGTCAGGTGGAACATGACTGAAACTGGCAAATACAGGGAAACTGGCAAATAAGCACAAAGTTTCCTTATATTCTTTCCTAAGTGTCATGGAGACTGGTGCGTTGTAGTCTCCCTCACCTTCTTGAAAACTTGAAGACCTGAGAAGTTGCAGCAGGGAAAAGGGGACAATGACAAAAATGCAGGTTACAAGTTGGCATACTTGCACCAGATGGTGGGATGTAACTACTAAGGCCAGCAATTGTGATGATGGCACAATCATCATTTTGAGTATAATGTAGATTACCGTACAAGCTGCTTCTTGGAGAAAAATTGGTATAGGAATTGGTGAAAAGAACTCAGGAAACAAATGTTAATGGGGAAAGGGCAAAGGCAGGACAGAAATGCTGGGTGGCAGGCTAGATGGGGATCAGAGGAGAGTGAGTAAGCTCTCCTTGAACCCCCAAACACATCTCCATTCACACATGCAGATAATCCGGATTTAGCAGCTGTTCACAGTTATAACAGTGATGAAAACTTAACTTTGCAATCAGTCCTTGCATTTACAACCTTCACAGGTCTTTAAAGCAAAGGAAAACTGAAATAAGATCATAAGAACAATCAAACAGATTAACAGACAATTAAGATAATAATTGCTTATTTTTTGTATCTAAATCAGCAGTGGAAAAAAGGACCCTTGTAAATCTTTGGCAAGTTTACTTGTGTTAGGGATGCCAACTAGCTTTTGTTTCTTCCAGCAATTCTAATACTTAACAAGTGTATTTCTTTGGCTGTTTGCTGAATCAGTTAAAATTTGCTAAGTTAAAATCTGCTAAGTCCAGACATATCCAATATTTGCTCAGCATTTCTAAGCCTGGAAAGAGCCAACATGCCAGTTCAGAAAATACTCTGGTAAGCCCAGCATCCTTCCCCCAGAAAGTTAGACAAGCCTTCTTGAAATTCAAGACCTCTGTTTAGTTCCTTACCTTTTCCACCGAGAACATAGTATTTATCTTTATAGGGGGTCTTGGTATACTCTAAGAGCATTCTAATGGTGTGAGCCAACTGTGGGAAAAGAATATCATGGTGAGTAAGACAATCCATAGGTACTCATAATTGCCCCTAAGATAGCCTTATAAAAAATTGAAATTGTTTGATTAGTTTCCAGTATCAAGTGAGAAGGAGCATATGTTGCTTTGCTACTGTGCTGCCGGTAGGTTTCCAACAGACACCTAAATTGCAGGATCCAATCTGGGTCTGTCAATGGGACCAGCAGTTTTGTCTTCCTAGCTTTCAGACTCATGCTGGAGCCGAGTCCAAAAGCTTGGAAGGCAAAACCTCTGGTCCTGGTGACCGACTCAGATTGGATCCTGCAACATTATCCTGGGACATTCATGAGACACCTAAATTGACAGCTATGAGCAGAAGAGAGAGACAGGTAGGTTGGTTTGGGAGCTGATGGCAGGAGCCTTTAATCGCAGCAATTTGCTCTGGTTTAGCTAAGCCAAATGATTGCCCAAGGCAGGTTTCCCGATATTCCTCCTGCCCTCATATTTGCGGTTGCCTCTGGTTGCTACCCTCATGAGATTTGGGTTTTGTGTTAACTCCTGGTGACTGCCTGGGTTAATCTTGGCAGTTCTCTTGGCAAGATTTCAGAAGTGGTTTGTCATTGCTTGCTTCCTAGGACTGAAAAGAAGTGGCTGGCCCAAAGTCACCCAGTTGACTGAAGCCCTGCCAAAGGCAGGACTAGAACTCTCGGTCTCCTAATTTCTAGCCCCCGATCCCTGAATCACTACAGGTAGTCCTCGACTTATGACCACAACTGAGCCCAAAATTTCCATTGCTAAGCAAGACAGTTGTGAAATGAACTTTGCCCCATTTTACGATGCTGCAACCATCCTAAGTGTGAAAAAGGATCATAAGTCACTCCCCACCCCCACTGCCCTTGTAACTTTGAAGGGTCACTAAACAAATGGCCTTAAGTTGAGAACTACCTGTACACCACAACGGTCCCCCATCCTTCTACCACCGGTTGTTGAATTAACCCGAAGCGGCGTGCCCGCCATCCTTCACCGCAGGACACCCGCCGCCGCCGGCGGAACTCTCTCAGCTTTGCTTTTCAGGCACGGCCGAAACCGTCCAGAAAACGCTTCTTCTGCCCGCGCGGCTTCGCCCACCCGCCCGCAGCCTCTCGGCCTCCGTCGGTGGACCCGAAGGCAGACAGCGCCGAGTCCTGGGCAAGGCACCGAGACCGGAAGGCTTTTCAAAGGTCTCCTCCAGGTCCGGTCCTGCTGGCCACCCGCCTCCCTCGTGGGGGGGGGGTCCCCAAATTTTTCTGGCTGGAGAATTCTGGGAGTTGAAGTCCGCCAGCCTTAAAGTTGCCAAGTTTGGAGGCCTTTTGCTCCACACGGATTATTTACCCCTCGGATATCCCAGTAGCCCAGCGTGACTTCCATCTTCTTGGCCGGCGCTGTCAGACGTGCTCGCTGCTGTCTCGCGTGGCAAGCAGAAACCCCGCTCCCTTTCCGCAGATCCCGAGAGCTGCTTTTATACTTAAGGGGAAGAATGTCCCAATGAGGAAGGATGCGACGAGTCCCTGCCCCGAGCTGCCGACAATCAGGTCGCGGGTTGCCTGTTCCGCCCCTTACTCGCCGAACCCGATGTCTCTTCCGCACCGCCGACCGGCTTCAAACAAGTCCGTCTCTTCAGCCGGACGACGCAGTTCGTTTGAGCCAAAGGAGATTCCCCCCCGCCCCCCGGTCCAGATTTAAGAGACTGGTCGCCTCGATGCCTTAACGGTTCGTTTCCGAAATGTTTAGCTTTGGATTTATCCTGAATAATCGATTATTCCTATAAAAAAATAACTTGAGCTGTAAACGAAAGAAAAAGAATAGAATAGAATAGAATAGAATAGAATAGAATAGAATAGAATAGAATTATCCTGAATAATCGATTATTCCTGTAAAAAAATAACTTGAGCTGTAAACGAAAAAAGAAAAATAGAAAGAATAGAATAGAATAGAATAGAATAGAATAGAATAGAATAGAATAGAATAAAGAAATAGAATAGAATAGAATAGAATTTATCCTGAATAATCGATTATTCCTATAAAAAAATAACTTGAGCTGTAACGATAGAAAAAGAATAGAATGGAATGGAATAGAATAGAATAGAATAGAATAGAATAGAATAGAATAGAATAGAATAGAATAGAATTCTTTATTGGCCAAGTGTGGTTGGACACACAAGGAATTTGTCTTGGTGCAAATGCACTCAGTGTACATAAAAGAAAAGGTACATTCATCAAGAGTCAAGAATCATAAGGTACAGACGGGAGTGCGGGAGAGGTGGAGGAGAAAAGCTTGTGCGAATCTCCTGCTTGGGAGGGTGGACTAGATGACCTACAAGGCCCCTTCCAACCCTGATTATCTGTATCTGTATCTGAATACAGTCCCTGTTTTTTTTTAATCATCTCCCATCGCCACTACAAGAGAGTATTGGTGATTTGGTTTGCACAAGGCAAACACTTGAAGCATGGTAAAACAATGTGCTTGCTCATTATCAGCTGAAATTGTTACAATTTTTTTAAGGTATTATGAGCTACCCAGAGTGGTGGGTGAGATGGTCAATCACATGGATCGAAATAATATTATTAAAATTGTCCATGCCTTTGTGACCTATCTTCTGAACATTTCTCTTTGATGGAGGGAGGGCTGGAAGAGATCTGGGTAAGGATTAGACCATTCACAATGCAGGATCATAAATTAGTTAAGAATGCAAGTAGCGGCATTTTTTTTTCCAAGGAGGGATATGTGAAATATCCCAAAAGACTACAGGAGAGGCACTACAATGTTAAAAGTTGTTGAATGTAACTTCCAGTTGGATCCAGTATTGAACTCTTTCAGCCTACATTCTGTTCTAAATCCTGGTTAAAAAATGTATCCAAGATTCATCTGGGCTGTTTGGTCTATATTCAGATGTTTTTCCAACATCTGGGTCATATAATCTTGGGGTCTACTTGGACATCAGGCATTTGGGGGGAGGTGATCAACTGATGAGCTGCTCTAGATTAGCAGAAAGAACTGTCACCTGTTTGCTGGTCAGAGACAGAAGACATTTACATCCTCTTCTTTCAGGTCCTGAACACACATCCTTCTCTCTTTCCTTCATCTTCACAAAAATACTAGCTTTTCCTGACTTTTCTGGGCTTGAAAGGTTGATTGTAGTAATTATGTCTTGGGACTCCTTTACTTTATTCATGCTAATATGTTGCAATAAAGAATCCCAAGAGGTGGGATTTATGAAACTTCCAATCTGATACTCCAGGTCTACATGGAGGGAAGCATACATTGGGGTACACATCGAGGTGACTGGCTCAATGTCACCCAGCTGGCTTTCACGTCTAAGGAGAGACTAGGAATCGTGGCCTCCCACTTTCTACCCTAACCCTAACCACTGCATGCAACTGGCTTAGAACAAAAGGTTCTAAGATGCCTGGTCTCCTCTGTTCTTTTTGGTTGCCCCACTTGGCCCTTTCCAAGAAGATAACCGTCTTTATGAAATAATCTGAAATTATTCAGGCAAATATTCTCTCTAAGGCCTCTCCAGAGAAAGCCAAGGGAAGGCTTTGTTATTAACTAGCAATACCATTACACACTGTAAGAATCTGAACTAGAGTCTTGCGGGAAAGAAGGAAATGTTTTGTTAAGAGTTATTCTGAAAAGAGTAGAGCTTGGAGTCAAAACCAACCTTAAATATGGTCCAATTTCCCTGAAATTTATTAAAATTGGAATTAATATAACTCTCTAATCATGTCTTGAATTACTTTTCACTGATTTCTTTCATATAGATATGATAGGCACATGGTTGTTAAATGGTTGTTAAATGTAACTTCCAGTTGGATCCAGACAGTGTGTGTGTATTTTGATGATTTTAAAAACTCTTTTTTACTAGAGGTGATCCAAGAAATCTTATGCAATGAATTAAACAAGCGAAACTAATAATGGAAAAATATTTAAATGGAACTGTAAAATGTGTCAGATGTCATGGATTCTGTAATGGTCACACATATCTGTTCTCCAAAAATTGAGAATATAACTTGAACTTCCTGGCCTTTAAATCCAAATATTCAGGTTTCTGTTTCTTTCCTGTTTAAAAAAAAATGAAATTTACATACTGACTGGTTTCCAGAAAGTTGTTATGAAATCTTAACCTTCCCATTTCTAGGCCTCTTTTGTTTTCCTTCCTGCTCTCTTTCCTCTGCTTAATAACCTGAGACAACTATGACCTGGATGACTGAGAGCCTCCACAGACATCTAAACAGATAAATTTTCTTTCACCTTCCTACCCCAGAAATAGAGGGTTGATTAATTATGCAATTTGCCCACTCACCCCAAAACTACCACAAACCATTCTTCAGATCATCTGTTACAGTCTGATACCATTTTGATAGGGAGGGAAGGGAGACAGAAAATATAACCCCAAATTTGGACTGTGGCACAACTTTGCAAGGCTATTTGGAAATCTGTGAACTGATTCTCCATCATGACTACCCTGGCCATTTTGTTATCTGTGGCAAAACAATATTCTGCAAAAATTAGTATCCGCTTCTGGGCAATCATTTAAAGGAAATCATTTTCATCTTAAGGCAACACTGAACTCAAAAATATTCACACATTTTGTCTGTCCAAGCCCACCTTTTCTTTTCACACTAGCCCACTGATTTGTATCAAAATTAGGAACTGTAAGCAGAGATATGAATGGTAAATGCAAATGCACCTGAGCAAGTTAGGCAAGATGGACATGTGATTGCAAGAACAGCAAAAATAGATTTGATTCAGCAAAATGCAATTACAAAGATCATTCTTAAAGTTGACCTGTCAAGACCTGATTGTACTGCTACCTCCCTTTCATTCTTCTGCCTTCTCCTCACTAAAGCCATTGTCTGAGAAAATGCCAAACCCCACCCCCCCTTTTTTTTAATCTTATTTGGGCATGCAGCTCTGAGATTTTGACAGTTTTCAAGGTAGACAGTCTAGGAAGTCAATGCTCTTTACCAAAGGTCAGAACAACTTTGATTGCAATGTTATAGTAGCAGAATCTCACAAATCTGAATATGCTTCTCCCTCCCTCCTGAATTAGAGAGGGGCTTGTCTGAGATGTCTTTATTCACACTACATGCTTGGCCTGGAATTGAGCCCCTTTTATCGGACCATTGCCTTGGTAGCTGCTCTTCTTCCTGTCCCTCTATTACTTTCCTGTCCCATAGTGAACTCCTGGACTCCATAGCAACTTTGGAAGTGCAGGGAAGTGCATGAATATTGTCCCGTTGGAGTTGGTTTTCCATGCTGAGTTCAAGATTGCCATTGAGGCTGAAAGTGGCTGCTCTAGAACACTATTCCTAGCTTGCCTTGAATGCATTACTGCTCACCCAGCTTCACTGATGACAAACTGGCCAAAGCACCAGTTTCACAGATAATGATGCTTATTCTGTCCCGCTGTGCTGTCCTGCTCCCATATACTCCCACGGACCACGCTTGGGTTCAGCCTGTCGCTTGTCTGATCAACCTGGCTGTGGCTGTTCATCCAGCCCCACACCCACTGAACCCCAATCTGAGACCTCATGCAGCTCTGCGGTCCCTTCTCCTGACTCCTCCCCTTCCGAATTTGCATCTGGAAAGAAATCCGGAGGCAGGTTAGTAATAACAATAGAACTTAGGCTTATATATAGCTTTACAGTGCTTTACAGCCCTCTCTAAGCAGTTTTATAGTGTCAGCATATTGCCCCCAACAATCTGGGTCCTCATTTTACCCACCTCAGAAGGATGGAAGGCTGAGTCAACCTTGAGTCTGGTGGGATTAGAAGTGCCAAATTGCAGGCAGCTGGTAGTCAGCAGAAATGGCCTGCAGTACAGCACTCTAACCACTATGCTACTGAGGCTCTCTAGATCAGTGGCCCCCAACCTTTTCTGAACCGGGGACCGGTTTCACGATTATTTATTCTTCCACGGACCGGTACCTGAGTAACGCAAGACTCCACCGCCATCGGGACGGCTCTTCGTTCGAAGCCACCACCCCCTTCGACAAAACTAAGGCGCGAGCACCCAAACGCCGCTTTCCAACTGAAAACCCGGAAGCACTTTCCAACTGAAAACCCGGAAGCAACCGAAAACCCGGAAGTGCCGTCGAAACAAGATGGCGGCGCACAAGCTTTGCGGCCTGGTAAAAAATGATCCATAGACCGGTACTGGTCCAGGGACCGGTGGTTGGGGACCCCTGCTCTAGATTCCTATTGATTAGCACTGGCTAAAGCAGAACTTTAGTAAATTTTGTAGTTTCATGCAGACAAATTCAACAGTAAAGAACTTTCTAATATGGAAGTATAATGAACAATTTACAATATTGCCATTACACCTGACACATTTTGCAATACTTTTACTCACCAAAGTCAAGTTAGATATGTTATCTAAACTTGTTTCCCTCTTCCCTATTACAGGGAAAGGCAGAATAGTTTTTAAATTCTCATAATTGGCACCTATCTGCTCTACATATATGCCGGGATAAGCAACTTTGTGCATACATAAGCCTCTTTGTGTTTGTGTGCATCTTTAGCAAGTCTCTTGATACTAATACCGTTTAGATTATCTGTTCAGAACAAATGCTTTTTCTAAAGGAAAGTAAAAAGAATAGTAGTAATTGTTACAAATGTGTTTTCATGACAAAATCTTTTAAAATTAATACAAAAGTAAGCCATTATCAATCTATCCCGAGTCTGTATTCTTAGTGGAAAGCAAAAGCATCTAACTGCATCAGTCCAGAATTTTCAAGGTCCATTTTCTTTGCAAAAATATCAAGTAACCAAAATGACACACACACCCCAGTGATCCTTTAATGCTTTCCTTGAAAAGAAAACCAGATCCAGTGGATATATCAGTAAATTTGTTTCTCTCTTTAACAGTTGAAACTTAAACCATAACTCTTAGCATAAATTTTATATCTGAGTAAAGCGTTCTTGAAGATTTTGCTTCTTTTGCTCCAGGTTCACGTATAAAATGGGCCTAAAGACTACTAGTCCAAAATGAATTTAACTGAATCATTCTTGGTCAAAAAGTATCACATGGAGATAATATCTGGCAGAGACTGAAAGAGCACTGAAAGAACAGAGATAACAATGAACTTTAATACCTAAAGCTATTGAAAAAAAATATCTTGGGACATTTCTTTTTATTTTCCAATTCTGAGGAAATCTTGGGGACACAAAATAATGTAGGAAAAGTATTGTTAGAAATCTAGTCACTGGTTTATAGTATCCTACAAACTTCCACCTTATCTCCTGTGCTGTTTAACATCAACATGAATCCTCTGGGGAGGGTAAATAGTCACCTACAACTTTGGAGTTCAATGCCACTGAAGTGTTGGAGATACCCAGTTGTATATCCCCTTGACCCAATAAAGTTTGGCAGCAATTACCCATATTTTACTTCCATTCTGTCTTGCGTACTGTAGCAGCCAATAGAGCAAATCTTGTCATTTCCATCATCTTTATCTTTGATCTGGATCCTGTTTGGTTGCGGTTCAATTTCCCGAAGGTCCACATATACCGTAAATAGAAATAGCTGGCAACAGTGGTAGCTGGTACAGTGAATTTAAATCAGCAATAGCTTACTGCATGAAAAAAGGCTCGCAAAATTCAGCAGGACTTAGCCAAATCCTCTGTGTAGCTTAGAGAGATCTCAGATTATTCTCTCAAGGCTTTGAGTGTTCATTAGAAGTTGGGTCAGTTTGCACAGTCACACATGTGCTTGCTTGCTGTCTATCATATTGTACCAGTGGTGGGATTCATTTTTTTTTTTTTTACTACCGATTATGTGGGAGTGGCTTGGTGGGCATGGCAGGGGAAGGATACTGTAAAAAGGGGGGGGGGGGGGGGGTTGGGGGGGGGGACAGAAAAGGGGGGGGGGGGGGGGGGGGGGGGGGGGGAAAAGGAGAGGGGGGGGGGGGACGAGATGAATGGGTGGGGGAGGGGGGTGAGGGGGGTGTGGGATTTTTTTTTTTGGGGGGGGGTGGGGGTGGTTTGTTTTTTTTTGTTTTTTTTTTGTTTTTTTGGGGGGGTTTTTGGGGGGGGTTTTGGGGGGGGGGGGGTTTTTGTGGGGGGGTTGGGGGGGGGGGGGGGGGGGGGGGGGGCGGGGGGGGGGGGGGGGGGGGGGGGGGGGGGGGGGGGGGGGGGGGGGGGGGGGGGGGGGGGGGGGGGGGGGGGGGGGGGGGGGGGGGGGGGGGGGGGGGGGGGGGGGGGGGGGGGGGGGGGGGGGGGGGGGGGGGGGGGGGGGGGGGGGGGGGGGGGGGGGGGGGGGGGGGGGGGGGGGGGGGGGGGGGGGGGGGGGGGGGGGGGGGGGGGGGGGGGGGGGGGGGGGGGGGGGGGGGGGGGGGGGCGCCCCTTCGGTGGCGGGGCGGCCGCCGCCCCCCCCCCCCCCCCCCCCCCCGCCCCGGGGGGGGGGGGGGGGGGGGGGGGCGGGCTGCGGGGGGGGGGGCTCTTTCCCGGGCGTGACGGGTCGGGGGTTGGGGAGTGTCTCCAGTCAGAGGTGGTATTTGCCAGTTCTCTGAACTACTCAAAATTTCTGCTACCGGTTCTCCATAACTGGTCAGAACTTGCTGAATACCACCTCTGATCTGGACACAACCACTGTGATTTATAAAACTGTTTATGGCCAACCGTGTTTTGAAAATTCAGCAAACTTTGATTTATTTTATTTACACTAAAAAACACTCAAACTATAGTCAAGAAATCTTATGACAATATATGAATTAGGTAATATTGGGATTTACACTAAAAAACACTCAAACTATAGTCAAGAAATCTTATGACAATATATGAATTAGGTAATATTGGGATAATTTATTGGGTGATCCCAATCCCTGAAGTTTATAAACATGGTTTGTGACTGATTCCGATAGTATTTAATAAATCATACTTTAGTGCAATGTCCAATCAAAATCTTTGTGGCTTCAAGATGTGGGTGCTGTACTCCTCACATACTCCAAAGTATGGCGCAATCCTGTTTCCTTGTCATCCTGAATCCTTTCAACTTCTGCATTACTAATAATATTCTAGTTCCGGTTTGGGATGTTTTTGTTTGTTTGTTATTGACAGGTTATACATTATACATTTTTCAGGTAAAGAAATTGGACTGGACTGTGGTGAAAGAAATGGCCTGATTTTGCTTGTTTTGCTTTGGAGCACTTTCCATTTAATCCGGACATTTGCTGAATTTCTTTGAATTAACCAATTGGATCCAGGACACAGCAGGGTCTGACACCATTCTTTACTAGATAGTTTTTAGTGGGATATCTGAGTCACCGTCTCTTAACTTACTTCTAGCATCTTTACAAGATGTCAATGCTCACTTAGAAGGGGAAAAGAAATGAATAAGGGAGACCATGGAAGCTCCTTAAAAATTAAAAGGCAGCATCCTTTGGAGAGGGGAATGTTATTACATGTCTATGCACAGAAATAAACACTGTTTACGTAACATTCTTGAATAATAAATTACCCAACTCCTTTACATGTTAATTTAACGACTTGTGCGAATCTATTCCAAGTGGTTATTTTATTCTTCTGGTTATGTTGTGCAAAGCCACAATACAACATTGAGTTAAATGACATTTCTTTAAACTATGTGTTGTGCCAGCCTGTAAATGCATTAGTGTCTCACCTAAAAATCTTCTAAGTTTACATTATCAGTGAGCAAAACTGTTTTTGAAAAACTGCTTTTAAAAATGCATCTGTTTTCATTCAACCAACTGTTTCCTGAAAATTTCTATTTTTACCAGCATTTCTGGTACATGTTGAAAATCATTGAAAATATTACATGTTTTCTCATTAGAATCAGATTGGGAGGAGAATCATGATTTTATGTTTCTAATTTCTTATAGGTCAAATTCTATACCTGTGAATAGGTCATGAAGTTTTAGATTTAATTTTCATATTTCATTTTGTTTCAAAACTCAACTGCAAATCATATGTGTTCTATTCCAAATTGTAATATTTTATTTCATCACCTCTGTAACTCCATCTTCTGGTCATTACTGGTACAGTATTTTGCCTCCCCCCCCCAAAAAACTTTCTGTCTCCCTTTTACTATTTATGATTTTTTTTAAAATTTGTGAAATATTTCTCTATTTGTATACTGTATTGCCTTTATAGATGGGAGTATTAAGAATAAGCCCTAAGCAACTTGCATGAATCTGCAATATCACAATTGATTTGAACTCAACACCAGCCCTTTAACTCCAAGGTCATGTTTGCAAAATAATAATATAATATACTAACTGCTACACAGATTCTTGATATAATCACATAGCAAATGAAGAAAGTTGCATTAGTATAAGGTTGAGTTTATCGTAATAATTTCAAGACAGTGGCTTACTTGCCCAATAAAGTACATGGAAATCTCTCATTAGTAGCAGAGCTCAGTCTTTGTGTGAATGCAGTCTTTAATTTGTATTCTGAGATATTCAAAGTCAGGTAGTTCATAATCAGGAATCCTAGAGAGGCACTGCCAATTACCTATGGAGAGTCTCAGTCATCCAGGTCATGGTTGCCCAAAGGTGCCTTTTCAAGAGGCAAGTGATGTTTGCCTCTTGGTGTTTTGCTTCTTATCCAAGAAGCTTCTTTGACTCTAAAGAAGCTTCCTGGATAAGAAGCGAAACGTCTTCAAAGAAAAACCAGAATTTCCAGTTGCCTCTTGAAAAAGCACCTTTGAGACACTCCCAATTATATTAGACCAGTGTTTCTCAAACTTGGTCCCTTGAAGATGGGTGGATTTAACTCCCAGAATTTCCCAGAGAGCAAAGCTGCCTGAGGAATTGCAGGAGTTGAAGTTCACCCATCCTTCAAGGGGACAAGATTGAAAAACACTGCATTATACAATAGTGGTCTAAACCAGTAGACATGAAGTCTGACCAATGATTGGACAACCACTATTACCTTGCAACTTACATCTATTTGAAAGAAGGATTCAGACCTGCCCTAGTATTCCCTTGTCTCCAGTGGTGGGATTCAAAAAATTTTCTGTGGGCGTGGCTTGGTGGGCATGGCTTGGTAGGCGTGGCAGGGGAAGGATACTGTAAAATCCCCATTCCCTCCCCACTACTGGGAGAAGGATACTGTAAAATCCCCATTCCCTCCCAACCCCATTAACCTCCTTTCCAGTGCAGGGCAACCAAAGAAGACCCAGCCAATCATCTGGGACTCGGGAGGCAGAGAATAGATGGGGGTGGGGCCAGTCGGAGGTGGTATTTGCCGGTTCTCTGAACTACTCAAAATTTCTACCGGTTCTCCAGAACTGGCCAGAACCTGCTGAATACCACCTCTACTTATCTCCATTAGCAATAGTACCTACAGTGGTGTGTAACAAGTTTGTTTTTTTCAGCTGCCTGGAAGCCTCTGCTCATATGTTATTCAATTTCTTTTCAACTTTGAAATTTTCTTGGAAATTATTAAATTCATGTTCCTTTTTCTTATCTGGTTAAATGACTCTTGGTATGAATGATCTCTGGAGGAAGGGTTCATTTCAAGGTAGTTAATGGATATCTACACATTCGTTTACTTCTCTTTGAAGTTTAACAGCACCTTTTAATAGGGCCTGGAACAAGTTGAGCACCAATAGATAGAAATCCAGGCTTTTGTTTTTATTACCAAGTTTGTCTTCTTATGTAAGCATATTATTTCCTGTATCTCTGAAGCACTAGCACCTTTTTGTGTAGGTATTCATTAGAGCCATTCAGAGCAACACATATGCAGACCTTCACGTGGATTAAGGAAAACAGCATATCTCTTTGCCCTGTGTGGAAACACTCCAGAAGTATTAGAAGGGAAGTACTTCTTTATGTTAACCATCCTCTCCAAGAAAACACTGACAAGTGTGGGAGGAACTATTAAACTGAAGCTTATTAACAAAAAAAAAAAGTAATGTTGGCCTCTAGAGATAACGGCTTCCTGGAGGCTGAGCATTGCTTCTTCAAAATCCTTGGAGAAAAATGATTTTATTATCTGCCTGGAAGCCAAACCAGGAGCGGAAAATGGTTTCAATCAGAAGTACAGAGACTCGGTTTACTTAAATAATCTTTAATGGAGGATCATGCTTTTATTTCCAGAAGATTTCTAACAGCACAGACAAGCATAGAGTTTCATCAAAAGTACACAAAATAGCCAAGTGAGAGGATGATACATGTGATTGCTAAAGGAATACCAGTTTCAATTCTGACACCAAAGCAAAAAAACAAACATGATGGACCAATAGGCAGATTAATGGCAAGGAGAAAGGAAGAAAAGGAGAGATGAAGTTCAACTGATTATACATTTCTTCCTGGAACCATGTGTTGGACCAAACGCTAGATTAACAAGGCTGAACATGCTGGCTGAAACAAATGGAACAAGACAGCTCTGTTGCAAAACAGCTTGGGAGACAGCAATTGGGGAGGAGGTATGTGTGGAAGGAAGGGAAGGAAATTACCGAATTACCTTGCTGTGCCATTGAAGGTGAAACGCCAGCTAGATAGGCTTTAAAGAATGGCTCCTTTTTCCTGGATGTGTGACCCTCCGAATAATGACACAAACTATAACAAAATGCTTCTTCCCCAAATAACATAAAAAAAAGCAACCTATTTAGTCTTGGTGCACTTTGTGAATATCTTTAAGCAGGCAATTGTTATGACCTTTCGATTTTGGCCATAGCCATCTAGAACAGTTTTTATTTCCAACTGTACTGGAGCACAACTTCATGCAGCCACCCCGCTTGAGGATTATGGGAGCTTTAGTCCAACGTATTTGGAGAACGGCAAATTGAGGTAGTCAAGTTTAGAAGGAGGGCATCAGAAGCTTCCAGTTCACTCTAGAACAGGGGTGTCCAACCTTGGCAACTTTAAGACCTGTGGACTTCAACTCCCAGAATTCCTCAGCCAGCTTTGCTGGCTGAGGAATTCTGGGAGTTGAAGTCCACAAGTCTTAAAGTTGCCAAGGTTGGACACCCGTGCTCTAGAAGCATTCCTTGCTAGTTTAACAAACGTATTTCCCTTTGTATTGGATCTGCTTGCAATCACACATTATTGGCAGCAACTGGGAGCAAGAACTAGGGAAACGGACGTAACATTGAACCTGAAGATAGCGAGCACAGTCTGAAGTTGGTTTCCTACTTCAGGAGAGGCCCGCAAGAGATTTCCAAATTATGACTGATGACACAACAACCATTAATAAGATGACAATAGCCTACTAGTATTAAAACTAGCACATGAGAGTCAAAAGCTGTCAGAAAGGGGGGGGGGGAAGGGGGAAGAGAGAGAGGGTGGGGTCAAGTATAACAAGCAGTTTGCTGCAGTCTAACCAGTCCAAAAAAATTTCCATCTCCCAGGAGCTCCTGAATCAGACATGGCTGCCAGACACCTCCCAACATGAGGAACCCTCCCCAGAAAAACTGTAAATTTTAAAACAGCTGAAGGAAGCAACAGCCCCCAAATGGGGCAACACTGCCAGAGTGTATAACCTCTTGTCCCATGGATAATGATTCTGCTCTGACATCCCCCTCCTCCTGTAACTGCACCATTAAGTCCGTAGGGAACAAAATGCTATCATTCCTGAGCTAGTAGCAACTTTGGGAAAGTAGATTAGACCCAATAAATGGCTTAATGCAACTCCACGTATCTTCCTACACCAATTGCTGATGAGTGTCACTGATCCAATCAAGCCTTAGAAATCACTTAAAAAATTGTTTTAAAAACGACTGATCTCAGATGTCCTTCATCATCTCCATTTTGAACCTGTTATATAATTAATAACAACCATAATTTCTCCTAAACTCCTTCCATGCCAGGCAGGTATCTGGGCTCCAAGGCTTTCTTCCAGAAGCTTTTATTTTTTCAGTGCCAGAATCATCTTCAATCTCCTTGCTACATTGATAACTGCATCAAACTTCTTTTATAATACTTGATTTGTAGAGGGAGACCAAGAAGTTTCACAAAAGTTACAGAACAAATTAAAAACCCCAGTATTTGGCATGCTAACAATACCTCTATTATGTCAAGTCCACTTTGTCCCTGACAGTGCAGTCATTATTCACCTTTAAAGCATGGAGGGAATCATAGGTTAGTGTTTTCCCTGAGCAAAAAAAAAAAAAAAGACAAACATTATTGGGTTTTGAAAGGAAACGACAGGAAAAAAAAAATCTGTCCCTTGCCCCACTTCACATACTAGAGTATTTCTCAATGCTGACAACATTAAGCTGTCTAGATGTCATGACTTTCGAAGCGGTCATGCTGACGGGGAATTCTGGGAGTTAAAATCCAGACATCTTAAAGTTTGCCAAGGTTGAAAAACACCATACTAGAGCTTAACACTGAAAAATGGAGGCTCTTGCCTAGTGGGATTGACAACAGCGTTCTGCCCTGGTTGGCAAAAGGCAGGGCTGGTTCCAGCCTCTCAGAGATGCTTGACCAGCCAATGGGAACCCCCTGAAACAAAAGCGAGGTAGCTCAAGGCACCCCCAGAAGACTTTGGCCCTGGCAGATGTTGCCCAGGATATATGTAGACATGCTGGTGTTTCTTTTTGCCACTGGGCAAATGTATTCCTGGGTCAGCACTTCCAGAATTCATTCTGCACTGAACTGGCATTTATGTTCCTTTTCTACCTCTTTGGCCTTGACTCACAAACGATCTGACCAGCCTTTCCATTCCCACTCCGGATGCTTTCCTTGATTCCCGGGCCTGAACCCTGGGGACACTTCTAAGTATTCATCTTCCAGGAGGCTCCAGCCAATTACCAGATGGCAAAGAAATCGTGGAAACGTTTCCACGAGATACCGAAGGAAACACATACACACACACACAACAGGAAAGTAGAAAAGTCTGTGGGATGAGGGAGGTGGATGGTCAGGCTCTCTTTGCGCTCACATAACAGGCCCAGCAGGTCAAGCCAGCGTGGGACTGAAAGGGAGGCCGATTGTGAACAAGTCTCTTTCAGCAAGTATCCCGGATGGAGCTCATAGTCAGGGGATCTTCTTCCTGGATGGTCTCCAGCATCTCTGTCTGCACAGCCTGGGTGATGAGAGTCAGCTCCTGGGAAAGTGTCTCATAGCGATAGGCTACCCGGATATCTGGCACGTTGGTACGACGGATGTCATTGCCTTCGGGTCCCTCCTTCAGGTAGTTGGGTCCAAGCCAGTAGCTCTTCACCTGAGGGCACAAAGGGCAGAAATCAATCCAGGGTTAAGCCAAACGTTCTCCACCTGGACATTCAAAGACAAAAGCATTTATGATGGATACAGTATAATTCATAAGTCGCTCTGGGAGTGAAATGGGCAGTTTCTAGATTTAATACACAAACAAACAAATCCCTTTAAAAGCAAGAGCCAGCACCAACTATTACCCCCCTCTTCCTCTTTCTCACATGCAAACTAATACATTCACTCGTGGGTCTTAAATTCTCACTTTATGTTCACTTTAGTGCTTCTCTGGACTATTGCCCTGAGAAGAATTGCATAAATGGCTCGGTGGCATTCCCCACCCCCCAGAAAGGCTGAGCAGAGAACAAAATACCTGAGTAGAGGCACAATGGTACTACAATTGCAAAGATAAAAGTCTTGGGACCGGCATTTCTGCTTTTGGCTCATTTGGAGTGGTTAAAACTATCAGAGAAAAGGCCTTAAATATCCATCTTGTTCTTACTGCTGCACATTGATGTGCTACGTTTCACTGGGATTTTGATCAAGAGTTGAATGCTTCCTGGAATTTTACAAGATGTATCAAGGTGTAGTAGGTTTATCATGCCCTATTAATATAACTAATTCCCTGGCATCCACACACAAAAAGCAGGCTGCCCTAAGCTTAGAACAAACCAATGACTTGGGGATGTATAAACAGTCTTTGGCTGGTTGGGTGGATGGGGAATCCTACAGAAAAATTAGAATCAGTTTAATAAGGATTGAGCATAATAACTGAGAACATAATGGCAGATATTATGTACATGGGAGAACAGAAGGCCGAAGCAAAAAGGGCATGGCAGATACTGGCATTCTGAACTACCCCATTGCACTCTTTAAGACAAATTATTTTTGAACTTCATAATCAGGTGGGTGGCTACCTCACTGGTGAAAGGATCACATCTGCAGAGGTTTTTATATACCACCTCGCCAACACAAAATGGATTCATTTCCAGCCTAATTTCCCACAGCTGCCATGACCCTTTCAGAACAAAGGCTGCTCTTTTGCTGCAGGTGGAGTCAAGGGAAGGGAGGTGTTGGATATTGCTTTCCTCAACATTAGCCCTCAGCCATCTTATTCCCTTGAGTATAGACTTGGTTGAAGAGGAGGCTGCATGTAGGTGTCAAGTCTTCTTCACCAAACAGGCTGGTTGTTGTGATTCACCGGCAGCGGGTACGGGTGGCTGAGGTCTCAGAGAGCAAGGACTCAGATGGTGGGCCTGTGTGTGATGCAGGGATGGGGCCAGGATTATCAGACAGTGGGAGCTGCCTTTGGAGCTTGTGGAGTCTGGCAACAGTGATGCAGAGGACCCCGAGGAGCCCGTGCCCAGTGCATGTGCAGCAGCATGGGTGACTCAGGAGTAAGGCTGCAAGGTGATAGCCCCTCCTTTAAGGGATAAAAGCCAGCCCTCAGAAGTGGGATTCTTTGCAGGAAGCAAAGAAGTTCTTGCACTTCAAGTTATTGTGGAAGTTCGGTCTATCCTGGTTTATTTTTGGATTTTTCCTGGCAATTTAACTTGTGTTCTTGGCAGCCTTGCACAACCTTGACAGGGCTTGTTCTTATCTGGGACAATTAGTTTTAATAGCGTTTTACTGTGAATGAGCGGAATTCACAGAGACGCATGAAAAAGATTTTGCTTTTATCTCTGTTTTGCGTTTGTTTGATTTGAAGGAGGCTTGGGTCAGAACACTGGTTCAGATGAATAAGTCTCTGTAAATCCTTGAACTTCAGAGCATTATTTTGGGAGGCCATAGCCTGAAGCCAGTCCCTTTCAGAGAAGATTCTACATTACCTTGTGGGAGAAGCCACTCATGAGCACACTGTTCCGTGCAAGTTCACACATATCGCAGGAACTGAGCTTCCAAACCTGTGTGGCAATGCTGTACTCTTCCATCAAGGGTTCCTGGAAGGGATATTGTCAGTCAGACCCAGATACGTACAAACAGGACATTAGCAAGCAGCAAAATATGCTACAGGACTGGCTTCAGTGATGTTAGTACCTATCAAATTATTTATGCACAATGCAGACTGTATGCAGTAGGCAGCAACTAAGAAGCCCAAAGCTATAAGTTAGATTGGAAAGTGGAGAATTGTCACAGAAGAAAGCAGCCACCTCCACATCAGGACAAAAATCCAACATGAGTAAGGCATTTAGCAAGTTTACTTTTAATAAAAACCGAGCAGAAAGCATTTCCATTATTTTATCTCCGATAGATCAAGTGGAGAACAGTGTGTGCCTGGGATAAGTAAATGATATATAGATAGCCCTTGTTGTTAAGTGAGACATTGGTTAAGTGAGCTTGCCCCATTTTATGACCTTTCTTGCCACCGTTATTAAGCGAATCACTGCAGTTGATAAGTTGGTAACCCTGTTGCTAAGTGAACCTGTCTTCCCCATTGACTTTGCTTGTCAGAAGGCTGCAAAAGGGGATCAGATGACCTTGGGGCACAGCTACAGCCATAAATATGAACCAATTGCCAAGCATCTGAATTTTGACCACAGGATCATAGAGCTGATACAAAGGTCATATAAGAGTGAAAAATGGTCACAGATCACTTTTTCAGTGCTGTTGTAACTTTGAACTGTCACAAAATAAACTGTTGTAAGTCCAGGACTACTTGTAAACAGCTAAAGCAACATCTTATTCTTCTAAAATGAGATGGTGGTGTGTCTGTCCCAAGCTGCCACAAGTGTTTCTACAGGTTGAACTAAAGACAGCACATTGTTCTTTGTACTTTGGTTCTTGTGGCCAAACTTTGAGCCACTGGGTGGAGACATTTCAGTTACACTGGACAACAAAGATTTTGCTTCCTAACACTTTTGGTGCATCTCATAGATGTTTGGCAGCTAATCACAAAAATAACCTCTACTTTAACCTATCATGTATTGTTTTATTGAAATCTATTTTTACCCAATGGCAATACATACCCTTCTGATTTATACTGACTGTTTCCTAGTATGATTTGATTACTTATTGTACCCTATGACTGTTATTAAGTGTTGTAGCTGATGATTCTTGACTCTTGACGAATGTATCTTTTCTTTTATGTATACTGAGCGCATTTGCACCAAGACAAATTCCTTGTGTGTCCTATCACACTTGGCCAGTAAAGAATTCTATTGTATTCTATTGTATTCTATTCTATTCAGTACCTGGCTATGATGCACCCATGAAATAAACATACAAGAAAACATGGAACTGTTGTTGAAGCATATACAGTACACGAAGCACAACAGGAACCTCTGCAGCTTGGAATGAAGCATTAAGCAATGAACACATGATACAGGCAGAGGAATAACTTATACAGCCCTGTTTTATTTCCACACTATATCAGCTAAAAAGAAGGGTATATTTCCTCCTTTGTGCCATCTTTCATTCCTTTGGGTCATACCTGCTACACAACACTCACCTTAGTGAAATGGAACTGCAGGGGATCGTCTGTGGACAGGGAGACCATGAGGCCCCGAGACAGGTACTCAGGTAGCGGATTTCGATGGTAGCTTAAGAACAGGCTGTTATTGCTAAGTGGAGACATAGCAATGCCCACCTGAGCCAGGTAGTAGAGATACTGCAGCACCGGTGCCTGGGAAAAAACCTCAATGTTAAGGCATGGAGCAAGCAAACACTGAGCCCTGCCTAATGCTTATTTCTGCATAAACATATACGGGTTCCCCCTTCCTTCAGTCTACTTGGAAGTGTCATGAATGGAAACTCTTTCAAAAGACTGCAATAAAAGGCCCAATATATTATTGGGCCAGCATGCAGGCCCAATAATGATCTATTCACACTTTCTTTTTAGGAGCATGGTCGCTCACGTAGTTTGGTTGACACTGGGCTGACAAGCAGCGTTTGAAACCCAAAGGCTGCTGTGAGACAGGATGACTTCCCGTCACTTGCTCCAGCTCCTGCTGACTTAGCATTTTGAAAGCATGCATTCACAAGTAGACAGACAGGTACCACTTTGGTGAGCACATTAACCAGGACATGAAAAGAGCCCCCAACTGGGCATCCCCTGGAGAATGGTGATGTCACACTGGCCAACCCGGAAGCACCTTGGTGCTTCTACACAAGTGTGATGTGATTTTCTTTTTGCCTTCTGCCTAGGTCCCCACTGCGTGTATGCCACAACAGTAGCTTTTACCACAGCAACCAAAGGTATGTGGTGGTTTAAGCAGCAGCGTTGGCGTCTAAGCAACGTTTCTGCTTCATGAGATATACAAGTATGTCCATGTTTTTAGATATGGTATCAACTCATTTGCGTTCCCTCACCTTGCGGAGAAGGAGGCCGTGAGATATGTTCTCTGACAGCATGAAACCCGACACAAGATGGTGGATGGGTCCTGCCTCCCCGCAGTGGGGTCGCAGCACGAAGGTGTGGAAGCCCCGCTTCCTAAAAAAAGGAAAGCAAACGAATGGCGTTTTGGAAAAGGAGACGTCAAAATGCTGTTACGATGGAAAGAGGAACAGAAATTGCACCCAGCATACAGCACCAAAGCCATGAAGCTGAAACATAGACCACAAGATCTGAGCCTAATTCTGTATATTACTATTATTACCAGAAAGGTGAGAAAAGGGTATCCAAGGTCTTAAAAACCATTCTGGAGCAGACTCAAAAGGTGGGTGAGGGGCAGTGGTGCTATTCTACCAGTTCGGCCCCGTTCTAGCGTACCGGTAGTGCCGAAGATCAGCTGAGACTGAACCGGTTCTCTGTTGACAAGCTGCTGTTAGGCCCACTTGGGCCCACCTGCCTGGGTTCCCATACTGACCTCAATTCCCTGCTTTTGAAGCGCAGCTGCTTTGCATGGCACTGCAGATTGCTGCGCCTCAGCTGCTGACGCTACAGGGATTGCAGGTGGTGAGTAGGAAAGCCTCTGCATGTGCGCAAAGTGCGTGTTTGGCAGGCGTGTGCAAAGCGCGCCCACCAAGCCATGCCCACCGAAATGGTGGTAAACCTCTTTGAAACCCACCACTGGTGAGGGGGGAGATAAGAAGCAGACCACCTACCTACGCAGATGATTCAACACCACCATATTAGCATATGTGTAATAAAGGTAATATGAATATGGCGGGTTATCCTCTTCCATCCAATTGCCAGGTAAGGGACTGTCCAAGTTGAAGATATGGTGTTCTGGCTTGGACTCATCATCTACGCTATCAAAACCATCCACCTGCCCGTTCAGAGCCCAGAGAAGGAAAGAAAGAGAGACGACTTTGAAGCCTCTTGCATCTTCTTTCATGTTATGCAAATCAGCCAGAAGCCATGACAATTATTTTAGACTGATATATATATCAATTATTTTAGACTGATATATATACCAACCATTCTGCTATAAGCCACCTAAGTGGTCTTCAAGAATCACATATATAACATTTGTCCCTCACTGTCCCAAATGCACATAATACTATTAGCCATCCCTTTAACAAGTATTAGAAATTAGGGCTGCTTTTTCCAATATCCCTACTTACATGCTCCAAGAAGAGATGCAATTCTGGGTGGCTAGCAGGATTGATGGTAGCTTCAAAGAGAGGTAAGAAAATGTTCTCCAACATCTCCTGAAAGTTAGCCAACTGTTTCTTTGTTTTGTATACGTCACTGTTAAAAGTCAAGAAACAAAAAGTGATAGTACTCCATCACACATAAATCTCTTCATTCCTGACACTTGACAATAGTGTTCCTCAGACCTTGTTCTGAGCTGACTGAGGATTGTAATTAGCAGTCGCGTAGTGTCACACTGCACATACCCAGATCCTTGGAAGAAGAGGGGAATGGGTAGCATATTTCCAAGAAGACTAAACTAGTTCATTTTTTCCTCTTCTGTTGTCAATGTATTAAGTGATACCCAATTCCCTGTTCTCTGGATAGAAAAATCTCAAGCTGCCCAATGTCACCTTGTAGGGGAGATGGGCAGCATAAAAATTTAATTAATATTTTTTTTAAAATAAATATGTTGCCCAGTCAAATGAATTTTACTCTGAAAACTACAAACACTTCTTCCCACATCTCTGCCTTCCCTGGCATTAAAGTTACAAAAGAAATGACGAACAAATACCTAAGTGTGCCTTGATCGCACTTAAAATCAGCTGCTTTGTGGCAAGGCTTGCATAGCTTCTGGTAATGAGAGAGTCAGATCATTTAAGTCAGGGGTGTCCAACCTTGGCAACTTTAAGACTTGTGGACTTCAACTCCCAGAATTCCTCAGCCAGCAAAGCTGGCTGAGGAATTCTGGGAGTTGAAGTCCACAAGTCTTAAAGTTGCCAAGGTTGGACACCCTGATTTAAGTAATTCAACTGCTTCAGCATCCAATTCCCAACAGTCTTCACTGCAGATGTCATACAGCAGAGACGGTTGGGGGAAATAACCATTTTATACCGAAAGGTGTTTTTTTTTCTCCCAAAGTTATGCAAAGGTTTTGCTTCTCATCCAAAAAGCTTCTTCAGTCCTGAAGTGAAGAAGCTTCTTGGATGAGAAGCAATATGTTTTCAAAGAAAAAAAAAATCAAGAAAGCCTAATTGCCTTTGGGGGAAAAAGCACCTTTGGGACAACCATGAACTGGATGGCTGAGAAATTCCATAGATAACTATCTTACACAGGGATTTAAAAAGAGAGGATGTGTTTTGGGGAAGACATGCAAGTTTTTATGACCACTTATCAAATATTTTCAAAGTAGCTTTAGTCCTGGTGCTTCTGTTGAGATCGTGGGTAACAGATTTGCAACTGGCTCTTCCCCCATCCTCCCCTGATGTCACCACCGGAGGGGTGTTGTTTTTTCTGAATGGTAGACATAAATCTGTTGCAACCCTTTCTGGTTTAGATGTTTCATTACTCAACTAGATATTGTAGCTTCATCAGTGCAAGTCTTAGCACTTTAGCTCATAAGCTGATATCGTACTACGCTGAGCAGCTACGTCCAAAGGGTGGTTTCCCACTAACTGGGATTACAACTGCTGTGGAATTCAAAAGTAAGATCCAAGAGCCCTCTATATTTCTTATCAAGATAGCTGCTCTCCCTGACCATCAAAAAATACAGTGGAAAGCTACTTGTAGCATAAAGAGCCCTCTCTAAAGCAGTAGAATTTTTTTCCCCAAGGATGCCCAGATATATAATAAGGCACAGCGATTTCACTGATCCTAAACATGAATGCTCTGAAATTGGTTCCAGGATTGCAACCTGTAAGGCTTAACCTTATTCATACCTGTTCAAACAACATGGTTTTCAATAAGTCTTCTTTTTTTTAAAAAAAAAAAAAAGACAGTGGAAGGGCAACATTTATCTTTTTTAGTGTGTAATCTTGGTGCCAGAATTATATTAAAAAAATCAAGTTCCTGTATTCACTTTTTACGAGACCGAAGCAGCTGTTGAGTATTAATAATACAGCAGTTAATGTATGCAAAGCCCTTTGTGATTCTGCGAGTCTCTGCATGCTTTTGGAACTGCAAAACCAAGAGAGAGACACTCACAACAGCCGAGGCACCTGCACCAGCCAGCGAACATTGTTGGAATGCACTCGGTGGGTAACAGCCCACTTGGCTAACTTATCCCACTCATCCCGTGCTCGGCCGTAGATAGACAGTCGCAGTTCTGCATTCTGATATTTGCTCTCTTCTAGGTCAGACATTACTTCCTACCAGGAGACAATCAGTTTGTTAGTACTTTAAGAATAGGAACTCTTTCTACAAAAAAACCACACACGTGTTCTTAGATCCTGTCTTTTGTCTGAGAGGTCTGGGTGATTAAGACAGGGATCTCCCTTCATTTTCTTCCCGAACGACAATCCTATGAGCCAGGTTGCGTGACAAAGAGATCGGCTGAAATTCATTCAACGAACGATGTAGTTAAACAGAGAAACTGACCGCAGATTGCCTGATCCGCTTTTGTTATTTTAATCATAAGGTTTCTGAGGTTTATAAAACACACTAGGCTGCAGAACCTCCTTCAGGCATAATGCCAAGCCCAATATTAACTCATAGAGTAGGCTAGGCATACCTTAGTTTCCAACCACAATGACTGGGTAAGTATTGTAGCATGGCATGGTGTGACACAAGTATATTGGCCTCAATTTCTGATAGAGGGACAAATGTATAAACATTTAAGAGTGGGCCTTGTAATGTTCAGAAGTTGAGTTATGGCCACTACTTGCAGTAATCAAGAAATAACCTTTATACACCCACCATCCCTTTCCGCTCACCCCATGTGGCTTTATTACTTATTACTTCTATTACTTCTCCAAAACCAACCTGCTTGATTCCCGCAAGTTTCAAAGCTCCAAAAGATAGCTAAGTCTGCATAACTTGTTCAGCCACCCTGGGTTTAAGAAAGGCAGCTGCCAACTCGCAAGGTAGTCCAGATGTGAAGCACAACCAGATAATCCGACTTTATTATAAGGTTACATTAACGGAATCTTGCAAGTCTGAAAATCCATTTTCCTCCCACTGCCTTTGCAACCTAAGAAACTAGGGAGGGTCCCCTCTGAAGCATCTGCCATGCCCACATCCCTTCTGGAGGTTGTCTTCTGTCCCCTGGCCGTGGCAATTCCCTGTCTCTCAAGGACATTCCCACATACCATTACAGCAGCGCTCACCTTGATGATATGAGCGAAGTATTTTCCAGAGACTTGGTTGTCTGTTTTAATGAAAATCTCCCGCAGAACAGACTCTCCTATGGGGTTGTATTTGGCATTGAACTTGTCAAATCGATGAAAGGTGTTACGATCCTATTAATAGAGAGGATGCCAAGATGATAAGCCAGAATGCAACCGCACTGCCTTCTCCTCCTCGCTTAGCATTACCGATAAAGATATATTTCTTTAATCAAAATTCCCTCCATCATCCCCCTTTGATTGGAGAGCAGTGCCTCCCAAGATGAGAAGCCATTAGGTATTTCTTTAATGAGTACCTTCTTCTCTTTGGTAAATACTACCAAATTACTATTGGAGTTAATTGAGATCAGGTTTTCCATTGCTTATCATTGAGGCAACTTTAGAGCCGTGTTCCAATAGACCTGAAAAAGTCAGGAACTACCGCTCTGCACGTGAGACCGTTCTACTGGAAAGAATAAGGAGGTTTTGCCCAGCCTAGCGTCCAAAGTTATGATCGCTATTTAATCCAGTAGGAAAATCAGTTTCTAATTCTCTTTTTAAGCCGCCCTCTTTGATGAATGCATCTGACATACCGCATGGACATCGAGGGTGTCCACACTCAGATCGTATGCTGTGAGATTCATGGTCTCAAAGACCTCTTTAAGGGTTTGCTCCTTGCCCTTTTCCACATGAACGATTTCCTCCAGGTGTTTCTTCATAGCCCGTTTGATGAAGCGTAGCAGATGCTTCTGATTCATGCAGGACGAGGCATGGATGTGTGTGTCCACCTGATCAAAGGATTAGTCTGTAAGTATACAAGCTAGGAAGATGCCAGCTCAAATGTTATCTTAAGACATCAGTTCATTAGTTGACTTCAAGAAAAACTGCTACTCTCAGACTCAACTCTATTTTTTAGTCTGTAATGGCTTTCTTCCAAGATTGTTATACGTATCGACATAATTATCTGGAGTTTGCTTTTTAAAAAAGACAATCTCTATACACCAATCCAAAATGAGCCTAGGGGTACAAAACTCAGCATTTCTGTTGAAAGTATTCTGCTACCAATTTAAAAGCAGTAGGATCTGCTAGTGTTCTCTTATCAGTACAAAGAGGTAAAGGGCTGTACTGGTGAAGCTTTCTACAATCACTACTGAATTGTCTCGGTTCAACAATCTGTGGCACTGACATAGTCTGTAGCCCTAAGTACCAGCACATATTTTCAAATTATACCTTCCGAATATTGTAGAAGTCACGATGTGGCACCTTTTTCTGAGCTGCCAGCTCTTTCATCTCATTGAGGAGGACATGCATCTGGAACTTTGAACTTAAGTACTGAAGTCTTCTATAGCAAAAGGATTTTCTGTCCAAAGGTGAAAAGAAAACAATTTAAGGTTTGCACACTCTGATTAGAACATTTTCCATTTGAGATATAATTTCGTTATTATCCCAGAAGCTGTCTCCATACAATAAATTGATAAAGGAACAGTCTGCCTTTCCAGAAAATTTTACATGGGTAGGGAAGCTAGGTCCTTCTTTCCAGAAATAGAATATGGGAATTTCTAAAGATCCCATACAATCAAGGCTATGCCAAGTCAGCCTAATGCTGAGTCTACTGTAGCTGCAGTAGCTATTTTAAGTAGCTACGTGTCTACCTGTGCCTATGGAGATTTGCAGTCATCCAAGCCAGGGTTATCCCTCAAGTGCTTTTTCAAGAGGCAGAGCTGAAGAAGCTTCTTGGATGAGAATTGAAATGTCTTTGAAGAAAAAAACAGAAAGTGCAGTTGTCTGTTGAAAAAACACCTTTGGGACTACCGTCTATGTACAAAAATGCTAAGAAATTGAAAAGCAAAGTATCTGTGTTTGGCTCCTGGTATTTTAAGTTGTTTTGAAACATTCTCTGGAGGACACTTGTTCATTTTTTTAAAAGTCTAATAAAATTTCTTTCAACCTGAAGAATACATTTTGATTATTCCAGAAAATAGTCATACGAACTATAAAAAGATAAATGCGTCTCCCATATAATCTTATGATGACAAGTTGTTTCATAGATTCTAGGATCATAATGTATGTAAGCCACACTTGTAGAATAGAATGGCTATTTGGAAAGGAGTTTGACACATGCACGAAAGATGAAAAAGACAGAAAACTTACATGGGGCCATTGATGATCAGAGCCATCAGAACATTCATGTCAGCCACAAACTCCTGCAGGTCAGGATAAGGCAAGTCCAGTTCAGTGGTCCTTTTCAAAATGCAATAGAGAACAGACCCCAAAGATATGAGCAAAGTTGCATCATGAAAAGAAAGCAAGGAAAAAACAACTACCCAATAACCCAATAACTATAAACCCATCAAACCAAGAACAGCCTCATTAATAATCCAGAAAAAAAACCCTATATTATTGCCATTGGTACTTTGAAAAATTATAAAAAATATTTTACCAGAAAAAAATAGAGAAACAAGATGTTCTGAATGATTTGTCAGCCTTGAAGTAGATTAAATCATTGTTTTAAATTTAAATTGGCAAAATCCTGGGTTTTACATTTGCTCTGGAATTAGAACAACCACCAATTTTTCTATATTAGGCAGAGAGGAAATGAGCAATGCAAAATATATGTAACTGCTGTAACAGATGGCTTAGAGCAGCGGTCCCCAACTTTTCCAGCTTTGTAGACCAGTGGCAGTGGTGGTGGGAAGAACAGATAATCACAAGTCATGCAAGTGGTGCACGTGCAGAAGGGTCACACACTGGTGCACATAACTGCACTTGGAGCTGTGTACGTGAATGCCTGCCGCTGGCCCAGCCCCTATTGTGAACGAGGCTGCAGCCAGGTACTAGGCTGCGACCCAGGGGTTCGAGGCCCCCTGGAACAGTGTCCTCAATATCTTCCTGACACCGGCCTCAAAGTTTCTTTTATATTAGATCAAGGAATTGCTGTAGGACTGGGGCCCAATGCCTGGATCTACATCGGTTCCTTCCTTGCTGTTTCATTCTCAGTCCATAAGTGTATTTTGGTAGCTGCAATTGATACAAAAACTAGTATCAGTCTGGACCAGTGTTGCACAACTTTGACAGGTTTAAGAAGTGTGGATTTCAACAATGCTCACTGGGGAATTCTACACGTATCTGAAGCTGCTAGTCTGGGCTGTAGTAGCCTGCTTTAGAATCGGGTGTGGATTCAAGCCTTCCGTGATGCTGAAGTCCGAGTTCCCTAGTTAGCACAAGCTGCAGATATGTTACATTTCTCTGTGTTTTACCTGTCTTGTCTAGTAACTGGTTTCAGAGAACTTTGAAGGCCTAAATAGCCAGACTCCTGCGTAGCTGAAGGTGTTTCCCATTTTCAGTTCCTGCGTTTTCCGGCTAGGCTGATGGGAACTGAAGAGAAACACTGTTTGGTAATCATAGCAAACTTGTGAAAGTTTGCTAGCAGTCTTTTCAATTGCACCATTGTGTTCCTTCCATCACTTGCAATGTACTTTTAAAAGCCTTTCCGTTTAACATGACTTTCCCAGGATGTCATAAAGCTGTTATTTACTGTGTTACTAAAGGGTGAGGGTTTACATATTTTTTTAAAAAATAACCTTCTTATAGCACTTTGCTTTGAGTGTGAAAATAAAAATGAAAGTACAGTGCATCTTTTTTCTTTTTTTTGCTTTAAATTACTCTGTTCTATTACTTTTTAGTGTAAGTAATGAGCTTTCCTAACTTAAATTTGCCTCTCAGTATGGCTGATTGATAACCACAGTCCCTCACTATTTAATAAATATTACTTTCCTGAGGGCAGACGGATAGAGAAAAAAATGTGTGCTTTCTTGTTATTGTGGCAATACTAATCACTGTATGCACATAAATAATGATTGGCAAAAAAAGTAGATGATTATTTTGTGTATACCAAAAAATGTTGTTCAAGAATGAATCTTCCTAAAATAAATTCTGTTTGGGATAATTATAGATCAATTTTTACTTTCAAATCTGTTTCCTTTGCAGTTTGTTAAGTCAGAAGCATTCATGATTTCTAGCAGCAGAGAAAAATGAGAGCATCAGAAATCTTGCTCAGCTAGATATGAATCATCGCTGCCCCAGATGTTCTTTCTCTTCCAGATTTTCTCAAATAGCCAGGTTATTCTCATGCCTTCAGCCACCTACTTACTTGTCAGTGATGTCCTGCTTGGTGTATACATGGACTACTCCATTGACCATCCTGAGGCCAAAGCCAAGATCTCCAGGCATTGATTGAGGATCACATTTCTCATAAGGATGCTGGTTTGCAAACGGAGGGTGCACTGGAACATCTGTAACAGAGGAAAATGCTTACAAGAACAGCAGTCGCAAAAGCAGTTAGACTTATATACTGCTTTACAGTGCTTTACAGACCTCTCTAACCATTTTACAGAGTCAGCCAACTGCCCCCAGCAATCTGGGACCTCCTTTTACCAATCTCGGAAGGACAAAAAGCTGAATCAACCTTAAGCTGGTGAGAATCGAACTGCTAAACTACTGCCAAAGTAGCCTGCAGTACTGCATTCTAACCATTGCACCACCACAGCTCTTAGCTACCCATCTGTAGAATGATGTTGGCTGTTGTAGTTAAGAGTTTAATAGAATGCTAAAAGAGAAATCAAATGCTAATTTACCTCTGGCCCGCACCATAATTCCCCGCCCCCCCCAATTTTAGGGATTGTTGTGTTCCCATTCTCTTTCTCCAAGAGTGCATGGGCACAAACTAAGCAAATCGGTTATGCGGAGGCTGAATAGGTATAGCTAGTCCCACGGTGGCAATTAGGGTTGGGCTTGCTAATGATGTGGTTACAAAGTGTGACTGCATCACTTAGGGATAATAATCCCTGCCATCCCGGCCATTGTTGTTAATCAAATCCCATGGCTGTTAAGCAAGGCAACTTTCTGTCAGTATCCACAACCAAAGTCAGTGGAGAAGCCAGCAGGAAGTCTCAGGCTGAAAGGGAGGTAAAGTGGGTGTTGCCAGGTGGGGAAGGGAGCAAGAGAGCATCAGGGGTGCAGGGGAGGTTGGGGAGAGTGCGAGGGAAGACCTGGAAGCGTGTATAAAGGGTGAGGCACAGGTTTATAAGGGGAGTGCATGAGAGGCATGGGAATGGGAAGGAGAATGAGAGTCTATAAGAGATGTGATATAAGTTGGGGAGGCTGTGTGAGAATGCAAGGGGTTGTGCAGAAAAACCCAGCAAAGGTCCTGGAGAGTGTGAGGAGATTTGCAAGAGGCCTGGCAAGGGTTGGGGGTGTGTGCAAAGGAATCAGGTCGAGGGTCAAAGAGGGATCACTGGTATGGCACAAGTGAAGAGGGGGTGGGTGAGGGAGACTTAACCCAGCGATTTGTGATCTTCCCTGCCAGCTTCCTCACTGACTTTCTGGGCAAGCTGGAAGGTTGAAAATGGTGAGCATATGATCATGGGGTATTGCAACCAGTTGTTAAGTGCAAACCAGTCATAAGTGCCAAGCGCCACCTATCACGATTGTGGGATAGGGTGGTGCTGGGATATCCAGACCTCCAAGGACCAGTTGTAACCATCATCCCCTAGCACTGCTGTAACTTCGAGCAGTCGCTGGATGAGTGGTCATAGTTGAGGACTACCAGTAACAGGTTAAGTTTATATTGCATATAGAATGTGATAGTGCCACTGCAAAAAATTGTATCCAGGCTTCCCCAAATTTGATAGGGAATCTTCAAATACTGTGTATATTGGACAACATCTCCATCCATCACTCACTTGGCAGCTTTCCGTGATATTTGAGGATAAGGTAATCCAAAACATCAAGAGACCATGATGTTGAGGAAGCTTAATTATGTTACTCCTTCCCATTTACCTCAGAATCTGTTTAGACTGCATGTTTCTATGGAAACACAGAAAACATGCAGTTTTGGATGCAGTCGGAAAATTTAGTCTACATGTAAAGTGCTTTTGTTATTCCTAGGAAATATGCCTTTTTCTCTTTCCCTTTTAATTTTAGAAGTAAGGTTCTAGTTAGCTTTAGACATAGCCTAAGATGCACTGGCAATGCCTGTTGAACTCATCAAATCCAGCGGCTCTTTGTTCCCTCTGAAAGTGCTAACAAAGATCCTACCCGTTCACTTCCTTGCTTTCTCCTTTATTAGCAAAATCCAAATAGAAAATACAAACACAGCATATACCAAATAAGTGAATGCAAGATTCAGCTTCTTTCAGCATAGAACTGGAATTTTCTTCACGCTTTTTAAAAATCTCTCCTTTGAACCCAACATAAAAAAAACCCTGTAGTTTACAGAAACCTTGCAGAATGCATAAACACGGAGAGATAACTATGAAGTTCCTTCAGCTATCCAGTTTAGTCCACCCTAGTAGCAGATAATGCAGGATTTGTTATTGCAGCTGCCACTGATTGTGAAAGAAGTTGTTGTGCCTCAAGGTCTTCTCCATCCAGCCTTTAAATAGTTTAAACAATCAGTCTAAAATCCTATTAAAGTCTCTTTTTCTAACTACCATCTTAGCCATCTCTGCCACTAGAATTAGGGGAATGCTTTTTTTTCCCCAATCCATGCCCAGTTCTGATCCTTACCTGCAGCCACAGGAGTCTCAGGGATCTCCTCATACATCCTGAGGGCTAAAGGTTTTTCTGAAAGATCCTGCAGGAATCGGGCTGTGGTTTTACAGAAACTTTGCAGAGAAATCCCCGTGTACTTTTCACGAATGAACAACGCTTTGACCACACTTTTAGCAGCATCCAACAGGTCTGTGAAGGGCACCTGTATAGGGGGAAAAGGTAGTTTATTCAACTGAGATGGTTGTCAGAGCCTCACTGTGGAAAGTTTCACAGGGTATAAAATAGAAGGAACATGTCATCAAAGAAAGCACTTTGAATACTTGAAGGTAGAAAACAAAGGTTTTGCATTCTACCAGTGATTGTCACAAAAACTAACTGTTAAGGAATATTGCCAAAATGCTTTCTAATGTTTCCTCTGTGATCTACTTTTTTCTTTACAGGAAGCAGCATTTGGAGATGAAGGATGCTTAATTCATGTTTTATCTCATATGCATAGTTTAGTCAACTGAAGCTATTACAACATCTTCAGAGTTTACAGACAAAGTCATGATGCAGCCAACTTTACATCTGGCAGGACTGCAAGAAGCCAAGTCAAGTTAGTTGTTCAGCAAAACCCTGGTTCGTGCAAACATGTTTCCTCAGGGATTTATGTCAAGTTGACTTGAGTCTCCAAAGGGAGAGTTTAGGAAGATTTCTATTCACCATTTTATTGTTTAGTAATAACACTAGCACTGATGATGTTACCTAGCTTTGGTAATGAAATGTCTGCAAGAAAATAAGCAAGCTCAGACAGAGCACCAAGGACCCTCCACTCTTTAATAAATTGTTGTCTTATATTAAGGAGTGAGAGTTTTCTTTTTTTGTCTTGTATGCCACCCAGACTCACACAGCTTGAGTAGGGCAGCTGAATGAATAGTCAACAGCTCGTAGTTTCAATTCATGCATTACAAAGACTTACATAACTCATTATGCAAGTAGCAGTGAACAACTCCATCCCCTTTCTTGTTGCATTGGTGTGGAAACAGAAAAACCAATCTCCATGCTCACAACATGGTTGACCACCAAGATTCTGGCTGACATAGAAGTGACCAGGGGAGTATTAGGCTCTGAACTACCAATGAATATTGTCTAGGTGTGGACACTGACTCTTCACTAATATCACCAGTGCAACTGTGCTCCAGTACAACTGTGAGAGGGAAGGATCTGCTTACTGCTCACCTTCTCAGCAGAGGAAATTACAACAACATTTGTGGCTGGCTTCAGGATTGAGGTTATTCTCATTCATTGCATTCACAGGCTTCTCTCTCTTTTGCGTTACTTATTTATGTATTTGTTTGTTAATTTTCTCTCTTTGTCTTTTCATCAACAAAACAATGCAAACTGGAGCACACTCGCGAAAAATAAATGAGTTAAAAAATAATGGTCCAAAATGGTGACTCTGTCAAACTTTTATTCCCCCTCTCCTTCCACCCGAACTCTGAAATGTAGGGCAACAATAACAATGCCAGAGCAGCACAGAGGAACCAGTTTAATCCAAGTATAGATAAACAGCTACATCTTAAACCGATCCCGGAAACTACAAAGGTTTGGGCCCAGCCACAGCTCAACAGGGGGGAGACTTGCCCAGCTGGAGTCCTGAGAATCCCCCCTCTTGACTCGCTGCATCCCAGATCCCTGGCTGAGGTAGCACCTCCGAGAACACATCCTGACTTGAATTTGGCTGAAGGGCAGTTCAGCTGGCGGAGTGGCTCTCTCAAGGCTCCTGGGGAACTTACTTCCCAGAACCCTGCAAGGCCTTGGCTTTTTGTAAAAACAAACAACATTCCTGTTCTCAGCAACAACAGTTTTCCTCCCCTTTGCCCTGGAAGTCAACCCAAATCAGCAAGGAAGAATATGCAAAACAAAACTCATATGCTTTTGAGGCAGAAGCAGTATGGGATTTCTTTCTTTCTTTCTTTCTTTCTTTCTTTCTTTCTTTCTTTCTTTCTTTCTTTCTTTCTTTCTTTCTTTCTTTCTTTCTTCTTTCAACATTTATTCAAGCAATAGAAGCTATATATCATAAGCAGAGGGCAAAGGTAATGATAGAGGGAGAACTGACAGAATCTATCGATATAAGACAAGGAACAAGACAAGGGTGCCCACTATCACCTCTGTTGTTTGTGTTAACTTTGGAAGTGCTAAACAGAAATATTACAGATGAAGAGAATATAAAAGGGATGAAAATTAAAAAGGAAGAATTTAAGTTGCAAGCATTTGCAGATGATCTGGTTTTTATCTTAGAAGACCCACTAGAAACAGCATCAAAATTGATAGAAAAGATAGAGACATATGGAAAGGTGGCTGGTTTGAAAATAAATAAAGATAAGACAAAGATCTTGACAAAAGAATATGCTATCAAGACAAAAGGAAGAATTGGCAGACTTATTGAAAATTCAGGTCACGAATAAGATCAAGTACTTGGGGATATACTTGACAGCAAGATGTAGTACACTAAAAGAGTATAATTATATCAACCTTAAACAGCAGATAGCGCTAGATTTGGCAAAATGGGAAAATTTACAACTGTCATTAATAGAGAGAATATCAACAATCAATTAGGCTTGGAAAAGATTACTTTGAAGATTTAAATAAAATTGTGTTGAAATATATATGGCAAGGTAAGAAAGCGAGAATAAAGTTAAAACTTTTGCAAGATGCTAGAATAAGAGTAGGATTTGGTTTGCCTAATTGGGAGTTGTACTACCAAGCTACAAATTTGATGTGGGTTAAGGCATGGATAACATTAAGAAATACTAGATTGTTGACATTAGAAGGACATGACCTGTTGTTGGGGTGGCATGCTTTTTTATGGTATAAAGGAACTAAAACACAGGGATACTTTAGAAGACATTATATACAGGAGTCTCTGTGGTTAAATTGGGAGAAGATTAAAAGACAATGTTATTTGAAAATTCCAGTCTGGCTATCGACTATTGAAGCATTCTCTTATCCTATAATATACAAAAAGGAACAAACAGTTAGATGTGGTGAAATATTGAATGAAAAGGTTGAACTTAAATCTATACAAAAACTAGAGGAACAAGGTATACAGATGAATTGGTTTTCATATGCGCAAATACATTCAAGGTATGATAAAGATTCTAAAACAGAAGGTTTCTATGATAAATTGACTGACTTAGATAAGATTTTGACAGGTACTGATGAAAAGGTGATTAAAAAATTATACGGATATTTATTAGAAATTAAACTAGAAGAAGAACAAGTTAAAGAAATTATGATTGCTTGGGGGAAGAATTTGGATATAGGATTGATCTAGAGAAATGGCAAAAATTGTGGTCTCAAAATTATAAAATGACAATGTCAACAGCATATAAAGAAAATTTGTATAAGATGTTTTATAGGTGGCACTTTCCCCCGACAAGAATAGCAAGAATATTCAAGAATAAATCCGAAAAATGTTGGAAATGTCATCAGATACCTGGCTCATATTACCATATGTGGTGGACTTGTGCAGATGCTAAAAAATACTGGACTAAAATCCACACGTGGTTGGAAAAAATGACAAAAAAGCATATAGATTTGAAACCAGAAATATTTTTATTGGGAATTTTACCTGAAATATATAGTAAAGACTTGAAACACCTGATTGTAAATGTATTAACAGTGGCTAGGATTGTATTTGCTAAAAACTGGAAAAATGAGAAAATACCATCACAGGAGGAAATCATTAAGAAAATATTGGAATGTACTGAAATGAGTAGATTGACATTTGAAATTAGAGAACAAGATGATAAACAATTTTATAAAATTTGGAATCTATTCTATCAATGGTTAGACAATAAAATATAGTAATGAAATATGTAGACTTTTAGAAAATAATAAATATATAAAGATGTATTCTTTTCTAATTATATCTACAAAATGACTCTAGGATAGATCTGGGACGATGATACGAATTGTTATAAAACAAATTAAGTAAAATATGATCATTTTGGAAAACATGAATGAATAAAAGTATAGTCAAATGATTGATTAATAATGATATTAATGTATTTAATATATTGATTGAAAATACGAGATTATAAACAATGTAATTATAATTGAAGACTATGAAATGGAAGCACAAAACAATTTGTAAACCAACCGGCACATTGTATGTACATATATGGAAGATGATTTGATGTTTTTATGTTTTGTTTGTTTATGTTTGTTTTAAAAACCAATAAAAAAATTTTTAAAAAAAGAATGTTATTTTAAAACAAGGCTGAACAAGCTCTTTGAAGAAATTCCATCCTCTTTAAAATGTTTTTGTTTTTTTAAACCACCAAGGTCTCTAAAATGAGAAAATTTGCAGCCCTTTGCTGAAAGTTTTTTTAAAATACGTACTCAGAAATAACAGACTTTAACATTTCTATTTTCCTGCCTGTCTCCAAGGTGCTTTTCCAAAAGGCAAATGGTTTTTTTCCTTGAAAACATTTCATTCCACATCCAAGAAGCTCCTTCGATTCTGAAGAAATTTGGAATTGTCACTGTTTGTCAATTTTCGGCAATCAGAAAATTAGTGACAAAGGAAGTCCAGTTGCCTTTTGGAAAAACGCTTTTGGCATAACCATGACATGGACCATGATCGAGAATCTTCATAGATATTTTACTGCTTGTTTTCTTTTTTAAAAGAAGAAAATCATACTGTGGGATTAGATTTGTCAGATTTCAGCAGGACAGAGCCGTTGTTAAACAGAACCTGATCACATGCAACCTACTGGCTACTCCACAACCCATATTTTAAAAACAACTCACAAGAAAATTGGCTTCAGGCAGATGCCGTAGTAGGCATTCAGGCCCCAGCAACCGTCAAGGAAACTAAGTAGTAGGACTGAACTCAGTATCATCACGCAGTGGCTAGCTAATGTGCAACTCTTTGAATTCTTTGATTTTCAAGGAATGTATATGTTTTGGGAATGTAGAAAGCTTTCTGCAATGTGCTTAGCATAACTGTCCAACTAATTTACTATCTTACCCTATTAAATACTCCATTATAGGAAACTTAAACCAAAGAATCCTGTCACTTGCAAACCATTTGCTTTACCTCCACTCTATGTTTTCTCCCTAACTCAGAGCAAGGACAGCTTTCCCTAACTTAGTATCCTCCAAATATTCTGGATTTTAACTCCCATCTGCCTTTAGCAAAGTGGCTTAAGCTAATGGGAATTGTCATTAATGCCACAGGCATCAAGTTGTAGATGGGCATCAGAGACTAGTCATTCCCAGGGTAGCAATAGCAATAGCACTTAGACTTATATATTGCTTCACAGTGCTTTACAGTCCTCTGTAAGCAGTTTACAGAGTCAACAATCTGGATCCTCATTTTACTGACTCTTGGAAGGATGGAAGGCTGAGTCAACCTTGAGCTGGTCAGGATCGAACTGCTGTACTGCTGGCAGCCAATAGTCATTCTAACCACTGCACCACCACAGTATTTCCAAATACAGTAGGCGTTATGGTCTGTAGCAGGAATAGGCAGTTAAGTATCTTTCAGATGTTTTCATCCACAACGATTAGATTATTGATTATGGTGACCAGAGCTTTGGGGCTTGTAGTCAAAGATAGGTGGGGATGTCAACTTGCCCATCTTTGAGTGAGAGTCTGCGAAAGAGAATGGGGGAAATGAGAACAACTCCCAAATCAAACAGACTTACCCCACATGTCTCTTCTCCAGAGATTGTGACCCTTTGGAACTCTCTGTCCAAAAATACATCTCGGTCTTTTGGAAGGTAATCTACTAGGTCTTCACCCTCTTCTTTAAATAATCTGCGGGGGAGAAGGGGAAAACAGGGGGAATGAATAAGGAATTCCATAAGGAATAGTCCCTGATGAATTCTGCCAGGCTATAGAAGTCCCCTTTTCCAGCAGGTGTGCGAAGACACAAAATCGAACACACAAACACGGGCAACACAAGGACTTTCAGATGTATCCTCCAATGGCAGTACTCTGAACTATGGAAAGGGGTGAGGAAGAGCAGTGGGCAACAAATACATACAGAAGAACTAGTAGGAAAATGTTTCTGAGCCCCAAATTTACTAGATGCTTGACTGCTCATTTCTGTACCGAACAATCAAACGTTTGGGTTAAGCAAGGGTTTTCCAATGTTTTCAAGGCTTCAAAAATTCTTAGATGAAAAGAAAAATCCTGAAATCCACAATCAAGAGACAAACCTCTAGTGATAAAAAAAATTGACTGTGCTTGAATTATCTTCCTTCCTTCCTTCCTCCCTCCCTCTCTCTTTTTTCTTTCTTTTTTCTTCTCCATGATTCCACCAAACACAGTTTTAAAAAAACCCATTGTGGAGTATCAGAAGAATAGATTTTTCCAGGGCAATGACTTGTCCTGGCAAAACTGTAAGGAGCTGATCATCTGCCTAAAACAATGAGAAACATCCAACTTGGCTGAGCTTCTGGGTTCACTAGGATCCAAGCTGCTCAGTCAACCAATGCACAATGAGAGGGAAGGGGAAAAGGAAAATATAAAACAGGGACAAACAGCTCTATCCACTATGCTTGCCTTGAAAATAATTGCTTTAAGGAGGACAGGGGGGAAACAGAGCTCAGAAAAGGAACAAGGGAAAGCAACCAATAGTATGAGGTGAGGAATCCCCCACTCACTGGTGTTGAGATTTGTGGGATTGGAAGATGCAAAAAATAAAATGAGCTTTGTTTTAGCCCAATAATATTGGATCTGGTCCAAAATAAAATGGTTCCCCTATTTTTTTCAACCTTAGATAGGCTTTTTTTTCTCAGAAGAGTTTGCTTAAGCGACACACACAGATAAGCATATCAATATGGCAGCTGACTTTAGCCTTTCCTTTCCAGGGGTGCTTTTGTTCTAACATACTAAACTTTTCTTGGAGGACAAATTCACTTCCGGGAGTAACTCCACTTCCATTCTGAACTCTGGTTCTATGTCTCCATTCAGAATCCTCCCAATGTTGTTACTCAGCCTTTCCGCGGCCTGATGCCCGCTAGATATACCATCATCAACCCAAAACAACAGGAGAGCAACATGTTGCGGGGTGGGGAAGTGCCTTAACTTAATGTGGATTAAGGTTTTATTTGCAGTCTGTGGAATTAATTTTAATGGCAACACACACACACACACACACACACACACACACACACACACCCAGCGGTGGTACAATTGCATGTGGGATACAATGTATGTGGGGGGAACAGAACTTTGCAAAAGGGAAGGTCACTCACTCTGGATCAGTCAAGGTGGGAATAAGGAGAAAAGTCAGCCTGCGGGAAAGTCCCGCGCCCACCCCTGAGTCAAGGGCAGAGAGAATTAAGGCCAGGCACTCACTGTAGGTCGGCAGCACTGTCAATTTTCAGGAAGTCCTGTTTGGCTCTGAGTAAAATGTCAGGTTCTAGTCTGAGGACAAATGGGAAGTGGAGGCCAAGGCCAAGAAAAGGACAAACAGTCAGAGAGAGAAGAAAGGAAGAGGAAGAGAAAATGGTAAAGAAGATGAGGAGAAAAAGAAAAACACTAGCATTAATGCAGAAACCAATATCAGAAATGGCAGACACTATACAGCAATATACCAGCAATGGAGATCCAAAAGAGAATGAATGTAAGAGGTCCATGTAAGATACCATGACTAAGCTATGGTTCGGCTATTGGAAAAGTACTGCTGGTTCCCATACCATCTTTTCCCTTTATTTGAATTTCCTTCCCTCCTTCCCACTTGCTTGACTACTACCGTACCAGCCGGTGTGTTTTCCCAACCTCTCCTAAACCCTCTACCCCAGGGTCCCCAAACTTGGCAACTTTAAGACTTGCGGACTTCAACTCCAGCCGGAATTCTGGGAGTTGAAGTCCACAAGCCTTAAAGTTGCCAAGTTTGGAGACCTCTGCTCTACCCAAACCCCTCCCCCAGGCTCTGCTTATATAGAGATATAGGCAGATAAATAGCTCAGCTACTTTCTCTTCACTGGGATAAACCTCATTATACACCTATGACCAATATAATGCCTCTTTCCAACTGAAGATAAAAGACTTTTGGGGCTGCAGGAATATTGGAAGAGAATGAATCTGAGATATGAGATATCCCATATTGCCTTGATAAAAGGAAGTCCTCTATACTCTCCTTAAGAAGTTATTGTCTTAGATCTCTATTTGTGCTTCTCCTCTAAAAGCCTGCTTTTCCTAGGCTGCCACAACATTCCTCCAATGGGCACTTTGGAGAGTTGAAACACTGGGCTTCTAAACAGGGTGGAAATGAAGATTTTTCCCCACTGAGTAAAACTTGCCTTCTATCTGTTCAAGAGATCTCACACGCAAACCACGTTCTGCCTATTGTCTTCCTTCTCCCTAAGTTTTTCATTCCAATGGGATCTTTCCTTATGTCTCACTTCTGCAATTCCCTCTTCCTTCCTCAGAGTAGCACAAATGGTTGCCAGGCATCAGGTAGGTAAATAGGCAACTGATAGTTTCCTTTTCCTTTTCCTAAGCACTGTCCCCCTCATATTGAAGCCCTGGCTTGAACAACTGAAGAAATAACTCTTTTGAGACTTTGCAGCCCCTCCCAAGTGAGGTTTCTGGTTAGAAGTAAACATTTGCAGGATCCTAATGGCCAAATATGCCATTATTTCCCCATGCTGTTTCCTCTCCCTGTTCTGTCCTCTAAAGGACTATAGAGAAGAACAGCAAGATGAGGATAGATAAAATAAAATCCAGATATTTTCTGCCTACTGTAAGGTTGCTATTGCTAAGGAATTTTGCCAGTGACAATCTAACAGTAAGAAAACTGTGTGCAGGATAAGCAAAGAGTAAAAATACCAGCCACACACATATATATGCACATAGACACGGAGTCATGCCACTGACAGATGACCGTATGAATGCTTCTCTTGACATGATGGTTACTATCCCTGCAGAAGTAGAAGCAATGGAATGACATTCCCAGTTATTTCCAAAGTCTCTATCACATTTTTTTCTAGACTGTACATAAAAGTCTCTTCCATTTGATTTCTTCCCATCTTTCTCAGTTTCAAATACTCCTACCACCCTGTTCTCTCCCCCCCACCCCCCAAGACTCCAGTGAAATGTTCCATCCTGCTCTTGAAATATCAAAAGGAGTTAGGAGAAGCTAAGAAAAGTCCAAAAAGCATTGGCAACTTACTTCACATCCTGGCTTATCTGCCGCTCCAACCGTTGGCGCCTCTCTTCTAGTTGTTCAATGGGGCTGTCTTCTGGGAATTCGTAGGGAGCACTGCGCATTTCACTCTCGGCCAATGAGTGACAAAACAACTCCTGCAAGCACAGCAGCACAGTGCTACTGGAATATCCATAACAAGTATGCATGCAACTTCAATGAAGCTTGAGCTCTATGAGATTAGAAAGGACAGGCATGCTTCTAGTCCTTTCCCTTAAACATTGCCACCTTATGGGACCCAAAAAGTGTGCCTTTTCTGAAGCAGCCCCTACCCTATGAAACACTCCTCCCCTCCCCAAAGTTCAGCAGGCCTCTATCCTCCTAGCCTTCCAACAAGCACTGAAGTCCTGGCTTTCCACCCCATGTGCTGGGATAGGATGAGGTGACAGCAAGTTAGAAGCCTGACTTGGTACCAGGTCCTGGTTTTTGTTTTGTTTTAGTATTTATTATTTTAATAGCTTTAATATGTTTTTTTTAATGTGATTTGAATTCTTGATTTGCAGCTACTCAGAGTTTGGTACAAGACAGGCTGCCACAGGTAGACCTTGAGTTACGACCATAATGGAACCTGTTCATTAGAGTTATTGAGTCGGGAGGGTCATAGATCAGGTCACCCATGTGACTGACCTGATTTTATGATCTTTTTTGTGGTATTTGTTAAGCAAATGGTTGTTAAATGAAGCAATGGTTTGCTGTAGACCAGTTTTGCGAAAAACCAGAAGTAAATGCTGGTTTTTGGCAAAACGGTTGTAAAATGCAGTCACATGACTATGGGAAGTTTAAACCATTTGCTGAGTGCCCAAAGTGCAGTCACGTGACTGAAGAGGGTGGTTGGAATTTCAAATGTGGGTCGTAAGTACATTTGGGGGGAGTTGTCATAACGTCGAACAGTCATTAAGCAACCAGTCGTAGGTTAAGGAGTACCCGTATATAAATGTTTTAAATAAATAAGAGAAGCAAATCTCTGTTATCCATAAGGAACAACAACCTGAGGAGTCCATTAAAAGCTGTTCTGGGACAATCTGTCAGGACTAGAATCTCATGACAACATCAGTGAAAGTCCTGCTGCTCAGTGGGGGATTATAAAACTATAACATGATGTACTTTTGATTAGAATAGTAATTTACATTGAGGTCATAACTGCAGTAATTTAAAACTGTTCCAGTGATGGCTGTTGAATTAATCCTATAACTGCTGCTTCTCGTTGTCCGGGTCATCAAAGAACACATCAATGATTAACAAATGCAAGGCCACACCCAGGAGCTTGCCTTCTCCAGTATGCGTTAGACACACTGATCTGGCAACATCAAGGAACTGCCATTGCCAAGTAAACAAGCTCTTACTTGCTGCCTATGAAAATAAGACAGGAGCATATCCTAACATCCTGTTTCTCTGTCTTCACAACTTAAAAAGATATGTGGACTTCAACTCCCAGAATTCCCCAGCCAGCAAATGCTAACATTTCCCTTTCTCCACCAAGATGTGAAGCCTGAGAAACACTACAGTACCGTGTAGGGCATGATGCCTATTCAACTTGTCAAAAAAAAAAAAAATCACATGAGTTGGCTACTTAGTGATGGGCAGTTCCGGCAATCCCAGTTGCTGTCTGTCCTAAGCGATGATGGCACGGCTCATTGAATGAGGTCATCATATGACCATGACCTGCAACTTCTTGCCAGCTTTCCTTTCGTCAGAAGCCAGGAGTGAAGTTCACAAATTGCAATTACGTGACCGTGGGGTGCTGAGATTTTGCAGTTGTGAGCCAGGTGACAGCCATGACTACAAGAACCAGCCTTAACTATCTTTCAACGTTCCAAGTAATGCACCCATTGAAAGCAGAACTCTCAGGCGGGTATATTCCTCAAAAAACAATTTATTGGATACATCATATTGGCACTATTGGTGAAAACTGACTCTGAAGGTTCCCATGGTTTTCACCTAATTAAAAAGTAAAAGTTCCCTCTTCCCCTCGGTCATCGGTCATATTGTCCAACAATCGTGTTGGCAGGTTGCCTGGTTACTCCATTTCTCCTCTTCTCAGCCATCTGTTTGACCTTGGTTCCCACAGGAAAACTTTTTATTTTGACAGCCAAGCTGAACTATCTAAAATTTCCCCCTCCCTTTGCTTTGGGCAACCATGAAGCCTCAAAGATGGCCTCAGCCAGGCTCGCTTCATGGTTGACACTACCATTAATTCAGCACCATTGTAAATTAATTGAATGAGTGGTTGTTAAATGAGGACCACCTGTTTTAGATTACAATCATACCACCTCCAGTGGCTGTGACCAGTGCATACTTTGGAGAGTTCAGAGTAGAAGGTGAACAGGCCAAAATCATTGTTCGGACTGTATTTCTGGGATCCAAAAGTACAAGTTGTTTCAAGAGCAATTCTTTACTAAGAGACTTTAAATCCATTTTCTCCAGTCAACCCTTCTCTCCTATAAATGCTGGAGAATCATATGGATTCAAAACAATTTTCTCAAAATAAAATTACAAATGGTCTTGTATTAATATTACCAAATAACCACAAAAATAATAACCACAAAAATAATAACCAATAACCAAAAAAAATTTGCATGGGTTTTACATGTTCATTTCACAGCCTTCATTCTACAATAAACAGTGCACACACATCACACACACACACACACACACAAAACTAGTGAGGAATAAGCAGATCTACCTCAGCAAGCTCTTTGTACTTGCCATCCATGGAGGTCCGTAGGTCAACCGGAAAATGCTTCAGGCAGTGAGAAGGCCCTGGGAGAGAACGTGCAGGCTGCAACTGCCGGGACCTGGGCCCTCCGTGAATCTCTGTGGAGGCAAGGAAGACAGCAATCAGGCAGACAGGAAACGCTATTCGGCCTGAGAAGCAGGAGGAACGAGAGAGATATTAATAACATCCTCCTTCTTCTTAATTCATACATAAATTTGCAGTACTAGACCTCAATTTACTCAGATTCATCTGCAGATCTTGGAAGTCAGCAGATTTCCACTGAATTAATGTTATTGCAAGACAATTAACTTTTTCATAATACCACCCCAGTCCAGTTGGCATATTTAAGAGAAGTGACTTTAATTTACAAGAAGTTGTATCACATAAATCACACATACCCTTCTGTTCACCAATTCAATGTTCTCCTATGTTAGTCTTAGAAATCAGTTCAGAATTGTTAACTATGTCAACCAGGGTGTGAGAGCATTCCATAATGTATTTTAGAAATGCCCAACAATAGTTCCTTCAGCTCCTCCTCCTTAAAAGAGAAACAGTCTTTTTTTTTTGTGAATAGTTTCCAAAAACTATTTCTATCTTCATGTTTTGAAAAATATGCTGTCATGTCCCAGGTCTGATACTACAGACAATTTTAGTATTCAAAATGGTTAGAGGTAACTGTGTCTTGTAACAAATAGATATTAAAACAAATATGAACATCTGTGTGAAGCATGCTTGGTTTTATTTTCATTTCTGGCTTCATATTGCTCAATGCAGGAGCCCATGCCAAGTTTGCTTGTTACAGATTGAGTCCACATTAACAGCAACAAATAGCATCCTAAAAAAAGCTGAATCCTTGATGTTCTCTGAGCTTGTTTGCTTGCAAATGTTTCATCACATGATTAAAGAATATCATCAGTGCTACTCAGCGTGGAGTTTGCTCCCTGTTTACATATAGTAGTTTGCCCTGCCAGTCTTGGTAGGGGTTGTCTATTTGGATGTTTCTTGATTTGGGTATTGTTTTCTGCTTGTCTGGTTATCCCTGCTTATCTGGGCATATGCTTCTGGAGAGGATGTGTTCTGCCTTTTGTGTTTCCCTCTCATATTTTTATTGACTATGTGTCTATTGATATGTCTGAATGCCAAACTTCCAGCAATATGATCAAGTTTTCATTGTATCTTCTGACTGAGTGAATTCTTACTTTGCATGTTGTTTCTTCTTCTTGGGGTCTTTTGGTTTACTTAACATGTTTTGGGAGGTTTTTATTGGTTTGTGTTCTATGGTGTTCTATGCATTGTAATAATCTGTTGGTTGTTTCCTAGATGTTTTTGATGTGCTGTAGTGTTGTCCTTTACACACCTGTGTTGGTGGTGCTTCAGTGAGTTAAGTAATCAGGCACTTTTTGATAAAGTTGGCAATGGTTTTTTTTCTAGCATTGTGGGTTGCTACAATGCATTTACAGTATATTCATTTTTTAAAAAGTTCTTACAGCTTCTCTCGTGAAAGATTGGGTTGTTACTTTGGTAAGGGAACACTTGGTTAGTGTGGGTTGTTTTCCAATAGATTTTTTTTCTAATTTGCTGTCATTTTTTTTCTGATGATTAGGATATCTCAGAAGGATACCGTGTTATTAGTTTTTTTTTTCTTCCCTTGTGAATTATATTTCTTTGAAGATACTGCTGATTGTTTTCATGTGTCTTCTTTAATTGTTCCATCTTTATCATGATGTGAAGTTTCGTCTACATAGTGGATTTATTCTTTTGGTTGTATGAATGGCAGTGCTATAGTTTCTAGATGCTGCATTACTTTCTGCTATAAGTCTAATTTGTTGATATATTTGTCCATCAAACTGAAAGCATTGAGGCAGAGGTTGATGAGAACCATGACTTTGGATACTTGAATCTTAGCGTATTGGCTAGGTTGGGTGCGTTGTGTAGTACTGTTGCTATGGATTCTTTCACTAGTTTTGGATGTATGGACATAGGACTTTGAATGAAACCATAATTTCATCTTCAATGTTTAAGTCTTTGTTTTTTCTGGATACACTATATTTTCTGAAGGCATTTCATTTTCTGAAGGCACTTTGGTACAGAGCCACTGTATTTTCTAAAGGCACTTTAATTTTTTGAAGGCACATAAACAACCAGGTTCAGAAAACACAAAGACTCCATGGTTCAACCCTGAGCTACTTATATTATCTTTTATTGGTCCTAAAAGAAGTGCTATCTGTATCCAGATCAGATCTGTTCATCTGTCCCTAAGGACCCTCATTAGAAAATGATTTCCAGAATCAAATGACAGCTGTCAATGAGTATAACTCTCCGTGAGCCTGTCAACATTTGAAAACCATCTTAATAATCAATTTCCCCTGTTGGCTGCAGCAGCACTCAGATGCCAGACAGATTTTTACATTTTATGTAAGCTGGAAATCCCCTTCCTGAGAAGAGCCTTCCGCATAGTTCTTCCACATGAAAGAACCTCATTTCTTTCACCATATGATCATGGTATTTCTTTCACTTCTCCCCAATGGCCATCGTTGTTTTGTTACCATCCTACCCTAAATATAGGGCTACCAATTCCAAGGCTGACTTCAAAATGCAGAAAATAAACCATCAAATGGGTTTAGTGTTTATTGAAACACATACAGTACACCGAAGTGGCACCGAAGTGATACCAGTTTCCCTTGGGTATGTTTGGGAAATGCCAACAGTGAAATAAAAAGATCTGTAACCAAGTATGACAAGGGACTTTTCATGGGATTTGGCCATCTAACTTTTAATGGGGAAAACCATTACTGCTTCTCTCAAAGTAGAAAGTTCTAATTTCTGCCATGCTTGGTTAAAACATTAACTTGGCTTCAGCAACTTTTAAATCGTCTGGACATCAACGCGCAGAATTACCCGGTCAAGTCATTTTGAGAGTCATAATCCACATAGCCTAAAGTTGCTTAGGATATGTCACTGGGTTTGAAGTAGAATTTCCTATAGGTCTTCTGGCAGTTGATAAGGACAAAAGAATGCTACTGAAGGTGCAGGCAAAAGAAACAGGCTTTTTTTTTTTAAGAAAAAAACTATTTTACATCGCTTTTGATATAGTACACAACTGCCTCTTTGCAGCCAGGGTAAAGCCTTCACAATCAAGATCAAAAGGCCAAAGTCCTACCTTGCTAGGTTTCACTAGTATAGAACTAACACATCAGTTTGGAAATCAGTACTTTAGCTATCTTCCAGAGACCCTGAAAGAATGAACATCCTTTATCCTGTGAAAAAACGAACCTGGCAGAACCCACGCTCCTCCTTCCTACATAGATTGCAGAGGTCAACAGCCAAACCCTTAGGGGAAACCAACCAACCCCTATCCTGGGCTTCAGGGACAACATCCCAAGAAAGAACTGCTCCCAAAGTCCATTCTGTTGGGCTTTCAAACTTTAGGCCATCTTCGTTCTTTTAATGAGAGCTGCTGCCTGCAGATCAGACCTTTCCTCTCTTCGGCTGCAACAGAACAGCCACCCCTAGATTGAGGCACAGGCAATGGGGTGGTTGGGTGGGGGTGCCGGAGAAATCTACAGAGATGGCCAAGAGTTCATTCCTTTCTCCAACTCCCTCTGCACAACAAGGGGCCCAGTAAATAGCAAAAACCCAGAACCAGCAGCCTTGACTGCATCTCCTTTTGTTGTAGCTTTTCGTGCCATAGAATATACTGTATATGGATCTCAATGTTCCTAAAATAAAACAAACTACATGGGGGCCAAACGAAAGGGATTGAATGGAAGGCAGGGGGACTCAGAACACTTAAGAAATTATGAGTCCCAACTACAACACTACATGAGTCACACACCACAATATCACACCTATGTGGAGATGGGTATTTTTCTCTTTCAACAGCTTTCTTGGCCTCATTTTTTTCCAAGCTACCAAAATATCCCAGCTGATATTATCAGCAGTCCTTCAAAGGAAAATAACTCTCTCCAACTGGAGCTCAAAATTGAATGTATCAACCAAATTCTCAGTTCCCCAAATTCTCAGATTGGGCACCATTAAGGCGCCTGTTAGAAAGAAAGGTGGCACCTCTAAACAGGTTAGAGGTCTTAAATCTGTGATGCTAATACTGAGAAGGAACAAAAGCACAGAAATTATTGCCATCCACCAGCTGCAATCCAGGCTCCATTTAAAGTTGATCTTTTTTCCTAGCAGGGTGAAGCAAACTGAAAATCCATGAGGTAAATGCTACTATTCAGTTCTGCGTTTAAAAGAATTGCTTGTAGCTGCATCATTCTTTTTAAAATGCTCTGAACCAGGGGTCCCCAATCACTAGCGGGCTGTGGCCTGTTCAGAACTGGGTTGCAGGAGTGGTGGGTGAGTGTGCCTGCATGCACATGCAGTGCCACCTGGACAAGCGGCAGGTGAGCGTGTGTGCCTGTGAAGCTCTATTTTGCAAGTGGCGGATGCACATGTCTGATGCTTGCACAGAGTTGCACAGGCGCACTCACCCGCCACTTGCATGGAACCATTCCTACCACCACCACCATTGGTCTGCAAAGCCAGAAAGGTTGGGGACCGCTGCTCTGAACAGTCCAGAACAAACTTTTGGTTCATGCTAAAAAGGTAGCATATACGGTAACTTATTTATTTGGTTGAGTTGTCATTTTTTTGTACAAGAGTTGAAAGCAGCATATATAATGCTTCCTCTTCCTCCCACAATAGCAATGCTGTGAGGGAGTTGGGCTGAGAGAAAATGTCTGGCCTAAAGTCATCTATAAGCTTTGGTGGCTGAAAGTAGTTAGAACCTGGATCTTTTCATCATTCGTCTAACACAGGAGGGTCAAACTTAAGGCTCAGAGGCCGGATCCAGCCTGCAGGTTACTTCGATCTGACCCTGGAAACAGCAAAGGACCAGCCCACGGTGCTTCTGCCAGTGAAAACTGGCTCCCAAGCTCTGTTTTCGGCTGCCATGGCCTCCTACAACCCTCTGCCAGTGAAAACGAAGCTTGTGCAGCCCTTCTGAGCTCCGTTTTCATTGGCAGAGGGTTACAGGAGGCCATGGCAGCTGAAAACAGACGTTGGGAGCCCGTTTTCATTGGCAGAATGCTCGGCCTCTACAAGCGCCCCTGACACGGGTGACATCAAGATGGCCATGCCCATTCCAGCCGAGGTCAAACACAACCCTGATGCAGCCCTCAATGAAATTGAGTTTGACACCCCTGGTGTAACACTTTAACGACCATGACAACTTTCTTCATCTATGTCCCCTTTACACATTAAAATGTTTACCATGGATAAGCAGAGTGTCCAGTAGCAGCTCATAGTTCCACAGGAGACAAGTGTTGATATAATTCATTATTTCTCTCTGTCTATTTTGTCCCTATCTTTTTTTTTTTTGGGGGGGGGGGAGCAGCTAATGTTAACTGTGATTCGGAACTATATCCCCATCGAAACTATGGTTTTCAGATAACTTCTACCCTGGGTTCTAAAACCAACTTAATTTTGGCACAGATGCAAAGACTGCTCTCTATAGCTAAATCTAAGAGTGGTAGTGGGGGGCAGTAATTGCTGAAGAGAGGGGAAAAATGGACGATCCACATAAAACAGCAATTAGGACATTAACCAGATCATGCTGGGACAGTTTGAATATTCCAGCTCTGTTAACCTTGCAGGCAAAGCAGTCCCAGAATGACAGTTCAAATGAATTGAAGTGTTGGGAGTCGGAAGTGACAACCTGAAGTTGTAAAAGATAATAGCAAGAGGTGGAAAGGTGGGATAAAAGATTCAAAGGCAGGGAAAACATATACCTGTGGAACTGGATAACTTCTGCCAACTTCTTCACATGGCACTGAAACCTGCTGTCAAGAGGTAGGTAATTTAAAGCTTTGTAACTAATCATAGTAACTAACCATTTCCAAATAGTGATCCCAATGAGCAACATTTTATCCAGATTCTTTTTGTTTGTTTGTTTGTTTGTTTGTTTTTCTTTCTTTCTTTATTTATTTCATTTCATTTCATTTCATTTCCCAATTTATATAGCTACCCATCCCACAAACCAGAAACTCTGGGCAGCACACAACAGAGTCAGCCATTGTCAAGTAGTCATCTCATAAAAGGATTGCAGTCTACCTTAAGGTTTTGTCTCCTTTGCCAAGCTCTACACCTCTGCTTTTTCAGAGTCCATCATAAGTGCAGGCATTCAAGAACATTCAATTTGTGATAAGTATGCACCACCCATTCTGGCACTCCTTGGTTGACTTCTGCCATCGTCCACTTGCTCATGTGCTGTACTTGTTACCTTCTCCCAAGCAATTACTCTCTGTAGTGCTGGTCATGACCCACCTAAGCCAGGTATTCTCCAAATGCTCATTTCCTTTTCACACCCTTTTTTGACATCACTCAAATATACTATTCTAAACATGCATTAGAAATTAGTAATAATTGCATATGTAAAACATTCAAGGAAGTTCATTAGTGACCTGAAAAGTTGGAATTTGCATCAAGCAGTTATGGTAGAAGAAGTAAGGTTAAGGTCAAAAAAGGAGAGTCAGTACATGATTGTTGTAGCACAAATAATTTATCCCTTGGAAGTTACTCCCATAAATCTCTCAAAAATCAATACCGAATGCAATTTACTTAAACCACAGGGAAGCATTAATTATTGTACATAGAAATGAAGCTTTTAGTCAAAAGCAGTTTGACAGAAGTTACCTCCAACCTAATTTACGACTTACTACTATCTACACCTAACATGAATGACATGCCATGCCAAAGTTGTATGTGCCCCACCCCTCAAAGCCTTGGGTATAATTCCAAATCCCCATCAAATATTACGGTCGATATTTTTAATGTAGCAGAAAGGAAAATTATTAGGCACGCATGGAATGATTCTATTCAAATAACTTTATTGAAGTAATTTTAATAACTTTTTTTCTAATTTTTCAGCAGATCCCATTATGTTTTTCTCTTAGCCCTGATACTTTTGGGAAAAGAGTAATGTACAAAATGTAATGCCCAATCTGAAATGAATGTCTATCCAGAATGCCTGTGCTCCAGGGACTTAGGGAAAATAAAAACCCCAATTCTACCTGGAGATACCAGATATTGGACCTGAGGATTTGGAGGCTCTCCCATTTTTCCAAATCCCAACCAAGATCCTGCCTTAGACATTCCAAGACATCAGGAAAGCAAGCAGTCTCTGAAGTTTCCTCTGTTTGACTCTATCCCTATCTTAGGGAGGTAGCAATGGGGATGCAAGGTTTGGTAACCAGGATCAAGAGGAAATGGACCAGGCACGTGACAACTTCACATGAAGCCTCAAGAGTATTTGAAACTAGAGGAAGAATCTCTTAAGATTGTCCGTCTGTTTGTGTATAATATTCCTAGAAACACTGTTTTTGGAATGAGATAGTTACTCACGTTTTGGCAATCGTAGCTGCGATAACTAGAATTCTTACCTTGCTGTCTCAGCCGGCTGCGAAGTAATAGCTTGCCCTTCTCTCTCCACCTCTTCCCTCCCCTCTGCAAATGAGGTCATCTCCATCCCTCTCTGTATTTTCACATGTCCCTCAAGACCTGGTTCTCTTATCATGCCTGCTATCAGTGGACCAGGCAGATTTTGCAATGGCTCTCTTCCTGTCCTGAATATCATCTTCTCTTGTTTGTGCACCTTTTTATAATTATGATTTCATTGTGACATTATGTATTTATTTATTTATTTTTGATAAAGTGCTCTACGTCACCCAGTCACTTTTATGTGAGATAGGTAGATATGACAGAATAAAGAAACAAACAAATAAATAGCGCTAGGAGGTTTTGACTGCACCCTAAAAGCAGCTGCAGAACCATGGCTGATGAGGTAATTTTTGAGTGGGCAGATTTTCCATGCTTTCTGTGTTAAAATGGTATAAATCCTACTGCTATTAGTAGCCTATTCCTCAAAGCTTCAAGTAACCCCATTCCTACCCTCTTACAAAAAACAGAACAGGTTTTGCTAGCACCACACTGAGCCAGAACAGTGGAGCAATGCAGGAACAACTAGTTTGGCCTCTGAGCTTATTCATCTCCGAGTCCACTAAAGACACAGGAGAATTCAATGAGCCTGCACAAGCATCAGGCCAGGCAGCCATGATCACATCTGTCAAATTCCATTTATAGCCCTTGCATTCTTCCAGGTTCCTAAGTCCAGCTTAAGCAGTAAGGTATATGGTAATAGGCATATGGCAGGAAGGAATATTTGCAGGGGCCAACCCGCCCCTCTCTAACTCCTGGTCCAAGCACAGGCTAAGTTAAACTCCATCATGCTTTATTAATGACCATCACATGTTTCTCTAATGGGATCTCTGTGTACACTGCAAACAGCCAGTTCATTAAGAGAAACCAGCAGGGCTGAGGAAGGGCTGTGCCAATTATCAGGATAAAGCTTGGCAGCTCTATCAAAGCCAGCATCTGTCTTGATCTCATGAGGGGCCCAGTCAAGTACAGCTGGTCCTGGGAGCTTCGAGGACAGCCTGAGCAACACAGATTTCCCACCACTCCCGTTCTGCCCCCATTCACAGCAGCTTTAGGATAGGGCTTCACATTGGCCAAGCAGTCTCTCAATTGAAAAGCATGGATTCTAAGCGCAGACTGCCAAGAGAACTATACCCTTGTAATTTTGCAGCAAAAATGGGAGGGCGGGATTTTTTAAAACTTGTCCTCAACTTGTCCTCAAACAGCTTAGAGAAATGAAGACAAAGCATTCTGATTTTACTTCCTGCCCTAACCACAGCATGATTAATTCCAGTCTTCCTCTCCTTGGTGCCCTCTAGACCAGCAGTCGCCAACCTTCTGGATCTCAGGGACCACCAAACTCATAATTTTAAATCCCAGAGACCACTAACCGGTTCTGTGGGTGTGGCCTAATTTGTAGGTGTGGCTTGATGATCATGTGATTGGCTGGGCATGGCTTGTATGTAAATATTATAAATATTTATATAAATATTGAATTTTTTATTAAAAAAAAACAACTTTTACCCAAAATCAGGCAAAGCAGGGAGACAGATTGCGTTGCTCACAGAATCACAGATTCATTCAGAGATCTATCTATCTGCCATCGGCTAGCTCTGTCTTGTCACATAAAATTTGCTTGCAAGCAAAATCATAAAATTTGCTTGCAAGCAAATTCACTAAATTAACTCACAACACACCATGTATGTAAAAATTGAATTTTTTATATAAAAAAGAGCAACTTTTACCCAAAATCAGGCAAAGCAGGCAGGCAGATTAAGTTGCTCACAGAATCATTCAGTGATTTATCTATCTGCCATCGGCTACCTGAGTCTGTCACATAAAATTTGCTTGCCGTGAGTCTGCACTGAATAATAGAACTTTCAGTCCTAAGGGAGGTTCGGCTGTGCTTAAAAGCAGAGCCAAAGATCTAAAGACTAGCTAGAAAGCAAGAAATCCAACCATTTTCTGCTTCCTAGCTAATCTAAATCTCCCGGCACAGCAGAACAGATGATGGTCAAAAAAAGGAAAAATAGCAATTTAGCAGGCAAGTTTGCCAGATAAGGAACAAGTGGGCGGGGAGGGTTCCCGCAGGCCATGCGTTTCTGCGCAGCCTGGATTAATTGCTTTGGGAGGTTGCTCTGGAGGTGAGATTTCTCTGCGGCCCACCAAAATTTTCTCACAGCCCACCAATGGTTGGCAATGGCTGCTTTAGACCAGTATTTCTCAACCTTGGCAACTTTTAGATGGGTGGACTTCAACTTCCAGAATTTCTGGAATTCTACCCATTTCTAGCATTTTAAAGTTGCCACGGTTAAGAAACACTGCTCTAGACAATTATCATGCTGACTGGAAATTCTGGGAGCTGCAGCCCCAATGCATTCAGAAGACACCAGTTTGGGAAAGAACTATCTCTTCTTAATTCGCATTAGCTAAAAATTCTGGGAGTTGTAGTCTTAATACATGTGGGAGGCATTAAACTGGAGGAGGATAACCATATTGTACCACATCAACTTCCTGCTTTATGAAGAAATGCCTTCACCAAGTTTTAAATATAGATACTAGGTCAATATTATAGTAACCTTGCACTGCTTTTCATGGCACTCTTTTGAAAATCCTGGTAGCTAATAGAGATACATGCCAAATGTGAGGTTTCTCAAGAGGTGTATTATAAAATTATTATGACACCTTTTGGGCAACTGTCAGAGATACTACACCTGACTTTAAATGTTATCAAACATTCTTCTTGTTTTATGCAAGTTAACCATGCTGTCCCATTCCGTCCTCCAGACACACATCAGAGGAATTGTTTTTCCTAAAAAATAAAAATAAACTTTTTTTGTGAAGTCAAAAGCATGATATTCTCCCACTCTTCTGCTATAGAACACTATTTTGACCTCTCTGTGAAAAAGGGACATTCTATCAGCTTAGAGAGCTACAATTTCTTTGTCAAGAAAGGTTTTTAGATTAATATTTTGATCTTCCTGTTTTCTGTTAAGTAGGAAAGAACTGAAACATCTCATTCCTTATGAACTTTCGTTTCTCTCCAAGACTAGAAATCATTCTTGTAACCCAACTGATAATAAGATAAGGAAGGAGGATGTTTCCACATAAAACCTTTCTTGACAGCTATGCTGTCTCATTCACAGAACACAGAATTCTCAAATACCTTTCCAGACCACTGTTGTAGATTAAATTTTTCTACTATTGTAACTTTTTCATTTAACTAAAAAATAATCCACCAAGAAGTGAAAGATAGCAATTTTTCCACTGGTATAAAAATGCTGAAAATACAAAATAATGTACCTGTTCAGAAGCTTCTTTTTCTGTGAGTTGCCATTTATTTCAGGTTGCAGTGCCATTCTGTGCTGTATAGAGCAAGTCCATTCTCTAACTCAAGACAGCTCTTGAGTTAAAAAGCAGGTAGTGTTACCACTGAACATACTCATTTCCATTTCTGTGTAAGCAAATGTTATGTCTGGCTATAAGCCATTATTTTATTACTGCTCTATTCAATTTTATGTATTATCCATACAATTTTATTGTAATAAAAATGTCACTATTCCAAAGATGAGATGTTCTTAAACTGCACAAGAACAAACTATCCTTATTTTTTAAAAGACAAAACTGATAGGTATATTGCAATTAACACCCTACTCTTCTTGCTTTTGGAACAATGGCTCAAAAACATTTTTTTAAGAGTGAGGTGGCTATAAAAGTTAGGTGGGAAAAAAAACAGAGGACCAATTTGAAATTGACTAGAAAATCAAATAGGCATTTTTTTTCCTAGCTGTGTTGCAAAAGAAAAGTCATCACTATAAACTTTACTCAGAATATTGTAATTGGTTTCTGTTGTCAAAAGCCTTACAAGACATCTCCCCACACGCAGCACAGATATTGTCACTTCAATTTTACAAAAGACAGACTTGTCAAGCATCTCTTAACAGACCAATAAAAATCTTCACAGGCTCAAGTCATTTAGCCTCCCTAAGAAAAAAGGGGAAGGGAAAAAAAGGGTTGCAAGCATTTACAGACCTGGCAATATCAGGACCTCACTGGACAGTTTTTTCCACCTGGAAACCAAGAAGCTGACAAACTAAACCAAGGGAATCCTGTGGTCTTCTATCCAATCATGAGCCAAGAGATCTCCAGGATATACCTGGGGCAATAGAGAAGGAAGCTACACAGTCACTGAGGCCACCAGTATTTCATAGTTTCTCCATCTGAGCCACAATCCTATAAGATTCTAGGCTTGGAACCAGCTTGGGCTGTACCAATCACAGCTACGTAGGGGGAGAGGGAGGAGACAGTCCCAAAGCTGCAGCCACTGCCAAGAGACAGGCAGAGCAGCACAACTGAAAGAAGCCACCAATGGTCAGCCAGCCAAGCTATTTCCTAACCTCAAAGTAAGGAAGAATTAACTCTTGAAGGACCAGAGAAGATTATGGCTATATTTTAGGCACTCTCTCTTTCACCCTACAGTGGAATGCCAATAAACCGGGATTTCCAAAAGTCAAAGCATACAGCACCACATACCGGTCATTTGGGGGTAGTAAGGAAAAGTGAGCCTCAAAAAAAAAAGCTGTTCTGACTTTAAGCATATGTCCACATGTCTCTTTGCACACAGGTGCAACTAAAATAAACAAATCTGCTTTCTTTTCCTTCAAGAGTTGTTAAAAGCAGTCTAATATATTCTTTGCCACATGGTTTTCACTCTTCAGCTCTGTGATATTCAGTCCTACCTCCTAAGTCCATTCCACCTGGAATCCAAAGGCTAAAAGCAGCCACTAAAACATTCCAACAAGCCACTTCTAATCATCAGGCATTGTTACTTCCCAAACTATGCTGCATTATCTAATTTACTCGGCTACCATAATCTTTCAAATATGTGAAGCCAACTGGGAACTGAAATTGGTTTGGTTTTAAGAAATGACCAGGAGAAAAAAGGCAAAAATCTGCAGACAATAGACGCAAATTGAGGGTGGAAACAGGGCAAGCTTTATTTCCAAGAGCTGTAATCACCGAATATTTATCAACAATGACTTCCAAGGAGCAGCTGTCTCCCCCCACTCCTCTGGATATCATGGAAGTCTATTTCTCCGCTGTCCAAGATATAAAAGGCCTGGAGCGTCACAGTGGCAAGCATTTCATCTCCCTCCCTGGTCTTCAAAGGCAGCCAGGCAGCAGAGTTGAAAACCATCCCAAGCAAATTCTATCTGGAAGCTTACAGCAATACCCTGATGATGTTCAGATGGGCACACAAGGCTACATTCACAGTTCATCATTCAGGACTGCTTCATGCAGGTGCTGCAAAAATTCAGATGGCCAGGAGAAGGCAACAAACAGATACGGAATAAATACCTTTTACCTTTTGCTGCCACCTCATAATCATCTGGACCCTCACAGATCTCATAGCGGGGTTCACACAATGCATTGCCTTAGTGCAAGATGCAAAGCTGTCTACATATAGAAGCTGATTTCTCAGCAATCTAAACAGAAATTAAATTCCTGTTGCTGAAAAAAAATAAGCCATGATACAATTCCCAATAGATTCTTTCCAATCTCCTTCACCTCCTAGTAAGGACCAATGTTTTATATTGACTAGCTAGAAAGTTACTTGAAATATATTACACTTTTCATCTATTTTTGTTTTTGTTTTAGTTTACTTTATTGTCATTGCACCTCCTACAACGAAATCAAACACCATCTTCAGTGCACATCATGACCATGACCATGAAAATAAACACAAACACACATCCTTCAGCCTTCACACATTGAACCGGAAACGCCCGACACCACACCAACACTGCACTATACAGCAGAATTCAAAACAGCTACTGCCCTGGGATAGAAGCTGTTTTTCAGCCTATTTGTCCTTGTTTTTATTATTCTGTACCATCTGGCAGATGGTAATAGTTCAAAAAAAACCCGGTTCCCAGGATGAGATGGATCTTTGAGAATGTTTTGAACTTTCTTAAGGCAGTGGGAGCTATAAAGCTCTTCCAAAGAGGGGAGAGGACAACCAATGATCTTCTGGGCAATGACAGTAACCCTCTGGAGTGCTTTCCTATCTGCCATTGTGCAATTGGCAAACCATACAGAAGTGCAGTTGTTAAAATGCTCTCTAAGGTGCAGCAGTAGAAGGTCACCAGCAGTTTTCCATTCACTTGTTGTTTTCTGAGAAGTCTCAGGTAGTATAATCTCTGCTGGGCCCTTTTGACCAGGGCTGCAATGTGGGTACCCCAGGTCATGTCCTCTTTAAGGGTAACACCCAGAAAGTTAAAACTGGCCACTTGCTCCACTCGGTCTCCATTGATAAGCAAGGGCTGGATGTCTGATCTGTTCCTTCTATAATCCACTATAAGCTCCTTGGTCTTATTGGTGTTGAGGACCAAGTTATTGTCTCCATACCACAAAAGCAACCGGTCCACCTCATCTCGGTAGGCAGATTCATCCCCCCCAGGAGATAAGTCCCACGACTGTTGTATCATCTGCAAATTTAGCAATAGTATTACTGGTATGAGTGGGAATGCAGTCATGCACATAAAGAGTATAGGGTAGGGGACTCAACACGCAACCCTGTGGTGTACCACTGTTAAGAATAAGGGCTGAAGACGTATGATTACCTAATCTGACCCTCTGTGAGCGGCCAGACAGGAAATCCATAATCCAAAGGCAGATTGAACTGGAAAGCCCAAGGTCCAGAAGTTTAGACACTAGTCTATGTGGAAGAATTGTGTTAAACACAGAACTAAAATCCACAAAAAGCACCCTCACATAGCACCCCCGCTGTTCTAGATGAGTCAGAGCAGTGTGAAGAGTGATGGCTATCGTGTTCTCTGTAGATCTATTTCAAACATACATCAGTTCTAGGATCTGCTTACAAACAGAGCAAGGGAATGATGTACAAAATTAAAAAGTAATTTTTTTATATGGATTTTGAAGAATCCAACTTTATCCCACACGGTACCTTTCAGATATGCTGGATAACAATTGCCATAATTTTCAATTACCTATAACACCCAATGACCTGAATATCCCAAAATTGGGGAAACTAATATATCTTTGGGACGATGGAATGAACAGAGTATGACAAATAGTTCTAAACATATAGTAGCATTTACCAAGAACTTGCCCACTTTCCAAGCTACATATACAAAAATTTTGCTCGCTTATTTTAGTCCAGGTACTATAAAAATGGGTCTTTTCCTTATATCATTTCCCTAAAAAATGAAATATTGTTTTACAATTACTGCAAAGTGGTCAACATTTTAGAGTGGACATACTGAACACTTTCCAAACATTAATTGTAAAAGGCACTAAGCCGCAAGTTAATTACCATAAGACTAAAAAGCAAGTTCGAATAATACTTATGTTTCTGCAGCAAATAATTATTGTTGATGTTGCAGCAACAAAAGAAATTGTTTCAATTTAACTTCTGCATGCCTCATATAGAACAATCTAAGGAAATGTAATTGTAAGCCTCACATATGAAAATCCTCATTGGAACCCTGATTTAAATAATTGCAGAAAACTCAAGGTTGTTTTAAAAAATTCAGGAGTAAGCTTAACTGCTGTAAAATTAAATGTCAAAACCTTTCGGCTACAAGGTTGCTCTAAGCAGTTTCCTGTTCTTGACAGCTTAAAAGAGAAACACTAAAAGAATATTTTTAGTGAGCTGGCCTTGCAAAGACTAGGAATAAAACCCAAACAAAACTAAAATATCCAGTTTTATAGGGCCTGTACTAATATTCAAACAAAACACTTCTGCAATCTGCATGCTTGGATTGTACAAGCTTATGTTCTCAGAAATATGCAGAACGCTTATTTGATAGATATGAATAAGACAGCTGAAAGGAATGAATGGTCACTGACTGAAGTATGACCTGGGGTGGGTTTCAGGGGTGGGTTTCAAATAATATAACAACCAGTTCTCTGCCCAGTTCCTGGGTGGGCATGGCCATGGTGGGTGTGGCCTAGTCAGCCTCCTGCACCACCCCGGGAGCAAAAATAGGCCACGGGGTGGGGGGGGGCGTTTTCACCCTCCCCGGACTCCGGAAGCTCTCTGGAGGCCAGAAACAGGCCTGTTTCTGGCCTTCCGGAAGGCCCATTTTTTGCCCTCCCTGGGCTCCAGAGGTTTTCTTTGAGTCTCTGGGAGGTCTTTTTTACCCACCCCAAGCCTCTGCACGAACCCCGCACTTACCTGTGATCCAAAACAGGCTGCGTGGGGACTCCTGGGAGGGGTGGGGTGGGTTGGGCCAGCCAGGGTGGGATTAAAATTAACAACCGGTTCACTTGAACAGTGCAAACCGGTAGCAGCGCACTCCTGACCTGATCCTACAACCGATCTGCACAGGAGATATGAATTTTGTCTTCTATATTGCCTGTATATTGCATAAAGGAACATTATGAAGGTTGTACTGCCCAGAGAAAAGTACCAGAGATAAAAATGAAAGATTAACAATATGTTCACTTAGAAGTAAGACACCTGATCCCAACCAAATACAAGCAGTGCTCGACTTACCATTGAGCCCAAAATTTCCATTGCTAAGCAAAACAGTTGTTAAGTGGTTTTCCCCCATTTTACCATCTTTCTTGCCACCGTTGTTAAGTGAATCACTGCAATCTTTCAGTTAGTAACATGGTAATTAAGTGAATCTGGCTTTGTTTATCCAAAGGTTACAAAAGTTGATCACATGACCCTGGGACACTGAAACCATATAAATACATGCCAAGTGCCACGAGTCTAGATTTTGATCACGTGATTGCAGGGATGCTTCAACAGTGGTTAAGAGTGAAAAACGATTATAAGTCACTTGTTCAGTGCCTTTGCAACTTTGAATGATCCCTAAATGAATGGTTGTGAGTCAAGGACTACTTGTAATATACAGAGTCTGAATCAGCTTGTAGCCATGGGTAAGAAAATAACAGGCGCTGAAAGAAACACACAGAGTCTCCATAGAAAAATGGGCCGCCTAAACCCTTAATCACATGAATCCAGCAACCTTCCCACCCTCTTCCGAGGTCGTACTCAAATTACAGAACTGATCAAACTATACCCATTGTGGCAACTGCTCATTTTTTTCTGGGAAATCAATTCAGCAATTATCTTTGAAAAGTTTGCTGGATTATGTACAACTCAAGGACACGTTAGGGCTGCCTGGCCTTCATTCTCTGTGTATACAGCATCTCTACTCAATACAATCACAAGGACCGTAAGTGGGGAAAGCCATAGCCGAGAACAGTGAACGAAAGAGGCCCATTTCACAGATATCCCAGTTTAGTCAAGCAAATGAATTTTGTTATTCTGTCAATTCCTGACAGAGCTTCTGCATGTCACTTTTTTTTTCCTTCCAGGAATGAAGAAATTATGGAGAAGGCTTCAATATATTTATATTTGTTTTTCTTGGAGTGAAACAGAAAACAGCAAAATGTAACCGGTCTACCACACACAGTTGGTTAAGCTTCGTTTCTTAAGCCTTAAATTGAGAAAGGTCAGAAAATATTAAGCTATATATAGCAGCACCTCTTCCTGTTATGAACCATTTTCTTCACAGAAATACTTTAGTTTTAAACCAGACACCACTGCAGTTATAATCTCCAGCAATAACTGCTAATTGCTGTAGCACCTGGATTAACATGTTAGTCAACATGATGCTGTTAAAGCCAGTTGTGTTCACAGAACAAGAAACTGAGGCCCACCAGCACCCAGAAGGCCTCAACCTCCTGTTGAAAATTCTCTGCAAATTATCCATTTGCACTGAAGACGTTACCTAGGCAGACAATGAAACACCTGTACAAAAGCAACCAAGTTCAGAAAGGATTCCATAACTGTCCATTTGTTCAGATATCTGACAAGAAAGAAGCTATCAGAAAGAGAAGCAGTGAGCCCTCAGGCTAATTTCAGTCCTACCCACTCCCCACTTCAGCAATTATCCAACTTTTTTTAAAAAAAATCCCACCCACATCTTCTGCATTGCACCAGATCTCTCTGTCTTCAATTTCAACCCAATCTCAAGTTTTTGTGAGGCAGATGCCATCTCATTTTAGGATTTTTTTTTCTTTTAAAGAAACGCTATCAGGCATCAGAAGGAATCAAAGCTGAATTCAGAGGCACAGAGTAAGCTCCTCAGCCACACTGCTGGATCTGACAGAAACAAATGAAAAATCTATATTTTCCTACGATTTGAAATTAATTATGCAGAGGCCTTCATTCCAAGACGAGTATCAATGGCAACGTTTGCTTCATTGAACAGGTTCTTGTATTTCCACTGTGAGTTGAAAAATTTTAAGGGCTGTCCCATTTTTAATACATCTTTGTTTACATGTAAAAGCAATATTTACATGTAAAAATTAAAAAAAAAAAGAGAACTAAGAAATACTGGCTCAACAATCACAGCAGAAATGTCAGGCACCAACCCGCTCACCTAAGAGGATTGTTATAGAGGAAATAACGGGTGGGTGGGAGATATAGTACTGCATGGACCGCCTTGAATTTTTGGGAGAGAAGACAGAAACTTACAACAAAGCATTTGATGCTGCCATCAGGTGCATTTTTGGTGTGTGTCTATCATAGGAAACAATTGCTACATTTAAACCAGAATTTTTGAATCAGTTTCTGTAGGGCAGTGAAATAATACCTCACCAGAAGTATTTCCTAATCTTCTTTCTGCTTATAAATGAAGGCTTGTAAAACAATACATTTTTGGATTTGCTTTACATTGAGCAATCAGAATTCGTTGCTGTTGTTTTTTCAGGTGGCCTGCTGTTCTGTATTTCTTCATGTTTTTCCAATATGTTTTTGTTTACTATAAACTACCTGGAGCCATAATGGTGACTAAGCAAAAAGAAAACAATGTTGTGTGCAAATTAAAAGAGGGCGGGGAAGGAAAAATTACAAAATTTAGTCTATTTCTGTCTTGCACACACAAACACAACAGCTCAGAAAAGGAATTAGCATTGCTAAGAAGAAAGAGATTTTTTCCATTAAACTGAGAAAGGAGAATGGTTGTCTTAAATGTTGCTCAAGCAGAATCCCCAACAGCCTCAACAAGTATGACCAGTTGTGAGGAATCCTATTCAAAGCAGAACTAGGCTTAATATTTCTAAAGTCAACACCAATGGCCTGTCTAGTCATTCTTTTACAGCTCTACAAATAGCTGTAATAGTTGTTTATTTTAAAAGAATCCCATTCTATTTGACTCCAATTGTGGTAAACTGACAACATAGTTGGGAAACAGATGAAAATTGTGGTGTAAGTCCTAAAACAGATCTACTGCATTTTTAAAAAACACCTTGACAAAATGCATACATATTTCTCCCTCATGCGGGAGTCATATGATCCTATCTACTTTGCAAGTCAGAGCCACAAAATGTTAAATGTACCACTAAAAAGATGCCAACCACTGTCCTAATCCTAAACTGCACCCTCATTCCAGGGTGCAACTTATCTTTCTCAATCAGCACTTCTACCACTCATAGCCTAGAGAAGTGTAACTCTCACCTCCACATTTCATCTTCAACATCTATCATCTGTCTGGCCCAGTGTTTCTTAAACTTTTTGCTCTTGAGGTCTCTTCCTGCTTTTAAAAAAATATAGAAGACCAAAAAAGGTTTTGTTTCTATTTATCAACTTGCTATCATAAAAAATTAAAACTGATGCATTTGCAGAATATTTAATGAATCATGTAAAATAACAATATTAAACCAATTAGATATTAATATAAAATGTTTTTCATGAAAAAATAAAAATAATATTATTTTAACTTTTTTCAAATATTGTTAATATCTGCCAAATAATTTTGACTTCACAGATCTCTGAAAGAGCCTTGTGGGAATGCCCCCCAGGGGTCCTCAGCCACATTTTAACAAGCAATTCCCTAACCTGTGGTGGTGGGTGGTGCACATCCATCTGGGACTGAAGGAACACACTGAAATGGTTGTGTTGCTATAGAACTCCCAGATGAGAAACACTTTTTAAGTCACACAGTATGATCATTCTGAGCCTCAGGATTTTCACTTCTGAGTTTAAAACCAGTAAATATGCTTGTCTTCCAGAAATGTTCTGAGAGAACTAGTCAATATTATTTTTAAGTTTTAAAAATAGAGAAGTTCTGAGCAAAAATATTTTGGCTGCCAGAGAAAAGTTAACTCAAAGGATATGGCTGGCGATTACTGTTTGAAGATTTGCTGTATCTTTCCCTAGTTTTGTATCAAACTAAATGCACATCACAAATTATCATTTATGTATTTATGTAAATACAGTCATGTATTTCACTTGTTATTCATGTTCCTCACTTGGAGGAAAAAAAGATTCTGGTTTGCAACTTTTTATCATTTTCTCTAATATATCCTATTTATTCTTTTTGTAACCTTCGGTTAGGTGAAACCATGTAACATCAGTCCAAATTTTTTGAATTAGCTATCTCAAATGGCCTAACTTAAAGAATGCATCCAAAGTTTGGGTTTTATTACTCTCATAGGATTGAAATTTGGCAAAGTTATAGCCACTGCAATGCCCCATTGCCATGGTCAGCTGCAATCACATGGTTATCATTTTCAACACTTTCTGCCAGGTTCCCACAAGGAAAAGCAACGGGGAAGCCAATAGGAAGTCAGAAGTCACTCTCATTTCCACTGCTTTTTCGTCTACCCTTGGCCATTCTGTTTCCCTATTTAGGTAAAGAAATATCTGTGAAATGATCACCCAACAGGTTAAGGGTTAATGGCTGTCTAGTTCTTCTTAAAAACTTACTGTTGCTTTTGAAGTTCTTTTTTATAGTCTTTTTATGCTAGGTTAAAATGGAACCTCTCCTCCTTTGGATTGCAATAATATATCTTTCTGGTAGGAAATTTCATTATACACTGAGGACTTTGGCATAAACATGAAAAGTATGGCTTTTCCGCTGGCTTAAAAATAAATCCATCTGATTTCACATAGAAAAGCAACAAAGCTGGGACCCTTAACCAAGAGAAGCCGAATCAATGATTCACATGAAACTTCAGTGGAACTGCATACAATTCTTGGTCTTGCTCAGTTCCCAAACCAATTAGGGTCAGAAAAACAAAGGGTAATTTAGTTATATTGACTAGAACAGTGAATTACTCAACTGTTCCATTAATGGATTTTATATGTGGGGTAGCATAAAAAGATAGATTCTGAGAATTACAAACGAAAGAGGGTGGGTGGTCTCTGATTCCCTGCTCATTTCTGTATTTGAGGCAGACCTGCATAGTTCTAGGAATCACTTGGAGCAGCCTTCCCCAACTACATGATTTCTATATATTTTTGGCTCAATCTTTTATCACACAAAGCTCCTCCTTTGGACATGTTCCCACGGAAGTCAGTGGGAATTGTAGTGCAATACATGCTGAAGATCTGGCTAAGTAGAGCTGGCTCAGAGTCTTTCTTCATAATTTGCAATAGTTTTTTGAATTAATGTTGTTGTTCCATAAAATAGGTTCAACCTCTTGTGATTTTGCATGGATCTATTTTTTTGTAACTTCAAAAAAGTTCATTTTTCAAAAATAAAATATGTTTATATTATATACAGATTTATGAGTATTCTTTCAAATAGTGGTACCTTGGTATTCAACCATTTTTAACACTTATCAAATTTGGTATTCAAAGCATTTTGACATGAAAATTTTGTCTCAGTACTTATTGTTTGTTTGGTACTCAGTGTACATGCTAGAACTTGTGCCACTTGCCTTATGATTCACTACATTATTCCTTATGGGAAAAAATTGTTTGATTCTCTTCAGTTTTGGTACTCATCACGCCTCCCAGAACCAATTAATGATGAGTACTGAGGTACCACTGTACTGAAAGATACACACACATTTCTAATTTGTTGGTGCAGTAGTTAGAATGAAGTATGGCTGGTTGACTGTGCCCACAGTCTAGACTTCAATCCTGACCGGCTCCAAGTTGACTCAGCCTTCCATCCTTCCGAGATCGGTAAAATGAGGATCCAGATTGTTGGGGCCAATATGCTGATTCTGTAAACTGCTTAGAGTGGGCTGTAAAAAAGCACCGTGAAGCGGTATATAAGTCTAAGAGCTACTGCTATTTTGTTTGCTTCTTGGATATTATAATGAGCTCAATAATAAAAAGAGCACATTAACTCTCTGTTTAGTGTTGTTTATTACATGCAGAAGTTTTTGAAGTGTTGACATTTTGTAATATTAGCAGGGACTGCTGCCTGTTTATCACAGGAATGACAATCCCTATGGATACTTCTCATGGCTTTCGATTCTACATAATGAACCCCACAACAAGAGCCAGACGGAGAAGCAGCCTCCCCAAATTAGACTGTAAGTAGGATCTTCAAATGCTGACTGATGAAAAACTGAGAGTCACATTGCTGGAGAAAACAAGATTTCAGAAACATTGTGGATCAATTTCAGTATATGGCATTGAGACTGAAACCTTATTCAGGGGAAGCTTCCCCAGCCAGGATGAAAAGAAATGACACAAGAAGTTACAATAAACCCACTGTCTAGTTTTTGTTTATTTATGGCATCAAACCTGAGAGCAGACATTTTAGAATGATGAAATATTGAGAAAACAGAAAAGGGAATAGATAAAAAGGATTCTCATATTCATCAGCACACTGCACATACTTTCTGATATCTCTTACACTGAATTGATCAACTGCTACCTGATTCTTTTCAGAACAGACACACCTACAAATATATAAAGCCATCCAAAGTATCAGAGAGCTAGTTAGATGAACTGTAATTATCAACTGTATGGTGGAAATTTATTACTTCAAGGGAAGAGAAAGTGGATCTTGTTAAGGCAACATTAAAAGAAGCCAGATGGAGCAGCAATTAGTAGGAGCACATACAACATCTTGTGTTAACCAGAGATCCCTACGCTGCAGAAGTACTTGCACATGAAGATTGTGTATGTCATATCCATGGAGTTTTTTTAAATGCCCCCTATTTGCTTTTATTTTTTAAAGACAAAATATTCCAATTTCCAAGACTTGCATATTTGGAAATATCATTTCCATTCCTCTTGTCTAAAGCTCTGCAGGTCCTCCTACCATACCCTGAATTAAGCCACAATGTACAAACTCAATACAGAAAAAAGCAGTTTAATTTTTCAGCAGGAGTATTATTTATTCACCTACTCAAGCGACTTAGGTGGCATACCCAGGTGTATCTTTTGCCACAATCATATTGGGGAATGTGCCTACTTACACCCTACTAACTTCTCTTTCCAAATGCTAAAGTGTAAGTTCTTCAAGATAGACCAGTTTAAGGACTTCTGGTTTGAGCTTCTTCGGCAATGGACCAAAATCCGCAATCGTGCATGGTTTCGATCCGTGCTCGCCGCCAGAGAGCCCCGAACTGGCTGGATTCGGGGCTAAGCCATCCCATAGAGGTGATGAAGAGGAGGGAGACCGCCAGCAGGGTCGAGGAGAGCCGCATCTCTCCTCCTCAGATGGCCATTACTCCCTTTCGCGAAGGTGGTTGCAGCAGTGGTCAGAAATGTCCACCTCAAAGAAGAACTCGACCGGAAAAGAATGTGCAGGAGGAAGATAAGAAGAGAAAGTTTTGGTTGACTGGGTTAAACTGAAAAAGCAACAATGTAAGGTACCCTGGAATTTGAACTATAAAAAATAACATTGTTCCCAAAGAAGACTTTGAAGCAGTGAAAGGGAGAGGGAAGGAAAAGGATTTGGGTTTTTTTCTTCCCTTCCTTATACTGACAACTAAGAGATTTAAGTAAGAAATTGACAAAAATCCACTTTGACATCAATAGGCATTTAAGCTGAAAATAAAATGTCAAAGGGATAATAAAGACTTTTGGATACTCAAAAACCTTTAAAAGCAGGAAAGGAGAGAAAAGGAAAGAATGAAAGGGCGGGATCTGGAAAAATGGAGGAGACTGGCTGGAACTAAAAGGAACTTACAGTGAAACCTTAACAAGATTCCTAAAAGATACATTCTAACTGAAACTTTGTAACAAAATAATAGAACCCCAGGAAGAGAAAGTAGAAAAAAGAAGCAAGAAGAAACAGCTTTGGATTATTTGGATTGCTTGGTGATTTTTGGCTATTGGATTTAAATGACTAAAATCAATCGGGTGGTTGTTTAAAAGTGTTTAAAATGGCATCACTTTTAGAAGAACTGAAAATGGAACTTAAAAAACAGAAAGAAGATGCACAAGAAGGAAGAGGTTCTTTTGGCTTTGGATTTCAATTTTTAGAAATGGAGATTTGGAACTATGAGAAACAGCAAGAAACGCTTGTAGAACAAGAAGGCTGGGACAAAGAAGAAGCCACCTTTAATGATCAAGTAATTTTATGTGGGGGAAAAAAGGAAAGGGGGGAAAGAGAGTGAAAAGTTTAAGATTTGAAAAAAACAACCAAAAAAAGAATAGTTTGAAAAATAATTACAATATTAGGAAGCAACAGAAGAGAGGAACATAGAAGAGAGAATTAGAAGTAGAGAGACAAGGGGGCAAAAAGAGGAGGGAGAAGAAGAGAGGGAAGAAGGAAAGGAAAAGAAGTTATAAAAGACAGAAACAAGATATAAAGAAACAGGGAAAAGGTATAAGGATTGAAAGTATAAACCTATTTAGAGATAATGGGTGAAAATTTAATTGAAAAAGGGATTCTGCAAAGGTACATAAGATAGTATTGTTATATTAGAAATAGAAATGATTTTAGAAAATATGAAACAATGCATGATTAAAATGATGGAAAAAATACTTATTGTAATGCAGTGGAATGTTTGCTAATAAATGAAATAAAGTGAAGGAGAGAATGAAATTAGGAAAGGATGGGAACATTTTAATTATTATTAATGATTTATAAAAATATAAGTGAAGAAAAATATGGAAAAAAAAGAATTATGGAAAGTGTGTAAGCGTTCACAAGGAAGTATGATATTAAAATTGAAAAGATGTTAAAGATGTTAAGATTCTAACTAATATTAATGATAGAATGGAATTGGAATGAGTGTTTCATTTACTATTGTTATATACTGTGTATGTGTGTGTATGTATGTATGGATATGTATGTATGTATGTATGCATGTATGTATGTATTTATTTAAGAACATATAAGAATGTACCAAGCAGAATTCGATTGGAAGTTATGTACTATATTGAATGTTATAATTTTAAAGGCATAAATTGAAGTTTAAATAAGAGTTGAATGGATAAAATTTAAAAGATATAAAGGTGTCATACTCCAATAACTACAGGGGAAAATTTGTTTAATGAGAAAAGATAATATGAAATTGAAACAGGACAGACAAAAGTATAAATATAATGATTTTGGAAGGACATTGAAACTTAGAAAAAGATATATAATTGAATTTAGATATGAGATAATTAAAAATAAAGTTGAGAAAACCGAGGGAGGGGAAAAATTATGGAGAAAATGTTAAAATAGTAATAAGATATGGAATAGAAAAAAAGATGAATATGAAATTGAGTCTGTATGAAGAAGTGATAACCTGGGATCATGCTATTCTCAAAAAAAGATTTTTTATTTGTATTATGTTTTTGTGAAAAGCCAAATAAAATTTATATTAAAAAAAAAGATAGACCAGTTCAAGAAATGAATAGTTACTAGAATTTTATTTTAATGTTAAAAGGTATAACAGAATCTTGAAAGCCTGTTGGTATTTTCCCTCTCCGCCCTGCCCCCACAACTCATATAGAAAAAAGAATCCAGGCAAGGAAATTTTGAGTTTCTTTCTCACTCATTCCCCGTTTACTGGCTAAGCCAGTGTTTTTTAATAGTTGTGGAATATTTTTTCCTTCTCCTAGCTAGGAAATAGCTATTCACTTAAAAAAAATGTTTACTATGTTGCTTTTACTCAGTGGTATTTCTAGGCCATGGAGCTGTTTATGGTTGGTAAATAGAACAGCAATTCTGAAAAAGTGATTTGTGGATCATTAGTAGCCCATGAGGGCCCACCATGTACTCTACCAATCTTGCCACAGTGATTTAGTCGGCTGGTCACGTACTTACTCCTTCCCATCTTCTGCATTCAGTGGCAGTCAGTTGCCTCATAAAAATGGATCAATAGCCAAAACCTGTTTCATTGAAGCAATAATACTGGCAGCAAAGTGAGTAATAACATTCAGAACACTGGCAAAAATAAACAAGTCTCAAGTAGAGTTACTGACTATGAATCTATATGTAATGTGATAAGTGGAACTATGTTCTCACATAAAAACTGAAGAAGAAAAATCCAACAGAAGATATAATACAGTAATGAAAAAAAAAATATTTTTCGTTGAATGAAAGATCCCCTGACTTTTAACTACTTGGATTTAATGTAAACTTCCATGCTATTAATGACAAAAACGTAAGATTTTTTTTTATCTAATTGGCTGGCTCCTGCATTTTCTGAACATTTTTTAGAGATCCATGATTGCCTAGAATTTAAGAAACACTGCAGTAAGAGGCACCCTGCAGATCCTCCAGTGTCCAGTAAGCTTAAAACAAATTGCGAAATGTGCCTTCTTAGCTACACAACCTGGGAAGAAGAAAACATGGGCACCTTACAGTCACTGTAGAGCCAATCTTATAGATCATTGTGACATTAGAATGCAGTTAATTTATACAAGTTGGCTATGACACACACACACCAGCACCTGCAATTTCATATTATCTCAGTGAGTTTAACCTATAATTTAAAACATGCTCTCACCATTTACTTTGGACAGGTCTAACTTAACTAAAGCTCTGGATCTTAAAAACAACTAGAAAAAGCTACTGAACAGATTTCTGCCCATGTTATTAAATGAACAATTGGAAGCATCCTTCCTTCAACCAGCACATCTAATGAAAAGCTTCCCCAGGAAGCAAGTCACCTGTGACAAGAGTTTATGAAGCAATTATGGCATCAAATGTTTTTTTGGTACCTCCTACAATTTTTGTGCAATTGGCCTGAGTAGCATAAATGAAAACTACAACACCAAAGCTTTATCCTAATGTGTTTTACAGAAGGTTCATAGTAATGCTTTGTAGTCTGTATTACACAACCAGCTGCCATTGGGATGAGGACTGTGCGAAATTGCCAGGTCTCTCTCCCAAATTTAATGGCCCTTTTTGCATCTCTCCACTACACCCATTACAGCAAATTCCCAGAAACTCCAGTCAGCTTAAGAATACATAGGAAATCCCAACAGATTTGGTGCACTCCAGGCATATCAAAGCTGCCGGTATGCACAAAGAGAATGGGGTGTGTGTGTGTGTATTAAAGGGAGGAAAGAACAGACCTCATTATCTACACCTCCATCTGCAAACAAGCAATCCCTTCCTTTTCATTCTTCCCAGGCTGCCGTCCCACATAAAGTTACCAGGGATACCAGAATGAACCCAGGAAAACTTATTCCCAAATTTTAAAAATTGAGAAGTGTTGTTAAGAATCCAGCAAGGAAGCAACCATCTTTCCTGTTTGAATAAACACATCATTAAAAAAAATTCCGCAGGGATATGAATAAAAAGAATTCTGATTGCCAATTTATTCCCCCACCCCCACCCCCTTAAAGAGAACATGAATGCAGGAAAGAAGCAATCACAATTAATTTCGTGAGGAATGAATCTCCACTTTCTCCAGCACATAATACTGTAGAAGCCAGCGGGAAGCTTGGAGAAGCAATCCACAGATGCTCACCTCCTGGGCTGGGAGCCTGAAGGCTGGCCCGCTTCCTCAGTGGGGAGCCGCTCTTGGGGGGACCGACACCAGAAGACATTTTGCTCGCTCCCGATGCTCCGCCGAAGTCTTGCAACCGATGTTGCTGCAGCCACCGTGCTCCAAAAGAAGGCGGAGACAGTGTCGGGTTCGCCCCTTGCTATTGATCGATGGAGGCGCGTGGGAAAGACATAGGAAACTACGCAGAGCCGGGATGGATCGAGGGGGTCCCTCCCTCCCTCTACTCTCTCAATTCGCCGGCTGACGTTCCTTACAATACTTAACAGGGCAATAGCGCTTTTCATGCATTAATGGCGTAGCTCGGTGGTAGGCTTTTGTAAGACCCTCCCACCTTCCATGCTCCCTGCAGCTGAACAAGAACATGATGCTGCATTCTCCTTAAGCTGATGGAGAGCCACAAAAGATCGTAACAGCCAGGCCTAGTCCCCTAAACTGCTTTCACTAATATTTTCCCTTCCGCTTTTGCTTAGGCACCGCAGACAAGATGCTGCAAATTTGCCGGCTGAGAGGGCGCCAAAGGAGCCTCTCTCCCAAACCCAGGAATTCTGGAGGTCATCAATCCACCGCCAAAAAAAAATGGGGGCGGGGGGACATCAGGATGGCAGCCTTTATCCTTCACGGTCAGTGGAATGATGGCTCAACATGCTGGAAGAAGCCAGCCTAACAGGCTACTAAGAGCCTGGCTTGTTTAACCTCATTCACATCGCAGACAGAATCATTAACCAAGCGGCTGGCTTCCTACAGCTCCGTTCACTCGTAGACTAGTTTAGTCGCCCTGTTGGGTGACCTCCAACCAGCTATTTCTTGCTCATAAATCGCGATAAAACATTAAAGCCAGCCACGAATCGACCCATAATTCGACAGTTAGGGCTAAAGAAACCGAAGAAAGCGTCTTCTGGTTTAAAGAAAGCGGGAAACTGTTCAAATTACACTCCTGTTGCCCCCATGACGTTAAAAAGGCATGCATGGATTACTCCCCCACCCCCTCCCCGAAATAGCCGACGCCGCCATCATTTAAGCTGTAAAAATGCAACGGCTTTAAATGCAAAAAATTGCGCTTTGCCCCAAGCAGCATTTTCAAAAGCCTTCCTCTCAACCGGAAGCGGCCTACTTGGCGACGCGCGAGCAGCCTGGGAGTGAGGGCCAGCGCTTTGGAGGCGGGGAACAAGCCAGAAAGGGCTTCTGAGACGGGGTGGGGGCGTCTCCCTGCCGGGGAAAGCGCCAGGCGGGCAGCCTAGGCCAGCGTCGGGCATTGGAGTGGAATTCGAAAAGGCCGGTTCTTCCCGCTCGGCCCGTTTCCCGGCTGGAAATGCCCGGCGCGCAGACGCGCCGCCTGCGGCAAAGGGAGGCGGAGACTTTTGCAAACGGGGTGCGAATCCAAGCTGAGCCTCCTCCGGGGGACTCGTTGCCAAGAGCGGGCCGTGACGCCGGCGTTGCGAGGCCGCTGCACCCCCGGGGGAATAACGTGCCTTTTTACGGAAAGGAAGTTGTTTCCCGGTGGGGGAGGGAGGTCAGTCAGCCGTATCTGGGAAATGGCGCTCGGAGTGGCGGCTGCTGCTGCTGGACTTCCAAGTCAATATCTGTTTTCCCGAAAACCGGGGTCATACGCGACGTTGAAAATAATGTTCGTCGCCTGCTTCCGATTCTTAATGATTTAACGCGGCTCTCCCGACCTCAGTTTGAAAGAAACTACCAACTCTGTCGCTCAGGGTTGACATGGAGGAGGAGGGGGGGGTGTTGTCCTTGGCGCCTCTGAGCTTTGCTTGTTTTCTTGCAGACGTTTGATTACCTAAACCAGAGGTCTTCAAACTTGACAAGCTTTAAGACTGGTGGACTTCAACTCCCAGAATTCCTCCTCCAGTCATGTTAGCTCAGGAATTCTGGGAGTTGAAGTCCACCAGTCTTAAACTTGCCAAGTTTGAAGACCCTTGACCTAAAAAACTAAGTAACATCATCAATGCTAGCTCAGTGAGCGACGCAACGAGGATTGTGGGGAGGGGAGGGAGGGAAGCGACCCAGAAATAAAGTCTTTGGCCCGCTGCGTCCAATTTCCACACTCGGCTATTTTTCCTCTTGGCGAACGCCTTCCTAAACTTTCACCGGCTTAAAAAAAAAAAGGACCTCGCCGGCGTTGTTTTGCGCCTCGGAAACTCCGAGCACGGCGGACTCCACCCCACTGACAGGATAGGCAAACGGGGGGAGGGACGGGGATGAGCTGAGAACTTTCCTGCCGGGGATGCGCGCAGCGTGGCTCTAAGAGAGCAGGCTGGTGCCTCCCGAAGGGTCGGCGCCTGTAATACCCCGAGCGGCAATTAGGAGAGATGGAAGGTGAAAGGCACCAGATCCAGGTAGTAGCTGGAGGAAGGCGACTGGGCAAAGGAGGAAAAGAAAAGTCACAGGGTGGGTGGGAGGAAAAGAGAAAGGAGCTAGTCCGGAACTTACTTTGTTTCAAAACAGCGAAGGGTCTTCCCTACCTGAAGCCATCCTACTGCTGGCTGAGAGATCCAGTAAGTCGAAAGCCAGCTGCTTTCCCAGCTAGCAAAGAAATCGGGCAGAGGGCAGCCCGTCCGGCGCCGGGTGGGTTGCACAAGCGCTTCCTGGTCCAAGGGTCCAGAGCTCGACTCCAGCACAGCTGGGTGGTTTTGGCTGGAAAATGTGCTCCCAGCCTGGCTGCTGTTTGATGCCAGCACTGATGGGCCTTCCTTTCTCTCTCTCTCCCTCTCCTCCCTGGCCGGGTCCGGAACAGCCCGCTAGGCGGGGAGGAGGGAAGGAGAGAAAACAAAAACAGCTGTTCCCAGAGCGAAGAGGAAGCCGGACTTTTCGGCGTGGGCAGTCCGGGACTGCTTTGCGAAATTAAATCGCTGCGGTCAGGTTGGGAGTTCAGGAGTCTCTGCGTGGTGGTTGGAAGCGAAGCGGGTCAGCCGTTTGTTTAAAGGTTGTCCGAAGCGCAGCACCATCTTGCGGCAAAAAATGAAAAACTTAGCAATTACGAAAGGAAAACCCGTCTGGACATGCTGAGCAAATGCTTCAGAAATTGTTTGGTGTACTCTGAGGACCTACCTTGATGACAGATGTTTGCAATATTTATTTTATTTATTTTATTTGTATTTATTTTGTTTGGTTTGTCAATTGCTTACAAGATAATAGGTATAAATAAAAACATAGTTATGAATACATGGATACATATAAGAAAAATAAAAAACAATAGGACAGGGACGGTAGGCACGTTGATGTGCTTATGCACACCTCCTACAGACCTTTTAGGAAAGAGGTGAGGTCAATAGTAGAAAGTCTAAGGTTAAAGTTTTTGGGGTTTGGGGAAGAAATCACAGAGTCAGGTTAGAGTATTCCAGACATTTAAGGCAGGGGTCCCCAAACTTGCCAACTTTAGGACTTGTGGACTTTAAGACTTGTAGAGTTGAAGTCCACAAGCCTTAAAGTTGCCAAGTGTGGAGGCCTCTGACTTAAGGTGTGGAGAAAAAAGACGTGGGGTCTTAAGTCAGTCCTTTCTTTTCCATCCTAAATACAAATCAGTGGGATAGGAATGTGAATAAGATCACTGCAATGTCTTTGAAGACCTGGTACTTTAAGGAGAATGACCTTTGAACTGTTGGAAATTAAAACCCACCCCTCTCCTAGGAAAATGAAATATTTTAGGAAATATTAAAAAGGCAGAATATTTCCCCCCAAAAAGAGTAGAAACTCAGAAGAAGAAACTCACCTCAGAAGCAGAAACTCACCCCCACCTTTGATAATGGGCGGGCCATTAAGGTCTAGGCCAGAGTATTCAGAGTATTCTACATAATAAAGGCCTCTGCCCATTCCACCACCTGGCTAGGGAAGATTGCATCAGCCAGCACTCAGGTGAAGACGTGCTCCAGACTAGTGGTCACCAACCAGTGGGCCAGGGACCACTGGTGGTCCACAGAGAAATGTCACTTCCAAAGCACTCCCCGAAGCAATTAATCCAGGCTACGCAGGAACACAAGGCTGTGCCGCCCACATGGCCCGTGGGAACACAAGGCTTGCTTCACTTGCATTGCGAACAACACAAGGTAGTGAGGGGAGGGGGGAAGGGCAGAGGGGAGGAAACCATGTGCCTGGCCTGGCCACCGGGCTGCTTCTTTCCACTTCTTCCTTCTGCTTTTGGCTGCATGCAAGGAAAGCAGCAAAAGTCTTTCTTTCTCTCCCCCAAACTCCACCAGAAGTGAGTCGTTGGGACACTGCAAGGCCTCCTGCTCCAAGAGGCTGCACTGGCAATGACTCATTTCTGGCAGAGTTTGGGGGAGAGAAAGAAAGACTTCTGCTGCTTCTGCTGCTTTCCTTGCATGAAGCCAAAAGTTTCCCTCTCTCTCTCTCTCCCTCCCTCCCTCTCTCCGAGAATGGAACTGGAGATCCCAAATAAAGAATGATCGATGATCAGTAGGAAAACGAGGTGGGGAATTTTCTTGCAGATTTTTGGGGGGATTTTCCCAGGGTCTCTTGCTGCTTTCTGCAGAGACCCTGGGAAAATGTCAGCAAGCCACCATCAATCAAAATTCATATTATGGTCCATGGGATTTAAAATTATGAATTTGGTGGTCCCTGAAGTCCAAAAGGCTGGTGACCCTTGCTCCAGACAAAGCCTACAAAGTTAGCTAAGACCCCCACCCCTGGGAGTCTGACAGCCAATGGGATACATTTCTTACACAGGAACAGGAAATATTAAGGTGGGGCCCAACAAAGGGTATATAAGGGGCTCTCAGCATCTCAGCCCCTCCCTTCTTTTCCTTCACCCAACATCTTGAAGCATGTGATCATCCTGTTCACTTTGGAGCTCCAGGCCATGTGGTCTTGTCCACCATTAAACCATCTTTCCAAACAGCCTCTATGTTTCCAGTGTCTTTTTCACCACTTGGAACTGAACCCAGAAGGATATTTCTTCCAAAAACTGCATCACACCAGAATAAGGACAAAAGTGGTCACACTTCCTCAAAATAACCAGCTGCAATGAAATGGCACTGCAAATAAATTATTAATGGTTTAAAATGTAAATTAATGTTAAGACGTTGCACAGCAAATGAGAAAGAATAGTTGGATCCTGAGGGCAATAAATTATTCATTTCATTTTTAATCTTGAGGCAGCCCTATATAAATATTGTATCTCAAATAATTCAAAGATTGGTTGTTTACTTCCAGCCAGATCAGTAGTTTTCCAACTCACAGGATTGATACTCTTATCAGGATTAACCTTTGGTTTGTTTGTTTGTTTTCATTATACAACTGCCCTGTGGAAATAGCTGTATAAGTACTACATATGGAACCAAGCATAGCTTGTGGGGACAAAGTTGGAGTAGATTGCAGTTGTGCCCAGATCTCTTCTCATTTTAATATTAAAGAATTACAAAGCTATTTCTTTCTGGACCAGCTGCAGTTTCTGGATGGTCTTCAAAGGCAGCCCCAAGTAAAGAACATTGTAATAGTCCACTGAGAGGTGATGACTAACAAAGTGTTGTGGCCCCCAGGTTTAGGAACAGGAACTACTGGTGGCCAGATGGAGTTTTGCAAATGATTTTATGGCTGCAGCTGCCAACTGCTTTTCAACAGGAACCATGAGGACCCAAAAGGAACTCCAAATTGCATGCCAAGTCTGGGGAGGCATCTCCGCAAACCACAAATGGTTTCCACTTTCCGCTTTCTAGATAAGTCCACACACACACACACACACAGCCCCACAAACCCACATCTACTGAGTCTTGCCTGGATTGATCTGAAGACCGTTCTTTCCTATCTAAGCAGCCACAACCTCCAGGCATTAACACAGAACGTTGGACAGCCAGGGCAGAGAAATAGAATTTAGTATAATTGGTAACCAGCTGTGCCCAAGTGATTTCATCCAGCCAAATGACACCTCTTGGAGCAAGGTTTAGGACTGATGCTCATCTCCCACCAATACATTTGGAGCCAATCCCAGAGAAAAGAGGAGCACTTTTGTAGCCACTGCTTCCAACTGCCAACTTTTTGAACTGGTCCAGAAGTATACTATGGTTGATGTTATTGAAAGCAGCTGAGAAATCAAAAAGACTCAAATTAACATACAACCTCCATACTGAACTCGCCGTTGGTCATCAACAAGTGAGACCAAGGCAGCCTTGATGTTATGACCAAGACTGAATCCACATTGGAAGGGGTCTAGATAAGGTTCTTTGAAGTTTTAGTTTTCTTACAAGGCTTTTCATCTGGATTTTTAAAAGTATCCTGACATTTACGAAGGAAAAGTTTCCTTGTCATTTAGTTTAATATCAGGGAAAACTTTACTAGATAATGTTCATTGACCATCTTCATATGATTTGTTTGTTTTGACATATTATCCCATTACACCATTCAGAAAGATGAATGCAATTCATGATCATACAGTAGATAGTTTTTTGATCCTGGCTTAGAAATTATGATGTGAAAATCTATTGTTTACGTGGATCTATCAACTCAGTCATTACATCCAGCTGATATCAAATTCAGAGAAGCAGCACAACTCGAAGCAAGCCATGCTTTGGTACTGATCAGTCACTGACTCTTTCAGCTTGTGCATTCTGGAGGGGAGAGTACTCAAACTCTCTTCTTCCAGCATTGTGCTTTACTTGTTGATAAGTTCTGAAAATAGGAAGGCTTAGAAACATCCAGGAGACCACATTAAGATCAGAGGGGATTGTGGGGGAGAATAAACTGAGTAATGCAGATGCTGGCTGACAGCTGAAAAGCTATCCTGGCAAAAATTAAATAGGCAGTGCTAATAGCTATTGAAGATCAAATATTGAATTGTTGGTTTATATCCAAAATAAAGGTTGGTTTATAAACCTTAAATGGACCAAGCAATTTCCACCAATTAATAGAGTTCTGATGTGAATGGGATAAGATTCGCTGAAGCAATTGAGGGCAACTCCTGTATAAAAGTGCTGAAGAGGACACCCAACTAAATGATCCTATAGTTGGGATAAGAAGATCAAAGGTTTACCTGCCAAAGAATTAAACAGCCTGTCACCTATTATCTCTTCAACTTGAGAGTGGATGGTACGCTGCCAATGATTTACATAAGCTCTTTTCTTAGACCTAGAATGGTAAATACGAGCAAAACCCAAAAGATGAGTACCCTAGGGACTCAGGATACAGATAACAGGCTGTGCTCATACATGTTAGGAACACGTTCAAATTAAATCATATGTAAATATACATCATACTGTGTTTAAAATTGCTTAGAAAGTTTTTGAGACATTTGAAAAAGATCCAGAAAACAATATTTTTTTACTTTAGACTGTGCTAAGCTATCAGTTGAGAGGTGGGAAATTGTTCACTAGCAATGTTTAAGCAAAAAAAAGCAAAAGAACTAATAATGTTGAAGATAAAAAAGAAAAGTGCTTATTTACTTTGATAAGGTTTGGCTGATGCTTACTTTGATAAGGTTTGGCTGCTTATTTTTTGTCTCACAAGATTGAATAAAAAGAAAACACTGTTGTCTTGTCCTATCCAATCAAATCCTAACCTCCTGTTTATGTGTCCCTGGTGACAACATTCATATATATCAGGATTTATTGTAATGGTAAGGTTGGAAGATTGGTCTGAAATGAAGAAAGTATAGGATAGTAATTATTTTTATTACAGCTATATCTTAGGAGGTCACGATCAGGACATTTCCATGATTTCTGGATAGTTTTCTTAGCAACAGTACAGAAGGGGCTTATCTCAGCCTCCTGGATTTTTTTATTTCCCAATTTTGCCTATGGTACTAATATTTTCTAGTAATCTTTAAGCATTAACAGCATATGACCTTGCTTAGCATCCTAAGAGGTTGCCACCTGCTGTAGACCTGCTAAAGTTACTTGTAGCTTATCAATAAATGTTCCATTGATCACCAATACTGTGCAGCGACTGAAACTCTTTAGTTGAAATTGAGCTCTGTTGAAGACTATAGTTGTGTTCAAGCTCCCTGTTACAATTCTGAAAATCCCTACTAATTTCCATCCAAGTACTAACCAAGCCTGAGCTACTTAGCCTCCAAGTCCTGACAAGGTGTTGCCACTCACTGAAGCAAAGAAATAATACTGACATAATTTAAGAAAGTGGTAAAATAAGAGCTGCTAGCAAGGTGAAAAAGAAAGCTCAACATCGTATTTGGCCCAAGTCCTGAGAAATACCAGAAGGAACAACATAATCTGCAAAGGGAGTTTCTTGCAAAAATGCATTACCCAGTCTATATGGATGCATCTCAGGAGTCTTAAACAGGTATTTTCTCTCAACCACCTAAAATATATAAATTAGATGTAACAAGGAAAGAAATCTTCTAAACAACATAGCATGCAATGATCAAACACTGTTAGTTGAATAGAATAGAATACAAATAAATAACTTTTCCACTCTCTGCTGTACATTTAATCAAGAGGAAAAAATATTTGGAATGTGCTGTGCTTGAAAAGAAGATTCACAAGCCAATTCCAGACATTCCAAGACTAAAGTGACAGATAAGGAGAAGTAACATCTGCTGATGAACTCTTATCCTTCAATCTGCAAAAGAATTGCTCAAGTCTGGTGTATTACTCTGGATCCAATTAATGAGTCCAAATGCCTCAAACACACTTGGGAAGGGATTGTAGAAGTTGATTTAGGTGATCAAAAATCATGTTCAACATTATACATGTAGATTCTGGGATGGCCAGTCATTGTTGACCCCGGAGGTAATAATAGCCTGGTCCTGGTCATCCCAGAACCAGCCATTTCTCCCCCCAGTGATGGGATTTAGATTAGCTTTCAAGTGAGCTTTCAAGATTACTATTGGATGTTTCTGTCCAGAGAATTTCCACACACTGCCCTAGGAAACTATGGATATCGTTGGTTTGGGTAATTATGGGGCATTTTTGCACCATTACTATTTTCATTATCCCAAACTTCAGAAGTAATTGAAATGTAATCAACATTGCTGACCTGTAATTCTGAGAACAGGAAAAGAAAATTACCATCTTGCTTGAAGCTAGTGCAGATTTGAAAATGCCTTAAATGCACAGTGTGCAACAGGGAAAGAAAGAAAAATCTAGTAGCTGAGCATTGTATTCCGGTCATTTGATTCCCTTAATTTCACCTCTACTTGTTTTGTCCCTGACAAGATTTGAAGTTGGGAAAGGAGTTAAAAGAGAGGAACTAGGGTCTTCACCACCATGAAACAGCACACTATCATGATTTTAAACTTCAGCAACTGCAACTGAGCCAGATATAACCCAGCTTCAATATAGCTGATATTAAGGTGAGGTTTGGTCTGAAGCTTTCTTCAGAATTATTCTCTGGAATCCTTTTGTGGAAGAGCTATCAGATTGGAGCATTTGGTTACACTGATGTGTTTCTCAGGCCAAACGCATCAATATTCTGCATTTGGCATAGAATACTTTTGGTTAACTCCAGATGGAATTAACCAAACATGACTACCATGGATGTTATGAAACTGAGGGATTGGATCGATATGAAAAATTTCTTCCGATTTTTGAAAAAAATATTTGGAAGTACACTTATTTTTTAAAATGTGGCATCTTTCTAATCTGAACCAAAATCAACTATACAACATATTCAAATATTCCATCTATATCATGATATACCTTTATGTTTTTCTCTCTCTCGCTCCAGAATTAACTACTAGCCAGAGCTGACAACCCCAAACTCCATGATATGAAGATATCCCATAAGAGGAATTCTTTCATAATGTTCTTTACTGAAGTTTATATGAAACCAGGCAGGCTACAAACTGCTGAATTAATTATGTTTGGAAAAGTTAGTGGTAAAAGGAAACCAGGCCATCAAATAACATGGTGGCTGGACACCATCATTTTTGACACTAGCTAGAGCATAAAAACCTCCCCCCAAAGTAGGGCAAGTTTGGAAGATGGGGGGAGAATTGTCCCATATAGAATCACCAAGAGTCGGACATGACTGAATGGATAACATCATCACAAAGATAGTAAGAATATACTATGGTTTCAGCCTCCTTTAACTAAGATAGGTGCAAGAATTTCTCTCTGTGCCAGGAAAATATTTCCTAAAATATTTTCACAGAAATAGAATGGCTGGGGAATATACAGTACTGTTATTAATTTATCAATGGTTCAAATGAAAGAAAATACTAAATTTCCCTCAAGTTGAACTCAAGTCCTGGTTAAGTATACACACAGATATGATTGTTTTCTTCCAGAATGTGTTTTCAACTTATTGTTCTGACATAGAGTAAGTCTGATATTTCCTGTTACATTTTAACTCTGCTCGATCTTTTTTAATAGATCAACCAACCTTGAGTTACAACATAGTTGTGTGCCATGTCACAGGCAATTCAGTGTAGAATTTTAGTACAAAACATGCTTGTTCTTAAAAATGCTTGCAATTTTAATTAAGTTAAATATTTTTACTTTTTACATTTATAGGCCACCCTTAATCAATTGCAACTTCCAATGAGTCTTCTGGGGGCTATTTGTCAAAAGTAAAATATTTATGGGATCTCTTATTTTTCACATCTCTCTGTTCTTTTATTTGTTATATTGTTGTTGCTCCAAATTGTTCTCCATTCCCTCCCCACCCTCAATTTTGTCCTTAGTCCATGATAAGAGCATTACCCAAATCAGAAGCTGCTACCGAAGCTCCGTAGGCTGTCAAATTTTATTGTAAGGATTAAAAATATATTCTGGGCAATTGCTTTGCAAAATCACTTTAATCCTTGGCCAGAGAATGGAGTATTTTTAGAAAGCTGAGCATAGGGAATGTCAGATACTCCCTCTTGTAGCCCTTTTTAAAGCACAATGACGTGATACTGCCACAGTATCACAGAAGCCCATATTGATATATTTATAGTAACTGGGATATTTTTCTATTGTTTTTTTTAAAAATAGGGAAACATTGGTTGCCCAGGAAGAGACTGGGCAAAAGAGAATCTTGGACACAACTCACAGTGCTTGAGAATGTATCACAGAAGTAGCCTTATTTGGAAAGCCTTGTTCTGTAGCCCACCACATAGCTTTCCAAGCAAAGCTATTCTAGATGCCTCATCTGACAACATTACTCAACCTTTAATCCAGTGTTTTTGCATTTGTAGGTAGGGAAGAGTTTCGCAGAGATAAGTCATCTCTATTTTTTCCAACAGAAGATACTATATCACTTACACAACAACACAAACAGTTCAGTTATGACTCTGACTACTACTCATTCTGCTTTCTCTCTGGTTATTAGTTAATACCATGTATTTCATAGCTTAACACATTCTTCCATTTCAAATTTGCTGCCTTCTTTTTCTGTTAAGCAATCCGATGAAGTTAATCATTGTTTGCATTTTAAAGACTTTGATATTGAAGTATTAATATTCACAAACCCATTTTGTGGTTTGCAGTTGAAATAGACTCTGAATCAAGTTATCTCAGATTGCCACAGTGGGATTAGAGCTGCCTTGAGTGCTGAGAACTTGAATCATTTATTAACTGGTTTAGCCTTTTATAGTAACAGCTGTGATCCTCTGATAAATTCTACATAGTTTTTGTTTGCTTACATTAGATAAATTAATCTACATTACACAAAAAACCTTCTTCTGAATGCAGAACATGTAAATAAGGCTGCCATAATATCACCTGGATATCCCAGTCCTCTCTCCATTATCCAGCAATTTAGAAATCTTGGCTGACACATGCCAGCAGCTCCACCTAACAACTGAGGATAACCTCAGCTACTGCTTGTTTTGCCAAGTATCAGGAAACAGATCAGGTACCCAGGCAATTGGTTCTTTTGGTTCCAGAGGCAATGAGCACTCCAGCGAATGAATAAACTTTAAGCTTTAGTATGAAATCAAGCAAGATTTAAAAACATCAATAAAAGGCATACATACCAAACAAGGTGATACCCAAATCTCTTACAAGCTGCCAAGAGCTCCTTAATAAGGACCATAGAAATACCTTAAGGGCGGCCAATTTCCATAGTACCCAGTGCTGGGTTTTGTGCACAAACCACCGACAAACAACAACACCAAGTCCTCCAAGGGCTTCAACGACCTTCTAAAATGATGCAAATGACCAGCTGTCTGCAAGGAGTATAAATCCTTCCATTCCCCATATCCTGTCAGAGCTGAAGAAGCTTCTTGGTTGAGAAATGAAATGTCTTCAAAGAAAACACAAGAAGTCCAGTTTCCTCCAGAATAAACACCTGTGTGAGACAACCATGACCTGGATGACTGAGAATCTCTACAGACTTTTAACAACACCAAGGGTTTTTTTTAATCAAAACCTGGCACCATGGCTTCAGGGCCTTGCTATTGTCAAGAGACTATAAAACAGGATCTTGACCAGATGCCACAAGACTCTGGGATGGGAACTGAAAGTCTGAGATATTTCATAGACTACAACTATCTGACCTTCCATGCCTTTCTCTTTTATTCAGTAAACAAGAGTAAAAAAAACCCAATAGGTCAGCTTAGAATGAGTTCTAAATTCCTAGACTTTTCTTAACAGGAAGGAGAAGGACAAATCGAAATATGTCATTAAACTCCTCAGAATAACAATGGTCTTCCACCTTTCTACCACACTGTTTTCTCATCCAATGTTGGTGCAGCAACATCATTAAGTAACATGCAGCACAGGATTCCATTCATCCATCTTAGCACCGTCTTTTGAACTAGCAGCAAGAGTGGCATTTGCCACCTGTCCATCTATTCACTACTACCCTTGTTCTGAACACATCTAGAAGACACCAGGATGGTTAAAAACAACAACAACATGGGCATCAAATTCAAGAATGGCCATATGAAATGTCACAACAGATAGTCTTAAAGAAGAGGAAAAATAAGCCCCGTTGCTCTTCTGGGTATGAACATTCCAGCACAGCAGTTGCATCGCCAGGGATTTTTACATTGCCAGGAAAGCATTTTAAATAGGGCAGCAAAAAATTAAAATAAAGATGCACAAAGTGATGTTGGGAATGTCACAAACATTGCTCAGTATATTTAAACAATGTATACCTCCACAGGGAAAGACTACAATGCTGGAAGTGCTACATTTTCCCATAGAATTGTAGTATGTACTCAGAATATAATTGTGTAGCAAAAGTACAATTTGAGAAAACCACAATTACGGTGCAAAATATTGTTTGTGGAAAAGAACTCTTTCTTGTTCCCATTGATTGGTTGATTGATTAGGTGCCATGAAGACCGTGTCAACTCTTAGCAACCATATAGATTTTCTCCATGACAGTCTATCTTTAACCGGTCATTCAGGTTTTCCAACAGTGCACTTAATTACCACTGTAACTGAGTCCATCAATCCTGCTGCTATTCATCTACTTTCCCAGCATTAGAAAGCTCAGTCTTGATTTTGAAGAAGGCTTATCATGTGATTGCTAAAAGTTGACATGGAGTTAATGATGCAAAATCTTTCGTTTGTCATCATTATGACCTACATCTCAACATTCGAATAACAACATTTATCACGTGCATTCCAGTTGCAAATCTGGGAAGTGTGTGTGTGCGGTCTGTCTGTTTGTTTGTGTGTCTCTGTGTTCATATACAAATTTGGAGGGGACGAATTTCTGACCCATTCCTGATCATAACAATGCTGCATGTGCTAATCACTATTCCATGTAAAAGGAAGCTTCTTCCTTTGGAAGCTGTGAAGCAAAACTGCAAGCGTGGTTATTCTTATCCTTGCAACAATCAGAGGCCCAGCCCAGCATTTGCAGAGCTTCAGTCTTTTATCTCCCAAGTGCTTCACCAGCAAAAAATTTTTTCCTTCTCAGGAAAACCCTGATGCTGTTGGCTCTCACTCCATGACCTTTCAGAGTGCCACGAGGCAGCAATTCCCAACTTTGATTGTGTTTACCCTATACAAATACCATGGTATGATACTCAGTAGTCCATTGAATAAACAATAACTGGTGGGGTTCATACCATATGTAACAACACAAACCATATTATTGTTTACTGTGTGCTTTTGGCTATTTTTGTTTTCCTTTGAGAAAGCTAAATTGTTTACGAAGGCTGCCTGGAACTAATTTTATCAAGACTTGGTTCAAGGAGAGGCTCAGCTTGGTCAGGCCTGGTTAGTGCCTGAATCAGAGACCACCAGGGAATTCCAAAGTTGGCTAGCTGGAAAGTTTTAACAGAATCTCAAAAGAAAACCAGGACCAATCAGTCCTGTATTATTATTGCCTAAGGAACTGCAGATATGTGCTGGGAATCAAGCTTGCCTTGGGGGCATCTTAATCACTTCTTTAGTCATGGAACAAAGGAATTAAGAATAAAGTAGGAGCTATGGCTGTATTCTGCCCTATGTAAGGCAGTAAAGAAATATCAGTCCGGTCAACAAATTGAACCAGTTTCCATAGAGATGGACAGGTTTATAATGTTTAATAGCGACACAAAACAAGCATTTTATTTATATCAGGCAAGTCTGTTGTCACCATATCCTGAGACTTCATTAGACAAAGGTTACCTGGGACAGCAGAATGTTATGTAGGGGAAACAAGGGGAGCAAGTGATATAAGGTATACCACAACTTTGTGGAGATGACTACTACACCATGCATTGTTCACAGGGGTTTTCACTGATGCAAATTATATAATTTGTGTCATTTGACAAGATTATGATAGGATGATGATCTCCACCAGACATCTGTGATCCCCTTCCAAGGCATCTGCACAACCAATTGAAAACTGAGAATTATTGTATGATAAGTAGCAGACAAGTGACTCTTTGGAAAAACAGCCACTATTGAGATAATATTGCTAAAGTGAGGGATGCCTTCTTTGGAAATGCCATGGCAGCTAGAAAGGCTTAAGGCTAAATTAGATCTAGAATTGAAAAGAAAATATAAGCCTTTCCTCCCCTGTGACTCTATGATTCTTGGGAAAGCAATTGACATGGGAGATTTTCATGTAAAGACCACAGTATAGGTTCAGGGTCCCTAACATCTCCAGGTGCATCTGGAGAGCAACCACTGCCAATCAATTTGAACAAAATTATAAAGATTACTTACACCATCATGTTTGTTTTGGCCCATAAATAACATAAAATTATTCCTTGGTATTTTTTTAACTGAAAAGAAAGCATGATTTGGCTGAATTTTTTTGTGAGGAGGAATTTCAGCAACCCCATGTATTGTACCAATACATAATGTCAAACTGAGGGCACTGAAGAGAAATATATCTGTAGTTGAGGGGTCCTTGGTGCTCTCTGAGCTTGGTTGTTTTCTTGAAGACATTTCACTACCCAAATTAGGCAACATCATTAGTGATATTAATCATTATTGATATCTGTAGTTTTTGATCCCCATAAATTTTTGAGTGATACCATTATCTCTGTTTCTATTTTCTTTTCCAAGAAAATATAAATAAAGGGCAAACACCTTTTCATGTGATAGCTCATGTGAAAATTGATCAGATAAATGCACTAAAAAATTATCATCGGACTCTGATGATGTTACTTACTAGCAGAGGATAACGTCTCACACAACCTGCTGAGAAATTTAGGAAGGCCTCCTCTCTAGGAGATCCTGCTCTGATCCAGAGAACCATCTAGAGTCCCTCTAGAACTGCACCTCCCCTTCCATTTAAGAATTTGTTGTGGCAAAATGTAAGGATTGGTTGGAGGGTGGGAGGATTTGCTGAACAAAGATAACACTTTAAAGAGCTTAAGTGGCAGGATGGAGAGAAACGTAATAAGCCTGTGCAATTCTTCTTGCCAGCCTTTAAGGATTAAACTCACATATTACACATCTTTGGAATTATTTTGTTTCTCTTAGAGAAGGATGTTGCAAGGAAGAAATCAGGGGAAATATATTTCTTTGAGGAAGGGGGGAATTCCACCCTTTATCCCAGCCTACGCAGCCAGATGATACAATTGGAAACACTGAAATGCAAGAGAGATTCATCCCAAATCAAAGTCCATTGGATTAATGGTCATATTCCATTCCTATGCAAAGGACAAAGCAAACAAAAACCCAAAGCCCCCATCCCGATATCACTGTCTATCACGTCTATGTTCATCTCAGAATCTTTGGGTAAGATCATTTTTTTCCACCCAGATCAGGATGACAAAACTGGGTCCTTGAGCCAGTCTGTTGAAAAGTTCCCAATGGCAACCTTTCCTGAAGATGTTCCTGCTGCTGTCCTTATTCCAGCAGCAGGCTGAGGAGGAAGAGGAGGAGGAGGAAGAGGAGGAGGAGGAGGAGGAGGAGGAGGAGGAGGAGGAGGAGGAGGAGGAGGAGGAGATGGAGATGATGATGACTGTCTAGTGGAGTGTAAGAGATGCTGTCAGAACCTGACTATGTGGGAGAGATCAGTAAGAGAATGTTGATAACTGCACCCACTTACACATGCGTTCACTGATGTGGCCTGCAGAATTCCCATACAGCACCTGCTGGGGATAACTGCTGTTCAGTTCTATAGGATTGCATGGGGATATTGGAGTATAATTTTGCCACAAACTGATATCTTTAAGTATTAGAACATACCTTAATTGACCTTTATTTAAGAAAACCAGGAGTACTTTTTGTCAATAATGGTAGTGTCAAGTTTGAACCGCTTCTGGTCCCTTTGAACATTTATCGCTATTCAACTTGCCAACAAACTGGGGGGAGGGAAGGGGGAGAAAGAATGCAGAGCCCACCAAGGTCACTGCTGCAGGTGTCCGACAAAGAAATGAACTGTTCCCAAAACAAAATACTGATACTTAATTGAACAGCATAACCTCTATGGGTGGGAGAAAGGGGAAACTAATTTTTAATTGTGTAGCATTGAGAGGGAAAACCTCAGAGCTGGTTTGCTGTCAACCTTCCGGCTAACAAATCCAAAAAAAAGTAGGCACTCTCAGGCATTTGGAAATCTCAAAAGTAATTCTTCAGTGCTGAAGTGGTGTAACCAATAAAGTTTTACAGTTGGCGGGTAGTCCCTGGTTTGCATTAAGAGGAAGGGGGCGGTTAACAAATTCTTACATTATATAACTTTATATTCCATACTGCACAACTCCTCCATGTCAGTCTAAGTTTCCCCCCTCCCGCATTAATCTTGGACATCTTGGCTTTTTATAATTGGCTTTTGCAGGACATGTGATAAGATAAAATAACCTCAGAGCTATTGTAACAAAACTGGGTTACCCTTGAAGTGGGAGGGAGAAGGAGAGAAAAAGCGCAGTGCAAGACAAATGCTTTGACTTGATGCTACCTTCTTAACCGTCTTGGACAAATAATCTGTCAGCCTACGGCTTCTAAGCACGGCACATCCAAGAAGCACCTTCTTTATCACTCTGGAGATAGAAATAGCTGAGACCAACAATCTGAAGACCTGGAAAAAAAACGGAGGAATCGGAGGGGCCAAACTAAGTAGAAGAAGAAAGTGATATGGGTAGTGGAGCAAGTGCTGAAGACAAGGAACTTGCTAAGAGGTCAAAGGAGTTGGAAAAGAAGCTTCAAGAAGATGGAGATAAAGAGGCAAAGACAGTTAAGCTTCTCCTGTTAGGTAAGTGTAATGCAACAGGCCATTTATCTTCATGAGGGGTACCTTTAACGCTTCGTTTTTTTATGGATCCTAGCATCCTTATCTTGGGAAGGCTAGTGTAGAACTACTCTTCCTGCAAATATTCTAAATGCTGTCCATAAAGCTTTCAACAGTAAGGCACCAGTTGCTCGGTATCAGCAACAGCAGATCAGATGGGAAAATATTTAATCGTGGTTTGATGACCACAGTAGAACTAAGGTTTGGGGTGATTCCGATATAAACAAGAAATTTTAAAAATTAGAAACTTTGGTTTTGTTTCCTGAGGCAAATTTATGTAAATGGCAGAAGCTAGAACAGTTGGACAAATAATTGCAGTCCCTTGATTATAATGAGAGGTCACAGAGATCCTTTCTCACAGGTCAGTGGCACCATAGCTGTTAGAAAATATTAAGTATTTCCAAGAAGGATAATGGAGTGCTAAGAAGCGAGGAAAGATATAGATTATGTTTCAAAATCAGTAAAATTCTCCCCTGTGCTGAAATATTTTCCATAATGATACATTTTAGTCAACTTCCCAAAAACCTTTGGGAAGGAAGGAAGGAAGGAAGGAAGGAAGGAAGGAAGGAAGGAAGGAAGGAAGGAAGGAAGGAAGGAAGGAATTCATCTGAAGTACTTTCCTATACAAGTGGCTCTTCTCAAATGTGCAGTGAGCTTGCTATGTAACCACTGTTAAATTTAATGTTTGTGCTGTGAAGGAGGTACTGGCAAACCACTTCCAATTTTTTCCCCTAGAAAACTGCAGGACCTTGACCAGGCAGTCATTAGGAGTCAAAAATTTACTATTTTTTTTTTACTAAAATTTACTAAAACACACACAAATACCACACCCCCAAATTTTACCAGCAATCTACAAGCACAGGGCATTGAAAATGCACTCACATTAAATATAATAATAATAAATTATTTATTATAAATTATAAATGATTTATTAAATTTATAGGCTGCCCAACTGCTAGCAACTCTGGTTTGATTTACTACTGTTGAAAATATTTAAGGATAATTTTTTTTAGAAAATGCACAAAAAGCAGCACAAGACAGAAAAACAACAGTGGCAAAGAAAACAAGCCCAGAAGAGAATGGAAAGCAAGAAAGCAGCATCAGATCCTCACCAAATGCCTGAGGAAAGCGCCAGGTCCATAGCACTCTTCAAAATACCAGCAAGGTGGGATCCATTTGAATTTTGAGGAATCTTATTCTGGAAGACAGGCGCTGCTACAGAGGAGGCATGCTTCTGAGTTCAGACAAATGGCTTTATTTAATTGATGGAATTCAGAGTGCACATATCCTTTAAATCAAACTGGCCAGATAGATACTATGGGAGGCAAAGAGACCCCCAGGTAACCTAGGCCATCTAGGAAGTAAATTGGCAACTGGTGCAGTGAAGCAGAGGAGTTCCATAGGCATACCAAGGCATGTCTATCACTGCCTATATTGCTGAATTCTGGATCAGCTGAAGCTTACAGATGGCCTAAGATCATGTTGCAATGATCAAGCTATGAGGTGACCCAAGCATAAGTGACTGTCTGAAGGGGCCCCCTCATCTTGGAAAGGAAACAACTGGCACACCAGATGACTAGTTGGTCAAAAGCCTTTCTGGCCATTGCTGTTCACCTGCTCACTGAGCAGGAGTTGCAAGTCCAGGGAGACTCCCAAGGTGTGTCACCCCTCCGAGGTCAAAGTTGGAATATCTCCCGATCTGGGTGGTCCAAACATGCACATTTACTTGGCCTGGGAAGGACTGAGTTGGAGATGGTTTCTTCCAATCCAGACAAGCACAGCAACCAGTGCAGGACTGACTCCGATTTCTTCCTTTGTAGTTTGGTCTCCACTCTTTCATATGGCCAGTTAGATCTGGAACTGTTCTGTCTGTCCAATAGGCTCTTTCACTCCTAAACTCAGATCACCTCTTCCCCTAAGAAGTATAGGTAGTCCTCAGCTTATGACCAGTTAAAAGCTATGACAGACCTGGAGACTATTCAGGACCTGGATTTGAAATGCCAATGGTTGAGCTCTGATCCATCAACACGTGACTGAACCACGACAGCTTCACTGAGCTGGCCTGTGGTTGAAAGACCTAACTGGATGTCACCAGTATGCTAATGATACTGATCCCTAATTCAGTGGATGACCTCACCCAGAAGTTTCATATAAATGTTGAAAAGGGGGTGGGGGGAGAGAAGCATGCATTGCAGCACCTCACAAATGAAGGACTAAGGGAACAATTTCTCCCTGCTTACCAACAGCAAGTGCAACCATCCCAGGAGAAAGGAAGAGAGCCACTGTAAAACAGTACCCCTAACTATAGAACCAGCTTAAAAGGATTCTGTGTTTAATGGTACTGAAAACCATTGAGAGATCCAAGGAGCACAAAGATGGATGCACCATGACCCTCCCAGTTCTGCCACTGTTCCCCAACAAGTGCAACCAAAGCTGTCTCAGGACTAAATCCCAGTCTGGAACCTAACTGAAATGTTATCTGTTTCCTCATCAGCTGCTGGCTGACTATCGTCTCAACAATCTTCACCACATTTTAAGATTTGGCTGCCCAGGTAGCCAGCTTTTAATTGTGCCTTCCTGGCTGTGCTCATCTCATTTGTCCTGTGGGCCCTATCCAGCAACTTTGCATAATATAACATCACTGGAAGCGCTACAGCCATAACAGCAGGCCTAACCTCAGTATCATCCATCTCTACTGGTGCACAATGAAAGACCTGTAACAAATGTTCACTCAAGTTGACTGGAACATATGTCAGCAGTGAGATGAGAATAACAACTGCAACTACAACTCTGACTAGCTATTCTGGGCAGTTTACAACATGTTGGATTTTACTTCCTGTATTATCAGTGCCCTAATCTATCCACTGAAGAATGGATATGGTAGCCAGCAGTAACCAGAAGAAGAAGCACCAAAATCCATCATCCTATATCATCCTGAATTGCTTTAATACATAATGTCTTTGGACCATCCTTTCCACCTGATGGATGCTTCAACCAAGCTGCAAGGATTTTGTTGGTCAGCAACCCAGGATTATAAATCTGCTGAGAGTGGAAAGGACATTTAAGGTGCTTAAAGCTGAAGAATGCTTGGTGCTCTTCCCTCTGCTGACCTGTGCCTTGCAATAGCTGAAGACAGTTTCAAGTTCTCCTATACCACACTACCCTCTGGCCCCAATTGTGCCTGCTTCAGTGGTGGAGGTGTGTGAGAAGCACCACTATCATTGTGTGCTATAGACTCAAATTCCAGTAGGGATAGCTCCTTTATATAACTCCTGAACCTTGGGAAAATCAGGGCACACACATCTACATACGAGAGAGAGAGAGAGAGAGAGAGAGAGAGAGAGAGAGAGAGAGAGCGCGCTAAGTGGAAGGATTGGCTTTCCCAATGAAATAGGCTTTAACAGGGAGCTAAAAACAGAAATATTCTTGAATTTTTTAAAAAAGAGATTTGATTTTAAAGTACCAGGAGGCAGTCCTCACTTAGCAACCATAATTGGGATCAGCAGCTTGGTCACTGAGAGCCACTGTCCTAAGTGGAAAATCACATGACCACAAAGGGTTAATAATCTCACTTCCCCTTTGGCTGTTAAGCTGCAGACGCTAAACAAAAAAAAAGCCTTTTGTATTAATTCTACTTGTCACAAAACAGTTGTGATGTACACAAATGACAATCATGTGGCTATGGAACACTGTGACCATTGTAAATGTGAGGATTGGTCACAAAAGTTATTTTTTTTAGCAGCATTGTAACTTCCAATGGTCACTGCATGAGGAAGTTAATAACAAGTTAGTGCAATGGAATGGATGGAAGGGCGGTATAGTCCCTTCCCTTTTTTATCTAAGGCAACTCACCATCTACCCAACTATACTGAATCAAAACTGGTAGTAAAAATAAACTAAAATGAGATTGGGAATGTAGAGCGAGATACGATTAGATATAATTAGTTGACCATTACTGCAACAGGAGCAACCAGTACAGGACTCACTCCGATTTCTTCCTCTGAAGTTTGGTCTCCACTCTTTCACATGGCCAGTTAGATCTGGAACTGTTCTGTCTGTCCAATGGGCTCTTTCACTCCTAAACTCAAATCACCTCTTCCCCTAACAAGTACAGGTAGTCCTCAGCTTATGACCAGTTCAAAGTTACGACAGACCTGGAGGCTATTCAGGACCTGGATTCGAAACGCCAATGGTTGAGCTCCGATCCATGGACATGTGACTGAACTTTGGGTGCTTGGCAACCAGGGCATGTCACAGCTTTTTGCGACATCCCACAGTCATGTGACTGCATTTAAGAATGGTGTTGCCGAAGACCAGCATTTACTCCTGATTTTGGAAAAGCCATTGGTTCATTTAACGACCACAGCACTTCACTTAACAACAATGGCAGCTGCTTTACAACTGCTGCAGCTTAATCACCACCAAGGGGGAAAAAATCAGGCCAGTCACATCACGAACTGGTTTTACAACCATCAGAAATTTATGACCATGATGGGCAGGCTCCATTACACTGATAAGTCGAGTGCTGCCTATATAAGCCAGTAGCAACAAGTCTCCCTTGTTTACTGACCCAAGGACAGGAGAATTCAAAAGAAAACTCCCCAGCTAAAAGAGAGAAGACAACTCTGAATGATAACTAAACCACAATGAAACTCAAAACACTTTTTTTCCACAAAGTAATTGCATTTTTATCTATGTCTGGAACAAACATCTGGGACACAGATGCTTCTGTTTTCTTTTGTGCATGAACCACTATATCTTATTATTTGTTGTGCATGTCTTATTCCTTTTGGCATTTTCTTTAATTCATTAATTGATGAGTTAAAACACAGAAGTTTCATGGTGACGTGCCATTACAATTTCTCTGGAAAAAAAATATAAAAAGTGGATTCAAATGCTTAGAATACTGTTACTCATTATAGTCGTGGTGAGAGTTCAAATTAGTAGTGACAACTACAGGATTTTTCTGAATATTATGAAATCTGGACCCAACCCAAACTTTCATTTTTTAAATGTGATGTCAGAGACTACTTTCTTATCTCCAGCCACATTTTTCCGCTTCCATGAAATTGACTTGTTTATGGAAACTATCTGAGTATTAGCTTTAATATGCGGTATTCTTTGATACACATATTTCTGAGTTCTTGATTGTCACATATATGAATCCAGTCAGATGTTATGCAGTGGCAGGCCACAATCAAGAGCTCGGGTTCCATAAATGCATCTAGATTAGAACAAGCTGGCTGGGGAACTCAGGGAGTTGAAATCCACAAGTCTTAAAGTTGCCAAGGTTGGAGATCTCTGACCTAGAAAGTGAATTTGTTAAAAGAAATCTGCCAGTAAATTAATTTCTTTAAAATGTAGCACAAAAGATACTTCAGACATGGAAACTGGTGGCTAAGGTGTGTCTTCCAATCAGTTGTGTGAGCTTTAGTGGTTCAACATCCACATTAGCAGCAACTGAGAAACAAATGTGAGCAGAAAGGGATATTTTTTATGATTAGATCAAGGAAAGGGCTACTTTGTAAGAGAGAAGGGAGTCTTGCCCAATGCATTGAACTACACTCCCCATTGTTTCTAGTAATCTTACTCAGCAGCTGGTTGCAATTTAACTTCTAATTCAACATATCTGGAGAGTACTGATTTGATGAAGGCTATCGTACTAGTAGGGAATAGATGAACAAAGATGTAGCCATGGCTGGGGTAAAAACCTGTGCTCTGCTTAATTCCTGGAAACTTGGAGGTCACAATGAAGGCAGGCCTGGCCTACTCTGTCGCTATTGTTGCTGTTTAGCTCAGCCCACCCTAAAACTTGAATTGGAAACCACAGTAATGACGAGATGAGGATTGGATGAGGTGTCCTCCTGTATGTAGCATGAAAAATATTATACCCTGGCTTCTGCTGCATGGCTTCGTGAGATAACATTGCTGTAGAAACAAGTGTACTACAGTTCATGCTGTAAAAGTCACATAGATCAGCAGTGCTGCTTGTGGAGGCAAGCAGGAGTAATCAGTTCTTATGTGCCTCCTGGCAACATGGATTCATCACAGTAACAGCAGGGAAACTGGAATTAAAGTGCTTAAACTCTAATTCTAAGCAGCTTCCTGTTTGAACTAAACAAGCAGCTTAATGTGATGAGATCAAGAAATGGTACAATGGTTGCTTAAATTAGTGAAGAGCAGCAGAAGAAACATTTTGTTTAAGAAAGAAAAATAATGTGCTTTTAGGAAGACACATTCTAAGCTGGTGCTTCTGGAAAGCAAATGTCTAATGATTTGGAGTAAAAATATGAGCCAGCGCTTGCAAAAATAGCTTATGAATTAGTCTTGCAGCTAGGAGTCACTGTATTTTAAGTAAATACATTTCTGAAATCTGTGTGCGTATGATTAAATTCTAGCAACTTGATAAAATGCTTAATAAACCAACCTAAAATAATGCTCTCTCAGTTTAGGGCTATCAGTCCTCACTAAAACTAGAACTTTGGTTGTAGGTATCATCAAAGACAGAGAGAAAAACATTTACAGTGCAATCTTATATCCTGTATGTCCATGTAGAAAGAAAATTCACTAAGTTTGGTATTACAGTGAATCCATGAGTTTTTATCATCACTGGATAGCCTTCTAGATTATTTTTATGGAGACAGACATATGCAAATGTTTCATCCAGATACATTTCACATTTCATAGAAAAACCATTTTTTACATTGCTGTAAAGATTCTTGCTTGCACGCTGTATGAATAATTCATCGTTACAAATGAAGGTAGCTTTAGAAATCATTTGAAAAGCTGTGATATACATGATCAGATTTGACCTATATATTATCAATCTACCTGAGCACTTCCAGATACATGATTTTAAAAAAGACCTTTGAATGTTTATATCCCAACCATATTCATGCTAGCTTTCACATAAACTGGTCCCAATAGAAGAAGTCTGAATTCCCTCTAATTCCAGCTGATGCCCACATCTGGGAAGACTGAAAAAGCACTTCCAGATTTTACCACAAAGAGTTACAAAGGAAAGGCAATGAGGTTGCATAAGGAAGCTGCTCACAGCAAGTTGTCCCACATTTGATTTGATTTCCATGGTAATTTCCTCCTTAATAATTAGTGTGACTGTTGTTTTTTTCCTAAAGGACTGTGTGTCACAGTAACTCCCACAACCATTTTGATTTTCCTTTCTGGCATTTCATGCTGTTAAAGTATAATCCTTCCTCTTTTGTAAGCACATTTAAAATATTCCATTCCAGAAGACCCCTTCTAGAACAGCGTTTTTTAAACTTAACAATTGTAAGATGTGTGGACTACAATTCCCAAAATGCCCCAACCAGTGATGATAATGAATTCTGGGAGTTATAGTTCACATATCTTACAGTTGTTTAGAATAAAGCAGTCATAACCAATCTCTATAAGATTCATCACCTTATTCCTAGAGATTTCAGGGCATCTGCAGATAGCTTATCTTTTCTCATGTTTACCATCCAATCCTCTGGACATAGCCATATGCTAGCGTCATCATAGTTGTTGGAACAGGTGCCCAAATGCAGAATGCTGCCATAGCCCCATTTCAAGTCTTGGTCACAGACTTACTATACAGTGAAGTTCTCATTTTGGGTGTCTGGGAAGTTTTTGAGGATTTTCATTGCTTTGTTTACCATTTTCTACAGTTGGTCTTTTCACACTTTGGGATTTTTGGCAAAACAAGGAATAAATGGACAGAAATAAGTGTGGCATAATAATGGAGGATCTGTGTGTGTTACTAGTCATTCTCTTTTCTTCTGTGAAGAGAGATCTTAAACCATGAGGAACTTGTACAGGCATGATAAGATGCTTGGTTCTTGGTCATCTTGGAAAAGAGCAACTGAACACTAATTGGCAGATACTTCTCTATGCTCAAGCATTGGCCCATGAATGCTCTCTGCTAGCTCTAGGCTTGTAAACATACAGGTATGACTTGGCTCATGGCTTCATAAGGTCATCACAAATTTACAGAGAGTGAAGAACACATCAGTCATGTCTGGGTGGATCTGGAGGTCTTCCCAGAGAAAAATATTCCAAAAGTGCATTCACTGTATCTTTAGCATGCACTCCCAGTTTCAGTGTTGACATAATTCTGGGTGGCATAGAAATAACTAATGCATATTTAATACCTGTTATTTGTTCAGACTGGCCCTTGCCTAACAGAGAGCAGCTTTAAAAATATTTGGCCCAAGAAAGAGAGGCATTTCATGTATGGGAATGGGAAATAACCTGTGGAACTAAAGGGCAGGCTTCCTTTTATTTACCATTTAGACCACCGAGGTTTTTTAGGCTCGGGGATACATCCTACTAAGCAATGGTTTGCTTTAATAAATTGCTGAGCAAGACCCATGGCAGAATTTACATTAAATCAAGAACAAACAAATCGTATTATGGCATAAAACAGTATATTAAGCCAGGATCCACAGGCTATATTAATACATATTATGGTTTAAGGTTAAATGTTGTGGGAAACATACTGGTTTATGTTAACAGTATATTGCAGAAAGTTATCCAACTATAGTTCATTCCGTAGATATGATGTAATATATTTGAGCTAAGCCATTGTTTCACATGTCATCTTTTTTAAGTTGGGTCAAGCACTACAAAGCTAGTCCTTGACTTACAACCACAATGGAGACCAAAACCAGAATTTGTTGCCAAGCACCCAAATTTTGAACACATAACAGGTGAATTCTGTGACTGGTTCTGATTCACTTTTTTCCGTGTTATTGTAAATTTGAACAGTGGCTAAACAAATGGTTGAAAGTCGAGGACTATAATTGCTCTCCTGTAATAAGATTTAACATATAAGCATGGACATCAGAGGAGAATCTTCTGAGATCACTGATCATCTATATTCTCCATGATGTAGACTAGTCATAATGGCTAATTTTTCATGTTGCACTAAGCTATCATATGATTTTGTTTTATTTTTGCTTTGGTGCAAGGCATGAATCTAGTCATGTTTTGCAAATCCTGGTGTATGGTTTAGTTATAATGCCTGCTGTCTGTGCATGGATGCTAGGAGTGGATGAAGCCTATTTAGAACTTGAAAGATCACAAGGAAATCTCTAAACTTCGGTAAGACTTGGGAAGTTGAAAAGTATTCTTGAAAAAGCAATGGCAAGCCATGATAATAGTGTTGTGAAAGAGACTACTGTGAATGAGATCACTAAGTCATGCTTATTGAGACCTGTGTATGAACAAGGACATTATGGTTGATTTAGCAAACCAACCAACCAAGCCCTAATAGAATGACTGATCTAAAGGAGCAAATTCATCAATATAGTAGTTGAATATATTTCCAGTGGTGATCTCACAATAACTACAGTAGGAAAGCAATCATAGTTAACTCAGAGCATCCTCTGTTTGTCTGCAAAGTAGTTCTGACCTTAAGCTGTTTTTCATTACAGGTGCTGGTGAGTCAGGGAAGAGTACAATTGTCAAACAGATGAAGTGAGTACCTTCATGATCAGAGATCAGGAGCTCAAAAGTTAGCTGTATCATTTTTAATTAGATGTTGTTCCACATTGGTTCACATTTATAGATACTTTTCAGGTTGTTGGCAGCAGGACTGGGCTGAGGCAAATAACTTAAACTGATTATGGAAGGCTTAGGACACATAAAAATAGCATGTGGTTAAATCAACTGAGGATAACAAGTGGCAACTGCTTGCTTCACAAATTGATTCTGAGCAGGATCAAGAGAAAATACCTTTTCATACAACAGCACATAACTGAGCCATCAATAACTGCTTGCCTGCATATATGGTTTAAAAAAACTCCCATAAGTTTGGATGTCCTTGTTTTAGACTACTTGATGGAAATGACCATTTGGGTAGCTCTTCCTTTAGCGTGGTTTTTACTTGGTCTTTTTAAATGAACATTGTGGGAACTAAATTAAGTTTAAGACTAGTGTAATTCTAGGCAAGTGCAAGCTGTGCTGAAGATGGAGTGCACAATTATCCACGCAGCAAGCATTAATTATTGCTACAAGACTCATCAACTGAGTATCAAAATTAGGGTGGTGAAGCATTTGGCATTTAAATTCCAAAAAGTGCTTCAGAGTGCATAGGGGCAAGAACAAGGCCTTATCAATAACACCTTCTTGGGGGAAAGTGCGCCTGCTTTTACTTGTAGCAGACAAGTAGTATGTTCCCATTCATGCAAGAACACAGAAGTTCTGCTGAACTTCTACAGCAGAAAATTGATGTGCCAAGCTGATGTTTGGATGACCCAGGCTAACAGTACTCATAGCTTGGGACAAACTTAAATACTCAAATTCTCTGCTAGATGAATTGCTATAAAAAACAGCAGTGGGGAGAAGAGGGAAAGGAGTTGATAATGGAAGCTATGATGTTGAGAATGTTAAGGAGGAATGGCTGAGGAGATCAGAGTTTAGACACAACAGGCTCCACCAGATATTAACATTTAACTTAGTGAATAAGTACCAATCAGTGGTGGGATTCAATTTTTTTTTACTACCGTTCTGTGGGCGTGGCTTGGTGGGCGTGGCAGGGGAAGGATGCTGTAAAATCTCCAGTCAGAGGTGGTATTTGCCGGTTCTCTGAACTACTCAAAATTTCCGCTACCGGTTCTCCAGAACTGGTCAGAACCTGCTGAATACCACCTCTGGTACCAATACTCAGATTTCTCTCCAATCTTTGTTGAAATGCACAGAGTCCTTGGCGGGTGGAGAGTAAAATCAAAAACAAACTAGTGCTAAAGCTTTGGGATAAAATCTATGGTAGCATTTCATATTCAGGACCTGGATATTTTTTTTCTGCAGAATTATCCATCAGGATGGCTACACAGAAGAAGAATGTCTGGAGTTCAAAGCAATCATATATAGCAACATACTTCAATCCATCTTATCAATTGTCAGAGCCATGTCTACTCTAGGCATAGATTTTGCCGATTCAGCCCGAGCGGTGAGTGCTACCAATAGCACACTGTACTTGTAACATGTGTCCTCCAGAAAGCAATGGCAATGGCTAAAAATCAGAATGCAATACAAGAAGGTTGGTTGGAGGTGTTGAAAAAGTGAAAAGGTGGTCACTATGGTATAATTGAAGCCTTGAGATAGATAGATAGATAGATAATAGATAGATAGATAGATAGATAGATAGATAGATAGATAGATAGATAGATAGATAGATAATAGATAGATAATCTCCTCCCACTGCACATACATAGCACAGAGCAATTATTTTTTTCCTTTTACATAAGAAAAATGTTTTCAATTTGATCAGGCTGGGATCAGGGTTGATGTGTGGGTGTTTGCATATAGCTGAGACAAGGAAACTGATACCATATAAACATTTTTAAATTTGAGTCCTAGAGTGACCAAAGGATGTTTAAATCATAATCCAGAATGCATATCATGCTGTTTCACTAAATTTAATTCTATGGTTTATACATATTTTCCTTATGGGTTAAAAATAATAGAAAACCAAAGAATGTACCTTTATTAAAAAAAAGAAAAACTAACATTGGAGGACATTCTAAAACAGGGGTGTCATACTCACATTGCCACGGTGTTGTCATGTGACATAAGACAACTTTCCCCCCCTTTGCTAAACTGGACATGGGCGTGGCCAGTGCATGACGCATCAGGCCATGAGTTTGACAGTCCTGTTCTAGAAGCTTAAAAGATGTACTGTGTTCAGATGCAATATATAATGATAGAATACACACACACATACACACACACACACAGAGTTCCAGAACAGGGATATCAAGCATGCAAATAGTGATAACATGCATCAAGTACAGATGGTTTGGGGAAAACAACCACACTCAAAAGTGCTTTTTGGTACCAATACAACTATTGCCCAAAAGCTTATGCCACACAAAATCTCTTAGTCTGGAACATGCCACAAGCAAAATGAGCACTGCATTTTAATATAGTGTAGTATGAACTGTGTAGACTAATATGAACTTAGACAATGTGGTTTGCTTATAGTTCAGTGTTCCAGACAACTTCAGACATTTGATGAACAGTTTAAACCAGGATTCAGTAACCATGGGTGAGTGTGTTGTACAAACACAGCAGGTCACTTTTTTTTTGCCTCACAACCTAAATAGGTGTGCCTAGCGCCACCTGGTGATTAAAGAAAAGCTTTGGAGAGCATTGTTTGTTTCCTATCCATGAATGCGCAAGAGCTGATCCATAGAACGATTATGCCAATACTGACCTGAATTATTCTCAAAACAATCTTACCTCTTGCAATTCATAACGGAAGCAATGTGCTTTAAAAAAGAAAAGAAAAAAAGGGGGGGGAAGATACTGCTAAAAATGTATAAGACTTCATCTAATCAACCACATGGTACTGAAAAAATGCCATTTTGGAAGAAACCACTACACGGTTGTGCCGGAATGGCAATGCACAACAGCTTTTCATTAGGGGGAATACTTTTGGTGGACAAGCCAGGACCAACCAAAGAAGCTGATGTATCATCACTTGGAGTTATTAATTTCTTCTATTATTTTTTTCCTCCCAGTACAAATAGTAATAGCACTTAGACATATATACCACCCCATAGCACTGCCTGGGTGATTTAAAATGTCAGCATATTGCCCCAACAATCTGGATCCTCATTTTACCTACCTTGCAAGGATGGAAGGTTGAGTCAACCTTGAGTCCCACCTGGATCAGATTCCAAGGGATGGGCAGATTTAGCAGCCTGCAGTATTGCATTTTAATCACTGCATCACCGGGGCTCAGTGTTCTTCCTTCTACCTGCTTCTACCTGCTTTAGTATTTTCTAGTTGGATGCATTCAGTCACCAGCCCTCGAAGAACCTGATACAAATACTGTAGCAAAGCACTGTAATTTGAGAATAGAGTAGAATAGAGTAGAGTAGAGTAGAGTAGAGTAGAGTAGAGTAGAGTGGAGTGGAGTGGAGTGGAGTGGAGTGGAGTGGAGTAGAGTAGAGTAGAGTAGAGTAGAGTAGAGTAGAGTAGAGTAGAGTAGAATATAGAATGGAATGGAATGGAATGGAATGGAATGGAATGGAATGGAATGGAATGGAATAGAATAGAATGACAGGATTGGAAGGGATCTTGGAGGTTCTCTAGTCCAACCCAATGCAATGATGTAATGGTCACGTCTCTGCAAGCTAGAACTTCCCTGCTGAAAACGTGGACATCTCGTATAGGTGACATAACATACAAAGCCAAAACAAATTGAGCCTTGAATTCCACATCCAGTTCCCAAGGAAACATGATTGTGCTTATGTGTTTTTAACAGGATGACCAACGGCAGCTGTACAGTTTGGCTGACTCAATTGAAGAAGGTACCATGCCCCCAGAATTGGTGGCTTGTATAAAGAAACTATGGCTTGATGGAGGAGTTCAAGCCAGCTTTGATCGAGCAGCTGAATATCAACTCAATGATTCTGCTGCATAGTAAGTCTGAGCCAGCTATTGCATCTATGAAAGATTACCTTATTGGGAAGGCCATTAAGCCTCCTCAAAGGATTGTGATCGTGAGATTGCACAAGTATCACATGGTATTGGTGCAATCAAGGATGTGTATTTCTTAAATCTTGCCAAGAAAAACTTGTCCAGGCAGTAGCCAGGAGTTCATACTGACTCAAAGACACCCCCAACTCCAAAAAAAGGAATCTTTTCAGTCTAACCTGGTTTAGAAACAGAGAGAAAGAACTCTGTTGAA